>NC_079156.1:55775526-56095005 GCF_947563725.1 Argiope bruennichi
GTGCTATTATACCTACGAAATTTATCGCAGGAAAACATCAGCATTTTGCTGCGTTTTTAATTAATTAAAATTATTTTTAAAAAATCCTCACCAGATGCAAATTCCCATTTCCAAAGTCTATATGTGCCAAGTTTAGTAAGTTCTAGGTCAAACGGTCTAGCCTGTGCAGCGCCAACACACACGCAGACAAACGCACACGCACTCATTAGTCTTAATTATAAGCAGAAATTATTTTTAACTCATAATCAGTCTTTCGTGCAACGGAATAAAGTTGATACAATGTAACATTGCAAATTATAAAGACTCAGGCATAATTTGCAACAGTGAAAAGGACAAAATGGTGGTTGTTTTTTGATTATATGACTGCGACCATTTTAAGAATTACTATTGCAAGAGGGAAATTTGATGAAAATAAAATTTCTAATGGCTTATTATTATTAGCAATCAAAAATATAGATAACTAAGGTCTGAAGATGATGGTGATAAGTGAATTTATATTAAATCTTTTATAAATATAACACTTTAACGTTTAAATATTTTTAAAATTTCAAAAATAAATTATGGAAGAAAAAAAAACAAAGAAAGAAATTTAATGAGAACAATTTTTAATATATTTTTTTATTCTAATTATTCTCATTAATTTGATTACTAATTTCTAATTCATTATTTTACGTAATTAATTATATAATTTCATTTATAATAAAAGGATTCTTTTTTCAAATTCAGTATCATATGGTACCACAAATATGAAAGCAAAATTTATTAAAAATCAAATCAATTTATTGATAATAAAGTTTCTGAGATTATAATAATTCTTCTTATTCATAATATTAAGTTCCTAAAATAATTGTATATTATTAAGAACAATTCAGAGATGTATAAAATTTCAAAACTCCAGTATATCAAAAAGAGAATAAAATCGTTTGCAAAATTCCATCTTAACAAGCATGAAGCAAGTAAATTTTATTAAAAGAGAATAAAAATCAAATTATTAATAATCTTAAAAAATATTTAGCTTAATTATTTTTCATGAGTTACAAAAATAACAAGTGTGTCATTTTTACCTCATTTTCATTAATATGATTAACATGGCTTTTTGAACGAATTTCCCTTCTTTGAAGTAATTAATTCATCTTATAAAATGTGTCTAAAATAATTACATATTTAAGAATACTATTTAGTTAATTTTAATTTATTAGACAAGAATTCTTACAAGCTTTAATTTTTTGTAAATTATCAAAATAATAACAATATTAAAAATCGTCTTCCAGTAATGATTATTTTACCAATGCAAATAAGGTTCTAAAAAGTAATTAAAAAAATTCATGATTAAATTTTTCTATCCATGCATCAAAATCAAATCAAAGTGAAAAATTTAATCAGACAGGAAAATTTAATTAATAAATTCTTTTAGATTTTTCTTCGCAAACTGAAATATTGTTAATAAAAATCTTTATTTGATTTTTCTGTCGGCAACTGAACTTGTTCATTGATTTCATTTAGTAAAACGTTTTTAATGATTTGTTACTATTTATTAATAAAAAGAATATATGTATACCTCAAGTTAATGAATCATTGAAAAAAATTATCTCAGTTCGCTTTTTACATTAAATTTTAATTTATTTTTGTCTGTTATGTTTGTTTGTAAAATGTTTATATTTTTCAACTTTGATATTATATCACAACAAAATTAATGATTTAACGTAATTAAACATAATATGCTTCAACAAAATCAATTGAAACTTTAATAAAATACAGAATTAAAGTTATAATTAAAGTTCCACTTTGAAATGGTCATAAAAGGAAAACTACTAAACCAAATGTTACCAAATTTGGTAATAATTTGAAGAAGGTCATAGAAATTTCTTTTCTACAAAAAAAAAAAAAAAATCTTACCACCAGGGGTGAAATGGTGCCGTATCAATATTGTTAAGCAAAATAGAACATGAAGATACCTGTTTAAAATGTGTTCAATCATTTCTGAAATGTGTTACAAAGCATACTCAAAGTAACTGTTTACGGTGATAATCTAAACAATTTGGCGGAACTGAAAGAAGCGATACATTGACATCTGCGTAACATTCCTTCTGATATGCTTTGAGCTACTGTTGAGAATGCAGTAATATGATTTGACTTGGTTTCTGAAAATGGTGGATGCCATATTGAACCTGCTTTGTAACGCATTTTAGAAAAGATTAAACACATTTTAAACTGACGTATTCATGTCCTATTTTGCTTAACAATATTGCATACAACGCTATTTCCTCCCCTGGTGGCGAGTTTCCGAACTTTTTTTTGGCGGAAAAGAAATTCCCATGGCCTTCTTTAAACTATTACCAAGTTTGATAACATTAACTTTAATTATAACCATCCTGTATATTTCAGAACTATTTAGGCAACAATAAATTCAAATTTGAAAATTTGTGACGTTTAGTTACAATGCATATTGTTACGAATTTGTAATAATGCTTTTCTGCTCAGCATTACTTTAATACATCAAGAACTGAACAATGGTATCCAAATTTCTGCTTGAAAACTTAATTTTTTAATCATTATTTTTTAATTTTTACTTTCTTATTTACGAGTTATAAAAAAAAATGCAGTAATCGTCAAAAAAAAAAAAAAAAAAAACTGAACTCGAGAGTTTGATGAGTCTGTCGATCTAACTATGAGCACGATAACTCAAAAACTTTTAGAGCTAGATGGATGAAATTTGGTTTATGTAATTACGATTAAATTTGTAGATTTTTATTAAGTTTTGAAAGAAATCTATTGTCAGGAAATATGTCTGTCTGTATGATATGATATCCAAACGAATCTTAAAACAAAAGTTCAAAAATTTATATTGCGAATAATAGTTTAGAATGGATTTTGTTTATTTTCAATTACGTTATATTTTTGTTAACTAACTTCATTAATAACAAAAATAAACCCAAAATAATTACTTGAAACCAATAGCCACCATTCATTTTCATTAACGAATATTTTATATAATATTTAGTATAAATATTAAATTTACGTTTGCAATACAATTGATATTATTTATCGCAAATATTATTAAACATTGATTAAAGTGAAAATTTCCCAAATTGGATATATGAACCGTTTATTCGGCTTATTGAAAATTTATTTAAAAAAACACAATACTCGTAACTCTAGTCCGTTCTATAATGCTCTGGGTTTGATTAGATTAACTTACTATTAAAATTTACTATTAAAACTGATTCTTAATTATATAACTTGCGCGCAAAAGTGTATTTAATACCACCACAATGTGCGCGTGTGTATGTATATATGTAAAAACTAAAAGGATGAAAAATATTGTTGTAAACTATACTGGAAAATATTTTTAATTTATTAAAATTGGAGAAAAATTGTACAAAAATAAAAAGGGTATCATGAAAAGGTTCATTTTTTTTAAATTTTAAATTAATGAAAATAAATTTACCGTAATACGCTAAAAGGCTATTGATGAAACAGTTAAACTATTAATTAATTTTAAAATAAAAATCTATTAAAAATTTTGAAAATCTTTTTTAGAATTCATCTACTACATCAAGAGTATCTACGTGAAAAATTTGGTCCAGCTACCCTTAGGTCCGAAATTCTGCTTTGCAAAATATTCCGAAAGCTTTTTGCATCAAACATGCCATATCATTCAATTTTTCAGGTAGCCATATAGTCTGTAAACATTATCATTTTAAAGAATACGAATCGGGAAAGAAAATATATTTCGATCGATAAATGTGTGATAAAGAAATAAACTAATCACATTGATAATAAAGCCTTTTTATAGATAATATAATAAAGAGAGTTTAATAGTATTGCACAGAATGTATGCGAAAATTATTTTAGATCAAAGCACTCCAAAGGATACTGAAATCGTCGAGCTATCTAAAAATTGAAAAGTTCCGTCTTTATCTTCGATCCAAAGATAAATTAAGAAAGGTGGCGCCATCTCTTGGACATAATTAACGCAACGAAATAGAATTATTCCGAAATTCTTCTGCTGTTGTTGACCTTAATAACTAACCATTATTATGATAGGTGATAATGGCTAGTTATTCAAGTACTCAAGGTAAGGATGTATATTTTATTAATGGAAACTCAGTGAGGATTTGGAAATATGAAATGGAAATTTTAAAAAATTGTAGTCTCAAATTGTTTTTATACTGTGTCTTAAATTATTGGATCATAATTCGTCACTAAATTATAGGTTATTTTTCTCTTAGTTTATTAACGTTCTTCAACTTTTTTTTACATAAGTGTTATTTCTATATTTTTAAGCATCAGATTTCTAAGTTTCTATTTATGACAAACGCATATATTTTTAAATATGTCAATTTCAATATAAACTTAATGTTAAATAGCATAACATCAAACTTTGTTTGAATAAATTTTGTTGATTTAAAGAAAATAATTGATTTATAATAATATCTAATAATTAAGAAAATAATAATAAATAATAAATAATGACTTAAAGAATAAAGAGAAACAAATGTTGCTAAAGCGATTGATAGATAAATTGAAAAGGACAGACGCTAGAAAATAAAACTCCTGTTAAAATCACAATGACACTTTAAAATTCTTTTTTATGTATAAAAGTATGATTTTAATGTCTTTAGAAACCCTTATGTCGAGTTGTAAAGATGATTGAAGACATAAACTGCTCAGAAAATTAGCAGAATTTTTTTTTTTAGCTCTCAACAATGGACGAAAACGTCGTTAAAAAATATTTGATGAAACAATAAAAACGGTTTGAAGATCATTGCAACAATAAAATCTATTGGTGAAAATCATGCAAAAAATATATTTAAAAAATTATCAGAATTCAGAAAATAACTGCCCCGGCAATTAAATCGATAATATTTTTTTAAAAACTTTAAAGTGACGTAAAAATGAGTTATGTTGAATATTTCGGGAATTCTCACACAATAAAAAAATCCAGTTTAAATTTTAATTAATTAAATTCCAAAATAAATTTTAATTATTCATTTTTAATGAATATTAAATTTCTAATTTAAATCTCAAAATAGACATCCCGATAGACATATTTTTACCCTAGACCTAAATCCATTCTGTTCTGTAGAATATAAAAACAAGCATATATACACACATTTCCTTTTATTATTAGTAGAGATTTTGCATTTTCATCACATTGTAACTGGAACAAAGAATCCAGGATATTATTTATTACATCCACTTGACAATATATATATATATATATATATATAAAAGAACCCAATACAATTCATATCAAAGACCCCTTCTAACTGGGAGCAAATTCTAGAAATCAACGAATACATTCCCCCTACAAAAAAAAAAAGTACAAATATCCTTTCATAAAAGCGTGACCAAAATAACATCTTCAGACTAAGACCTTATTTTGAATTTTATCCTCTCCATTTGACTAATCTTTGTACCGACTAATCTGTAGAGCACAAAGTGCATATACACACATTTTATTTTATTAGTAGTAGAGAATTTATACTTGTATCACATTGTAGCAGATATAACAAAGAATCTAGGATATTATTGTATTACATCGGTTTGACAATGTAAAGAAAAAGGACCCAATACAATTCATATTTAAGAAACATAACAGACCCCTTCTAAATGAAAGCAAATTCTAGAAATCAACGAATACATTCCCCCTACAAAAAAAAAAGTACAAATATCCTTTCATAAAAGCGTGACCAAAATAACATCTTCAGACTAAGACCTTATTTTGAATTTTATCCTCTCCATTTGACTAATCTTTGTACCGACTAATCTGTAGAGCACAAAGTGCATATACACACATTTTATTTTATTAGTAGTAGAGAATTTACACTTGTATCACATTGTAGCAGATATAACAAAGAATCTAGGATATTATTGTATCAGATCGGTTTGACAATATAAAGAAAAAGGACCCAATACAATTCATATTTAAGAAACATAACAGACCCCTTCTAAATGAAAGCAAATTCTAGAAATCAACGAATACATTCCCCCTACAAAAAAAAAGTACAAATATCCTTTCATAAAAGCGTGACCAAAATAACATCTTCAGATTAAGGCCTTATTTTGAATTTCATCCTCCCCATTTGACTTGATGCCAATGTCGAAAAAGTGTGCACACTTTACAAGGTGATGGACGCCACGTCCTCCCTGGAGACGGTATTTACATAACCCTCGGAAATCCAACGCAACATCACCAAATGTATTTCATTTTCTCTCGTTGAAAAGCTCGGAATTCTAATGAGGGAGGTTCGCCTTAATCGAAAACGCTTCTTGAAATTTAATTAAACTCGCTTCCTTTTCTGACAGTGATGGTTCCTATTTATAACTCCTCCCCTCTCATTCCCTACCTCGGTCGATGATTAAATGCAAATTCGAAAATTGACGACACTGCCACTGCTAGAAAAAGGATGGAATGCTTTTTAGTGTCTTAAGGCTGAAGGCGATGGATGGTGTATTCTTTTGTGTCATTTTTTGGGGTGGATAATTATGTAGGCGACTTTTTGGATGATCCCTTGGGATGGTGTTTATGAGGCGGAAAAAAACGAAATATGGTGTTGGGTCTGTTTTTATTAAATGCCTGACAACAGTTGTCAGAATCTTTTTGATGAACTAATCAAGAAGATCTGAATGATCAATCAATAATTTATTATAAATTCTGTCAGTTTTTATCACCGGAAGGCTTGCTGTTATGTTTGATGAATATTACATTTATATAAAGATGGATTTACTCGACAAAAAAATATATAAAAGAACATTTTGTGACTTTTTTGGGTGGGGGGGGGATAATTTTGTATACTCCTTTCTGGATGATCTCTTGCTACGGTGTTAAAGGAAAAAATGACATATGGTATTTTGTCTATTTTTATAAAATAGTTGACAACAGATGTCATTGGTTTTTTTGATGAATTAATCAAAAAGATTTAAATGGGTAATCAATCAATAATTTATTACTATCTCTGACAGCTTTGACCTTTGAAAGCTTAACTTCTGTATCTAATAAATTTGAATTGAAAGCTATGTATATATAAAGAATCTTGGATGATATATAATAAGATGGTGATTATTTTTATTAGAATATTAAGATTAGCCTACTTTTAATAAATAGTTGGTAATTATGGTCTTCCTATTTGTTTCTTTAGATTTAAAATTTTTCGTGCAGATAAAAATAGTTGACAACCTAATGTTATGTTTGAAACCTTACCAGTGACACTTTGCAAAAGAGGTAAAAGGAATCGTTACATTTACTGATAAAAATCGATGTCATGGCCACTGATAGACGAAAGATGAAGTAGTATGAATTTTGGTGCCTTGAAACTCTAAGAGATAGATTATATATCCATCTAATATATTTTGAGAGAATAATTATGCATTTTTTTTCTGTATTATCTCTTGGGACGATGTCAAGAGGGGTGGGTAGGTGAAATATGAATTCTAATTCTGATTTGATAGACTTACTAATTAAAGGTGAGAGTAGAAGTTGAGATTCAAATTTTCGAAAAATTCTTTTTGGAAATAAATAGAAGATTTGGAATAAAATATTCCAATTTCAGATTTAATATGACGAAAATGTAAGTCCAAGAAGTTTCAAAACCGTCTTTTAGTTTATAAGAATAATTTTTAGTTTTACAAATCACCAAAGTTTAAATATATCATTTTAAATAATAGCGAATAACTATGTGATTTTCTGGAAAAAGTATGGTGAATTTTACAGAAATGTAGGTTTCCTATCAGCATCTGATATGCCTTTTTTTTATTTTACCTATGTTAAATTGATAGATTTTCTAATATGAAAGAAGGATGAGATTAGAAACTAAGATTCTAATTTCCGAAAAATGCTTTTTGGAAATAAATATAAGATTTGGAATAAAACATTCCATTTCAGATTTCTTTACTATTATTAAGGTGTGAAATTTGCCATTATTAATTAAAAATAGTTACCGATCATGATTGGTATACCTTACCCATTAATTAAATACTAATATGAAAATTGATGGCATTACAGAAAAATGGTAATTAAGGTATTTCAGTGTCACAAATGGATGGCATGTGTTTGGAAACCTTTTTAATAAAGAAATTGCTATATAGGAGATTTTCTGCTTGTGAAGAATATATTTTCTTATACTGGTCTAGTGGATGACTAGCCAAGTCTATTAATCCACGGTTCAAAATAAAGGGGAATTTCAAGTTAACAAAATAAAGGGGAATTAAAGGGGAATTTTAAATTAACAGTGGAGTACCAAGCTTATGTTGGCTTACTTTAAATAAATGTCAACGTTTAAGCTTTTAGTTACTGATGTGATTAATCCAACTTGGACAGACTGGCGGATGACCAGCCAAGTCCATTGATCTAGAACTGATGACAAAAGTAGAAAGTAACCTTAGAGTTGAGAAAAACAATGCACGATGGCATAGAACTTCACAATAAACTTGGAATAAATACCTTGGTATTTTTATATTGGCCCGGTTTAATTAAAAGTCAAAGATATGTTGTACGCTTTTGGTTGCTGATGTGACTAATCCAATTTCGATTAATGGATGACTAGCCAAGTCCATTGATTTAGAACTGAGGGCAAAGGAGAAATGCAAAAAGTAACCTCAGAGTTATGAAAAAACGATACATGAGGGGAACTCCACAATAACCTTGAAGTGTCATTATACTTTTATAGTAGTCCGCTTTAAGTAAAAGTTTTTAAAAAATGTTGTAAGCTTTAGGTTATTAATGTGACTACAACTTGGACTAGTGGATGATTAGTTAAGTCCCTTAATCCAGGACTTACTATAGGAGAGAAACAAAAGAAGAAACCTTACAGTCTTGATAACAAGAAACTCCAAAGTAACTTTGAAGAACCATGGTTTATTATTATTATTGATTTGCTTTAGGTAAAAGTCAAAAAAATGTTGTAGACTTTTGGTTTTTGATGTCATTAATCCAAATTGGACTAGCGGATGGTTAGAAATGTCCATTGATCCATAACTTATAATAAAGGCAAAAAATAAAAAGGAACCTTAGAGTTGTGAAAAACGATAAACGATGACGTGGAATTTCATAATAACCTTGGTATGTTTTGGTATTTTTGTATGCCCCGCTTTAAGTAAAAACTAAAGAAATATTGTAAGCTTTTAATTGCTAATGTTACTAGAACTTGGACTAGAGGATGATTTGTTAAGTCCATTTATCCAGCACTTACAATAAGGGAGGGGGGATGGAAGAAGAAACCTTACAATCCTGATGAATTATGCATGATAATGAGAAACTCCAGAGCAACTTTGAAGAACCAAGGTTTTTTTCTTATTGATTTGTATTGGTCACAGAAATTTTGTAGGCTTTGATTGCTGATGTGACTAATCCAACTTGGTATAGTGGATCGTTAGCAAAGTCAACTGATTCTTAACTCATGATAAAGGGAAAACTTAAAAAATAACCTTGGAGTCGGAGCCATGATAAACGATACATGATAATGAGTAATCTTGGAATATGATAATTTCATATTGTCAAGCTTTAAGATAATGTCAAAGTAATGTTGTAAAATTTTGGTTACTAATCTGACGAATTCCACTTGATATATTAAATGATTAGAAAATGGCAAGGAGATTCAGAACTCATGAGAAAGAGAAAATGTGAAAAGTAACCCTATAATCATGATGAACGATACATGATAATGCGGAACTCCATAGTAACCATATTTTTATATCGGCCCATTTTTATCACTATTATTATAAAACTGGCCGTTCAAGTTCTCTATTGGCGGACCTGTTTCTGTTTCGACGGGAGCAGAACGTAAAATGAAGAGATCCTTGATTCATTGTTCACCCTGTTCGCTCCTTGTTTGAAATAAAAACTGGCCCAAATCCGGTCCGCCATTACGAACTTTTACGGATTGGTACTGTTTGTTTGTTTGTTTCTTATGGCACTTGCCACTGACAAGCCCACTGTTACGAAGACAGCGATTTAAGCCTGAGGGGGAACGTCTCTTATTTTTTATAGCAGCGCCAACTAGGGCCAAGAGTACGACTTTGCCACTCACGCATCACTCATTCGCTTGCACAACCCCTTTTTACAGGAGGGCACATTCACACATCTCACAGATAGAACAACAGAAGAACAACCATGCCCAAACCGGGACTCGAACCCGGGACGCCCAGATCACGGGGAAGACGCGCTACCCCTATGCCAGGACGCCGGCTGGATTGGTACTGAAAGGGTTATGTAAATATCAAATATGTTGTTCAGTGTTTGTGGTTAGATTTGCAACTCATCTATCGAATGAATGGCCAAATACCCTAATCCATGATTCGTGATAAAGGGGAAATGTAAAAAATAGTAACTTTGTAGTAATGATAAGCACTTAATGCATCATAAAGAATAACTCCAAAATAACTTTGAAATGCATAGATATCACTAGGGTTAAAGTGTGATGTTAGTTCCAGTGAGTAGGAGTAAGTTGCCTCATTATGAATTTTGAACACACATTTGTATGACCCACATTTGGGTCATACACACATTTGTATGACCCAAATTTGTTGTTGGCTTAGCGAAAAATCTACGGCAGCCGAACTGACAAAAATCCATTAAATCGCACAGCCAGAAATTTGAACTTATAAATCCCTTCTGGTGATATTGCCTCCTTAAGGATGCTATTGCTGGCATCAATACATAAGCCCACTGTGTAAACAACTCGGAAATGTGTGTGTTTTTGTTTTTAACAATATCCTGTATGGCAACGTAAAAATTGCTCTGTTGTTTACGCCATCTCAAGGAGACTGACATCGATAGGAAAATGTTTTTTTTCTCACTCTCCATTTACTCTTCTTAAAACACCAGGAGCACTGGAGAGATCGGATTGACGAAGAGCCAGATAATATAGAGGCCACTGAACTTTCGAATCTGACAAGAAATAAAGTCAGCTAAGGAAAGAAACAAATAAACAAAAAATTATCTGGTGATAAATATAACACCTCTCAGATGAGAGAGCTCAGGTGTCGTCCTCGTCATCTGACCGCTGTTCAAAATTTCGAGATCCGTCCCAAAATAGCCCTAGTGTTGCTTCAAACGGGACGTTAATATAACCAAACCAAACCAAACTCAGATGCGAGATGATGTCAAATTTATCATTAAAGACTGGAAAATATGATTGAGTGGGGTTTATCAAAAACATTATAAGAATTTTTAAATTAGTGTTGAAGGAAAAAGAAAAAAAGGAAGAAGAGATATATAAAGAAAAAAAAGAGAAGTTTTGTTATAACCAAATCTATTTGGACTAGTTTAGAATTCAGTAATTGCAAACAGGAAAACAATTTTATTCCCAAAAAACCGTATTGATATTATTTTATGAGCACTAACTTCAGTCTATGTTAAATGGATGTGTTATTTGGATGAACGCCGGCTATATCTGGAATTACTTTGATATTGATTTTGGTGGGATTTCAGCATTCCTTTGAATAGAGTTAAATTTTAAACAAACACAAAAACAGCCATACTTTTCTACAAATAAAACTCATTCTATCAAGAAGAACGACAAGTTACAGTGGAAAAGCACGTTCCTTTCACTTCTACTTCCTAGAACAACCCTAGACAATAAAGCTCCCAAACGGTACGTCCAGCACCATGAGTGCCGAGATTATTACTAAACGAGGGGTGTGTGGCCCGAAATCGTTCAAGGAGCACACCCTCAACCCTTTGCATCATTCTGCCGAACAATGAGGATGCTGGGGGTAGAGAGGGGTCGTCTATCCTTTCCGTTCCTTCTTCCCTCCAGAAAAGCAAAAGATCTTCAGCATCCCCCTCACGTGCGAAAGGATGGGTCTTTGTTGGCCAAGTCAGCCCGGACGGAGGAAGGAAGTCGCTTGGCAGGGAAGGGCGGATGTTGCAAAAAAAGAAAGGAAGAAAAGATAAAAGGAAGAGAATGGAATAATAAAAAAAAGAAAGAAAGAAATTGCAAACGATTTGGGTGTCGCCCTCGATGGGTGTTTTAGCACTCCCCAGCAGAAAGTTGAGGAGGAATGGTAGAAATCGAGTGATTCTTCTTTCTTCTCTGTTGATGTCAGGTTCCTGCAGACGATTTTTGGTGGTGATGTTTTCTTTTGGGTGTGAAGAATTAAGAAGGAGGATGTTGGAGGAATTTTGTTGGTTCAGAATGCCACGGTGAAAGATAATGAAATGGAAGTGTGACTAAAATGCCAATGATTTTTTCTTCTGTCAGCAAATTTCATGTTTTCTAAAGATGAAACTTTGTATTCGATTGTTTATTGCATTTCTGATGTCCTAGAGTTCTAATACTGTTCCCGATAGAATTTCTATGATTGTAAAATAATGTTATACAATTTCAGAGCTTAATTATTTGTTTGTCAATTATTTTAAGATAAATTTTGATTTTATATGAGAGGCGCCATCTGGTATTGAATTTGTGAAAAATCAATTACAACATTCAATAAAACTTATAATAATCTATTATGAAGTGCATTAAAATATTAAGAAATAAAAAAAATAGTTATTATTTAAGAAATTATTTATTATTTGAATTAGAGTATTAACGAATAAAAGATTTTTTTTCAATCAAAAACCTAAATGGCGAAAGTAATTTGTATGAGATTCTGAGAGTAATCTAATTAAGTAAATAAAACTACAATAAATTACAGCCAAGAAACTTCCTCAGCATTCACAGAAGAAATACGGGGTACTCGGAAAATATCAGCTCAAATTGTAAGGAGTAGCAGAGAAAACCAAAATAATTGTGTGCGTATTTTTTTTTAAATACTGGGGAAGGGGGGATACCTCCTGCTTGTAAGTTTTTAATAGTCCACTGGCTCGTTTATAATCCACTGGCCATTCGTTCAATTCTGGAAGATTAATCTTTCCATAATGAGAATATACATTTTCCGATTGGTCTACTTCCGATTCAAAACTCAATGAAAACCTTCTTTGCTTATATCTCTGATATCTAAATATTGAATTAATTAGTCGTTAACTTAGTAGCTTCAAGATCACAATTCCTTTTCAAATTGCCAGATTCTCGCTTGGTCTCGCTTTTTCGTCATCTGATATCGTCGGACGCCCCATTACTATTTAAATAGACAATGCAGGATTGACACATGTATTCCTTAGGTATTCAGACGATACCGTACCGTAGTGGATGTTCTGTGTTAATGGATACCGCGATTACTCACTAACCATAGATACAGTACACTCCCGATTATCCGCGGAATTGGGTGGCGCGGCCGGCGTGGATAACAAAAATCGCGGATAATCCGAAAAAATCTAAAAACGGGTATAGCAAAAGAGAAAACAGTCATTCCAACTTTGAAAAATCGTTTTATGTACAATAAAACGTAAAATAAATAGCAGGAAATGTTTAACTAACGCTTAATATTTTAGTATATCACTCAAAACTAACCTAAAATGCATTTTGTTAATGAAAACAGAAAAGTGTTTTGTACTTACGAGAGGCGTCAAGGAACACAGAAAAATTAATACATATGTACTGTGTTAATACTGTAATGTATTATGCAATTACAAAAGCATAACTGTAAAACGACATCTTTTTGAAGAAATCATCATTTGTGCTTGCTTCTTGCTTTGGAAGCATTTTCTCTTTGCTTGGAAGCAAAAAAAAAAAAAAAAAAAAAAAAAAAACTTAGTGCGGCAGGCGCGGATAATCGGGAGTCTACTGCATTTCCAAACCATTTCTACAAATTTGGCTTATTGAAACAATTGGTTCACACCATAATAATAATACTAATAAAAGGATTTATAATTCGAAACCTGTTCAAGGACTTTTTGCATATCTCAACTTGTATTCTCTGATATCTTTTTGGATTGTAGAAGTTTATAGAATATTAAGCATTTTAAAAAAATTCAATCAACTTATCTTCATTAAGAATCCTGACACATAGTTTTACCATTGGGAAAACGGACATACCGACGAAGCAAGTTTTTTCTTTCTCTCCAAGTTGAACTATGACGATTGGCGGTTTTCTGGTGACAATGTGTAGCTTCACCACGTATGCTTAATGAATTCGTTAGAGATTTGTTCAATATCTTCATGAAATACAGATTCCAAGGCTTGGCGATAGTTTTTCTGGATTGAAGTGAACGCCTTAAATCCAGTTTATGGGGAATAACTCTCGTGCTTGCAAAAGGATTGAACTGCCCATAGGATAAGATAGTGCCATTCGAAGAATTATGGAAGATCTGGTCAGACCCACATTGTGTCTACTTGCACTAAAAAGCCCCTTTTGCAAAAGTATCGATATAAGCGATCGAACGCTCGCTGATTTGATCATTCTTTTGTAAATCGTTCACTGTGCAACTTTTGAGTAGTTCGGCCTTATTTATTTGCAGCCTTATACAACACATTGGTATTTATATGCTCTCAGTTCAAGTATTGATAATTAGTGTTGCAAATCTCAATGGGAAATGATATATTACACGAAGTTGTCACTGGTAAAAGAGAAGCTTCAGGATAAATAATCAGTTTCCCGCTTCCTTCAAGAGCATGCAATGCGCTAGGATCGAATTACCTCTACTCCATCGACAAGATGTACCTTCTGCAGAAGGGATGGTCTGTAGCTGATGATGTCAGTTAACCTTCTAGTGTTGTGACAGCAATGATTCAGTTTACGCAATTCTGTGCAAATTTGGATGCCAAAGCTAGACAAGGTATAACCATTTCCTACTCTCGTGGTTACACCTACGTAAAATATTATTGATTTCCCTCCACCAACATCACCCTCTAGCGTCTAAGCGTGGAATTTCCACACACTAATTCCATAATAAAAAATTTATTATTTAATTTCCTTCCACCAATCTTGCAACTCAGACATATATTTTCCGTGCACTCTGTTTATAAATGTGTGATAAAAATTTGATACCATTTCAAGCATTATCAACACTCAAAGTTTTTAAGAATTTTGATCCAGATTTTTCATTAAAAAAAATAATGATCTTAATTCCCGTCATTATTGTTCCGTGATTCTATCAAGATTTTGCACAAATTCTGATAGAGATTATATCGTATCTACAAGTTCGGAATAAAGACCGTACACCAAATTTCATTCGTCTAGATCAAAGCATTTTTGAGTTATCTTTGTCACAGACAGATAGACGGACATTTTACAAAAATGTGTTTTTCGAACTCAAAGAGATTTAAAACATATAGAGAGAGAGGGAGAGATTCGTCAAAACCTGGAGTTTGAATTTTTTTTGACGTTTACTATACTTTCTCTGTGCTACATATATGATAAAATTAAAAGATATTTTGATAAGTGCCATGATTTCACAATGCGATGTGAAGGAGAGGTACTACTTCAATAATATACGGGCGCAAATGCATGCACAGGCAAAAGTTACATTATGTGTCACAGTAACAAGTTACGGAGGAGATTTCGACAGGGGAGGAGGAGGTAAATGTCTCAGTATAGCATCTACCATCCGGTTAAATAAGGAGAAAGCTAAAATCATGCAAAAACTGTTGCATCGTTTGTCAAGAAGAACCATCTTTCCTTATTTTATGCGATAATGATTTATTTAAGGATAATACTATGTCCCCCTTTCTCCAAATTGTAAGCAAAAACATATACCTTTAGACAATTTCGTTGTATAAAAAGAAGTATTATAAATAGTCGATTAAACTGTTTTAAATTTGTTTTGAAAATATTTTGAATGGAACAAGATCCTATAGGGTGGGCGAGCGAGTGTTCTGAGTAAGATTCGTGAACGAATTATACCCGTGGAGCGAGATTCCGATCTCTTTATTGATTCAAGTAAATACCTCGAAAATTTTATTCTTCATTATCAGTCCGAGTTTTATTGTATTTTATAGTTCATTATTATAAATAATAGTTCTGCACTAGCTGTTCGCTTAACTTATTAATAGCATGAAACATACCAATCAATTTTGAAGGTGAAAAAAAAAAGAATTATATTTGAACATTAAATGAAGAACGAAATTAATTGGCGAAAGTAGTCGAGTAGTTCAGGCTGGGGGATTTGTCAACGTTTATTTTACAATAATGTTCGAAAATGAAGGTAGGAGGGGACTGGTGATAATTGATTTCGTATTTAGATTGCATCAATTTTCATATGAAATAAAAATTTAAAAAATCAGCATATGTTTGTGACTCGGGAACTCCTTCATGGATTTTTCCTGCACAGAAAGTGCAGTGAAGCAATGCTTTTGGGAGTGTTTTGGTTATTGGGGGGAGGGGGGGATGAGTGAGGAGCAAATGTCCACCGATGATATATCCAGGGGCCATGAATTTCCATATGAGATAAAAAAAAAATGACAAAATCGGACTAGTGGCGGAGATTGAAGAACTATCTCTGTGGTTATGCCTATTATTTTAAATAGATAAAATAAGATTTTTCATTCAGTTTTCCAGATATTCACTACCAATGCAATATATATATATTAAATAAAAATATAACTGAAATGTATCGATTCACTGATAATATAGAGCTTGAACATTGTATCATCACCGTGAACGCAAAACTTAACAGAATTTCACATTAAAAAAATGAGCACATTAAAAAACATTAAAAGCACATTAAAAAAATGAGAAACCATTTACGGAATTTCAACTGTATTAAGTTTATACCAGCAAAAAGATGTTAATTTAAAATTTTTAAAAAATGTAAAAGAGCGTCTTTTATCGTTTCAGGGAACAATGAGTAATATCAAACATGTGTTTCAAAAAGAACTTTCTTCATTGGCGGAAGTAATTCAAAATTTAATACATATATGCAATTTTCATGCAGAAATTGCATGCTAAATTGCATCCATCTAGCTTTCATCGTTTTTAATCTATTTTCACATACACGTGAATAAACAAATACATTTCTTTAAATAATTTTTTCATCTTCAGAAAGGGTTAAAACATATAAAATCATTAAAATCTAGAGGTCATTTTTATGATCATAATACTTTTTCTTTCTACATATTTTTTATATACAAGAAATAAAAACTATTAGAACTTATGGGAAAAAATCATTCTTTTAATCTTCCTAATAACCCTAAGCCTAGAAAATGTCTCCTCTAACTCAAAGCTCTTAAGTCAAGGACAACTTTTCGTCATCTTTCTCATTTCAGCAGACGATATCATGAAAACACTCTTAATGAACCGAATCGTTTACTTCGATCCAATAGATTACTCCAGAACACACTCACACGCAAATATCGTCTGCAGATAATGATCCCGTTTCTGGAAAATGCAAAATTATCTTTACATTACTGGCACAGAATATTCGAATTGGAAATGGTGAAATCTAGAAAATATTGAAAATAAAATTTAAAACTGGGGTAATTCGAACGCGTGAATGAGATAAATTGTGGATTAAAGTTTGTTTTTTAAAAGGATGGAGTAAAGAATTTTCCAGAGATTCAAAATTTAGATCCTAATTTATTAAATAATTATGTCAAAAATTTGGAAAAAGATTCAGTGTATTAAAAAGACTATATATATATATATATATTAAATCAAAAATCTGGAATCAACACAAAAATCACAAAAGCTCCTGTTCTTCCTTTTAAATACTATAATGTAATCATTATCTCCTTTATAAAAGCAGATATAAAAAATAGAAATTGAAATAGTAAAAGCATTTATAATGTATATAACTTTTTTTAAATGAAATTTAGGTTGCTTGGAATTATAATAATTATTTCAATCGAATCAAAATAACAATAACAGCAACAAGGGAAAATAAACTCTGAGCAGCGAGATTTGTTTCATGTTAGTTTATAGAAACATCTAGTTTAAAAACAACATTACGGCTATTTTGGGACGAACTTCGTAAGTTTCAGACTCAGTCAGATGTTGTGGACGATGCTTGAGCTAGTGTGCCCATCACCAAATTTGCACGTAATACCAACCGGAGCGTGTTTGGTCTGTTACATCAAATTTAGCATGATCCAGGCGCACATATATGATGAATTTTCAGTGGAAACTGGTGAAGAACCTAGAGCCCTTCGACATACAGGTCTTTCCATTAGGCTAGCTCGAGACCTGCTTCATATTTGTACATTTTTTTTTTCGTAAGCTCATGAGTTCTTACACGTAAACACAGAATTATATATAATATTAAATTTCAAGGTGATATTTTTCAAACTCAGTTACACATCATACAATTAATTAAATTTGATTCTAATTCCATACAAAAAGAGGCACTTAAGTAAAAAAAATTAATTCTTATAATGAACTAAAATTAAAAAAAAAATATTCTTTCTTTATATCCAATATAAAGAAAAATATAATTTTTACAGACATATTTATACTTTTAAACATAATTTATTTTAGGAACTAATTTGATACCAGTTTCTTAATTAATGTAAGTTTCGACATTGTAAAAATTAAAAATCTTCGGGTGAGATTAATCCTCTGAATTTAACACCGCAAAAGAATAAAATGATGAACTTAGAAAAAACATCACTGTGACTATATCTTTTATATTCTCATTGAAACCAATTCAAAGCGTTTAACCATAAGGAAATTAATATTTTCATGTCCATCATGAGCTGTATCCTTATGATGAGATGAAGAAGATACATTTTTACAATTTGTATTAGAATTTTACCTTTAAATATGAAAGGATCCACGAAACTCATTTGGGCCGCGGTGGCCTGGTGGTAAGGTCTCGGCTTGTGAGCCGTAGGGTTTCAGGTTCATGACCCGATTCCATCGAAGAACCGTCGTGTAAGGGAGTCTGTTGCACGTTAAATCCGTCAGACCAAACGTCCTCCCGATGGTGCGGTGTGGAGAGAGGGGTGTCAACTCAGGTGTCGTCTTTGTCATCTGACCGCGGTTCAAAATGACGAGGTCCGTCCCAAAATAGCCCTAGTGTTGCTTTACAACGGGACGTTAGTATAATTTAACCAAACTAAAGCCAAGAAATTCATTATTTGAAATATTCATAAATAAACTTTCATTTGAATCATACAAATAGCGTTCATTTTAGATATTTATTTTGTCGTATGCGAAGTATACAAAGACAAAATAATACCGTTTCGGATTCGAGATTTGAACGTTTTTGGAATTATGTCTATTTATCTGCGACTAGGATGAATCACAAAACATTTTGAGCTAAATGAATAATATTTCGCATGTGGCATTTACACCAAATTTGTATACCTCAATCAAATTTTGAATGAAACTGTTCAGGAGACGTCTCTCTGCCCGGCTGTCTGAATATAAGTGTACTCTGTAACTACAAACTGGAAAGAGTTAGTTAAATCAAATTTGATACACAGACTAAACTGCAACTAAAATATAAATTTATATCAAGTTTTATCAAAGAACTGGTCGTCTGTCATTCTGTACTTATGCGCACATATATATCGTTGTTGTTTCTAATGGCACTTGTCATAGACAAGACCACTGACTTTAGATGTCAGTGATTTTAAGTCAAGGGTGCGTCTCTTGTTGTTTTTTTAGTGGCGCCATCTAGTTCCAAGAGTACGACTTAGCTACACACACGTCACAACCTTTTTTACGAGGCGGACTTCATTCACGCATTTCATTCACTCATCCACAGATCGTAATTTAGACATGAATCAGAGAACGATCACTCTTGATCCAGTACCCCCAGTGTTATTACTCTCGACATGGAGGAGTTTGTGATCACGTCAGATTTATACGTGCGCCAGCCACCACACACACGAGGAGTCTTCGGCCGTCGGAGTTCAAACTCGCAACCCAAGGGACGCGAATCCACCACCCTACCAACCAGGCAATCCCGGATCTCTCTTTATATATATAAACACGATGATTAAAAAAAATCACCGATTTAGGTAATTGAAAAAAAATTGGTATATTATCTTGTGACGATTATGTTAAGTAATATTTCAGTATGTTTAAAAATGGCGCTCAAAATACATATTTAAGTTTTTTGGTACTTGTGTATTAACCCCATGCTAATTAATCACATAACATCACATTCATGCCAAATATTGATATTTCTTTGTTGCCAATGCATGCCATTAATACATATGTACAAGTTTTCTTAACTGTACTAAGAAACACTAAACTCTCCAGTGGGATATTCTGATAATAAAAATTCAAGTAAACCTTTTACAGCGCTGGGCAATCTCCACAATTTTATAGAGGAAGGATTACACCTTTATTATATAGGATGCAAGAAAGTTTCAGGAAGACCACTCCCGAGAGCTAAAATCAATAAATTAGCATTAAACACATAATTACCAAAGAATGCTGAGACATGATAATTTTTGGTCGTTTATTCTAATGAAAATTAAATAAAGAAATGTCATTTTAATTTCAGAAAGTAGGAAAAAAGTTCACTCTTATGTTGCTACCATTGTTATTTATCATTATCTTATTATATGGTTTCATAATAAAACAATACGCAATGGTCAGGAAAAAACATTGTAAATGGAAAATGAAACATTCCAACGATGATGACTGAAATATATCAAAACGTAAAAAGTAATTTCAGCAATTTCTTAACAAGCTTTTAAAATGTTATTAAATTAATTACCTACTAAAAGTAATCATTTAATTTGTGCTTTTGAAATTGTAAAAATAAATGTAATAATATTATACAGTCACAAATCATATAATATATTTAATTCAAAATTAATTACAATAAGGATTTTGATGACAACACGTTCTTAAAATTCTTATTGTTTAAAAAAATTAGTATGGAAAAATGATGTGATGTACTCAAGATACGACAAGCTTATGGAAGTTGCAGAGAAAAAAGAGGGTTATAGTTTCTAGCCTCCCACCTTACTATTAATCGCCATTATTCAAAAATAGTTAACAAAATATATGTACATTTTTTTAAAAAAATTTGAAGCTAACGGAGGGGGTTACTGAAAGTTTTTGCCAGGTTTCTTACAAATTAAATACAAATGTGGGTCAATTTCCCCTGAAATTCCTACATGGAGATAATTTGATCTTATGTATTTAAGCTAAGTCAGATTGCTACTTATATCTACCAAGTCCGCTTTGTACTACCAAGCCGATCAGCACTTTTTCCAATTTTTCTAAATTCATGGACTTCTTTAGTTTGTTTGTTTAAGACAAAAAACCTCAAGTTCCCCCTCCCTGCCAAAGCAATGGGATAGTTAAATCACTGTCATCGCGTCACCAGGAAGATAAGAAACTAATATTGACTTCAAATGGCCATCAACAGCTACGGTACAACCTCCAGAAGAGGCGCATCTCGTCATTGGAGTGGAGGTAACTTGATTTCGTGTCCCCTATAATGCTAAAATTTGTCGAAATCTAAAATAATTTTGAGGAAAAAAATTCGACGTTACTATCTAATTTTAACTGCTGCAATAAAATACCTGCATTTCTTTTTTTTTTTAACTGACAGTTTATATTTCATCCGAAACAAGGCTTTTCATTGTATAGACGCATTTTAAATATTATGCTTCGAATAAATATACTTGAAATAAATAAAACTTGGTATAAAATACAATTTATAGAATAAATAATGTTTGGTATTATGGAATTCTTAAATTAAGCATCGGATAAATATATTTGGTATTAATATGGTAAAACTTCAAATGATTCCGTAACTGAACCATATCTGGTGCACTTTTAACTGAAATATAAATGAGTAACGACAAAAATTGTCAAGATCATTGAATATTTCGTGATCGAAAATTCCAAGCAACTACAATAACAACAACCCCGATAATGAAAAACCTCTGTTTCATTCCTTTCAGGGTAATTGATATTTTACATTTCACTCACAATAAAAGTAATCTTTCATTATTTTACATTCAATCTTAAATATTATGAATAGAATGAAAATACATGACATCAATAATGATTACAATTATGAAATAATTAAAAAACGTTCGGAATGATACAATGCTAAACATAAAATAGAATTCTTTCTTTCCTTTCATGTAAAACCTTACCAACATGTTAATCGTATTTATTTACTTGAATTTACATGCCAAACACATTTATCCTTATATGAATTCAGAAATTATTTACAAAAATGCTCAATTGAATTCTAAACTTAATGCTCTTTCAACAGTGTAAATAAATAACGACAAGAATGTTGAAATTTACTGATAATTTCGGAGAAAAAAAAAGAAGTTTCATATAACAGAAACAAAATCAGCCACAAAACTGATAAACCCACATTATTTTCCTTTTTCGTTGTGACTGACAATTTATATTCCATTCACGAAAAGCTTTTATTGTGGTAGACCTATTTTAAATATTTATCATCGTATGAATGCACGTCGCGTAAATAATACATAGAAATAAGGAATAACATAACTAAAGCTTGGAATTAAGAAATATAGAAATTAAATATTGCTCGGAGTAAAATAGATACGATAAATGTAATAAAATGGTGATAATGTATAATTACCGGTAATTATTCATAATCCCCGATGAGTTTAGTGATAACTATGAACAATCATAGGTAATTATATATAATCACCAGCTTAATCACATTTATAGTAATATATTTCATGATTAAAATGGAAAATTATTCATGGAATAAATATGCTTAGGGTGAATATAATAAAGCGTTGCATAAACGCTCTTATATGCCTGAATCTTGGTCTTTTTTCGACAATGCACATGAATAGTATTGTCAAGGTCAAAGATAATTTCAGGGACTTAAATTCCACATTACTACATACATTAACATTAAACATGATAATAAAAAGCCTGCATTTCCTTCCTTTCAGGGTAAATGACATTTTACATTTCACCCAAGACAAAAGATTTTATTCAATCGATCCATCTTAAATATTATGCATCAGATGAAAATACTTGGGGAAAAACGGTATATTCAATCCTAGAATTCTCAATCTAAGAAACAAAACAAAATGAAATGAAACTATTTCCTTCTTTTCACGTAAAAAGCTTAACCAGCATGTTAAGCTTATTTATTTACTCGAATTTACATGCCAAAAATATTTATCCTTGTATGAATCTATGATTCTAAACTTATTTACACAAATGCTCAATTGAACGCTAAATTTGATGCTCTTTCGACAATGTCAATAAATAACAAGAATAATTTTGCTGATAATTCGGAAAAAAAGTTTCATGTTACTGAAACAAAATCGCCCACAAAACTGATAAGCCTATATTATTTTCCTGGCGTGGCAATTTGTATTCCATCCATGGAAAAAATTTTCTTGCGATACACCCATTTTAAATAATTATCACCGTATGAATATACGTGGCGTAAACAATGCGTATAATTAGGAATACATAAATAATAAGATAAATAATACTTAGAAATAAGAAACATATAAATTAAAATATTGCTCGGAATAAAATAGAATTCATGTTATATGTATTACGGTAAATGTAATAAAATGGAGATTATGTATAATTACCGGTGATTATTTATAATTATCATAGATAATTTCACATAATCACTGGATAAATCATAGTTTAAGTATTTATCACCGTATGAATATGGATGGTATAAATAATGCTTAAAATTGAGGAATACTTAAATAATAACATAAAAAAGGCTTAGAATTAAGAAATATATTAATTAAATATTGCTCGGAGTAAAATAGAATTCATGGTGCATGAGTTACGGTAAATGTAATAAAATGGTTCTTATGTATAATTACCAGTACATGTTCATAATCACCAGTAGTGATTATGAATAATCATCAATAAGTTTAGTGGTAACTTTAAATAAACATTGGTAATTATACATAATAAAATGATGATTATGTACTATTACCGGTAATTATTCATAATCATCAATAAGTTTATTGGTAACTATGAATAATCATCGGTAATTACATGTAATTATATATAGTAAGATAGTAATTACGTACAATTACCGATAATTATTCATAATTCCCGTTGGTGATTATGAATAAACATTAATAAGTTAAGTGGTAACTATAAATAGTCATCGACAATTATACATAATAAGATGGTGATTACGTGCAATTACCGATAATTATTCATAATTCCCGTTGGTGATTGTGAATAAACACCAATAAGTTAAGTGGTAACTATAAATAGTCATCGACAATTATACATAATAAGATGGTGATTACGTGCAATTACCGATAATTATTCATAATTCCCGCTGGTGATTATGAATAAACACCAATAAGTTAAGTGGTAACTATAAATAATCATCGACAATTATACATAATAAGATGGTGATCACGTGCAATTACCTTTAATTATTCATAATCCCCACTGGTGATTATGAACAATCACCAATAAGTTCATTGGTAACTATGAATAATCATGGGTAATTACACGTAATCATATAATTATATATAGTAAGATAGTAATTACGTGCAATTACCGATAATTATTTATAATCCCCGCTGGTGATTATGAATGAACACCAATAAGTTAAGTGGTAACTATAAATAGTCATCGATAATTATGCATAATAAGATGGTGATTACGTGCAATTACCTTTAATTATTTATAATCCTCACTGGTGATTATGAATAATCACCAATAAGATTAGGGAAAACTACGAATAATCATCCATAATTATACATAATCACCGAATTAATCACGTAATATATATAAGATTAAAATGGAAAATTATTTGCGAAGTAAATATGCTTAGCATGAATATTATAAAGTGTTGCATAAGTGTTCAAATATACCTAAATCTGAATCTTTTTTTCGACAATGCTAATAAATAACAAGTATTGTCAAGGTCAAAGATAATTTCAGGGACACAAATCCCACATTACTACAACAACATCAGCCATGATAATGAAAAGCCTGCATTTCCTTCCTTTCAGGGTAATTGACAATTTACATTTCATCCACGACAAAAGCTTTTCATTCGATAGATCCATCTTAAATATTAATCATGGGATAAATAAACGCTACATTGTGTAGCACAAGAAAGAGTTGATATATCACCTAACACATCGGACCCACTTCCGTATACATCTCCCGGCGAAAGAAAATCTTCGAGATGACCCTCACCAGCTATTAGAGCTCTTTCCTCATATTCGAGTGATTTATCGCAGCCATCCATTCTTCCTGAAAACTTCTCTCTCTTTTTATTTTCCCCATCTTCCCTCTAATATTATTCCATTTTTCTCACAAGACGGCCATAGAAAAGTACTGGCGGCGATATTTTCACAGCCAATTGCGCAGATTGGCGATAAGGCAGCAGTTGTCTGTCCTTCAGCCAGCGATGCCACTGTAGCAGCAAAGGTAGAGAAAAAGACGGGGCAGAAAAATTGGCTGAAATAATGTCCGCATGAAGTCTAGTTTCTCCTCTTTGGATTTAATCTGATTATAGAAATACCGGATGAAGGAATTGAAAAATTGGGAAATTTCGGTAATGGTTTTTTAGCGCTTAGGACGTCGTTCGTTTCCGTTTAATTTTAAAAAGCTATCCGGTGGATATTTGAGAGCGAACGGTCTTCTTGAATGCTACGCGTTCATTTGTTTCAATTTGCTGTAGGATGGATATAACAGCAGAAGTGGATTGAAGTATTCACTCAATTTTACATCTATATGATCCAGAAAGGAAATATTTGCGCCGTAGAATTTAAGTCTATTCTATTAAGTGTGGTGATTTATCATGGAATATACAAAAATAATATAGGAAATTTAAGCCCATTTTGTTAAGTTTCTTTGTATACTAGGTAAAAAAAGGGAGTCTATATGAGAAATACAGATTTAATCAATTTTGGTACATTTATATATCATGGAAAATTTGGTTATAATATTGGAATCCAACCCCATTTTATTAACTTATTTTATATCATAATGAATAGAATTTTATACGCGAAATCTTGACCTATTATTTTCAATAAATTCAGATACTATTGCAAAAAAAAAATAATACATGAAATTAATGCTTATTTTATTAAAAATGAGCAAATGAGAAATATATACCTAAGTGCATGCATATATCCTATCAAAATGCGATTGCTTTTCTAATTATTTGTTTATCGCGATGCAAAAAGAATCCGAAACCAGAAATCCTTCTATTACTCCATTAAAAAAGTTCTTATAATATGATAATTGGAAAAAATAATATGCTCATAATTGTACATATTATTATTCATTATACAAATTAATTGCACATATTATTAAGTTCAACTGTGGAAAAAATGGAAGCTAACCCACTTTATTCCGGTATTATTCTTCGTACAATCGCAAAAACAAGCATCATTCAAGAGAATTTAGAATACTCAAAGTTTTTCGAATTTAAATTTTATAAGGGGCCATCTATATATATATTGCAAAAAGTACACACTTCAAATTTTCCAACTGCAAACCCTTTCTTTTTCTCTTCAATTTTCAAAATTACATCAAAAAGTCTTCCCAGGAATCAAATTTTATCATTCTAGGTCAATTCGCTTCGAAATTATGAAATACCCAAATTTTGGCTATCTAATGTTGAAATAAAATGTTGCAGTTTTATTAACGTTTTAACACTTTCAACGCTAGCGACGGGATATCTCGTCTTTCAGATACTTCGAATTACATGTTTCTGTGGACTAAAATTTGACTCTTATGCCAGTTTAGATAGGTTGAACTTTCTAATACATACCTGAAGAATACCTTTACTTTTTAAATTTATTTATTTGTATTAAAAATGTCAACAGCCAAAAGAACTGATATTTGTCTTTTCATGGAGTTTTTATCTAATTCATCCTTAGCGATGAATGTGTTAAAAAATCATATAATTATTGAGCAAAACTCTTTTTGTTACGAAAAATATAAGATATTTTACACATTTTGAGCACATTATTATCGTTAAAAAGTAATTTTTAATAACATTTTTAAAGCCTTTCAAAATTAGAGTTTAAAAGTTTTTAAGCGACAACACATCTTAATTTGGTCATAACGTGAAGGAAAAGACCATATTATGTGAGCATGTAAAACTGTAGATCACTCTTATGAGTAGTTTTTTCCTTCATATTAAGTTTTTTACATCACTTCTAAAACAATGCATTTAGGGGCGCATTCACAAATTTTAAAATGTCAGCAACATTTTATTTGACATCGAAATGCTACTGATAATGCATTTTTTTGAATCAAATATCATTTTCCACGTTGTTGTAATGTAAGAAAGTATTAAAAAATCCAGCAGTTTAAAAAAATGAAATTTAAATTTTTTAAAAAAATGCTTTCTAATACCATAATGTCTTATTTATAGTCCCTACTTTTAAGTCTAATGGGGAGTCTCTGCTCTTGTGGAAAGCAAAACTTTTTATTCTTCGGTTCATATAATGTAATTTACAAAATATAAGAAGTGAATGAAAAATGAATATTTATTTCCTGATAAATGCTTTGTAGAATTGTAATTAATTTGTAGAATTGTAGAATTAATTTTACAAACATACTGACCAAATTATTTATCTTTATAATTAATGCATAATGAAATCCATCTTTCGTACGAAGTAAAGAGCTTTTTATGTTTGCTTAAACTTATTGATGCTTGCCAAGGTTCCAAATTTCATAAACTTACATTATAGAAATTTTAATTATTATACTAATGAATATATTCATAAATGAAATAAAAGAAATTCAAATGTCAAAACATTATTGAATAATGCCTTTAGTATTAATTTTTGAATCTATTCTTTATCTTACATTTATTCTCTGTACATGCGAAAATGGAGAATTTCAATAATTTTGATGATTTATACACGGCGCAATTATTCCTCCTTTCTCAGATTTATGTATCTCAGTTATATCATATTTTAAGTCACAAATACGCTACTGAGCCAATTTTGGTGTAAATACTTTTACTACTAAAATAAACATAAAAAAATACACATAAGAACCTTAAAAATGGTATTTATAAATTACATATGCATATAAGTTCAATCTACTTGACCTTAAATTACATCCATAAATAATAACCTACCTATAACACGATTCATCAAAAAGCCGAAGTCAAACATTTTGAAGTTTGCAATAACTTCTCAAACGCACAAGCAATTCAAGGCTGAAAAGCAAAATACTAAATAATATGCTACACAAACATATTTGAAAAGATAAATCATTATTTATCAGTAAGATATGTCAGAGAATATATATTTTTGGCCTCAGCAGTAATTCGAAAAAAAGAGCTAATCAAATTTTTCTACAGATAAAAACATGTACTATGGTTTGTGTCACGTTTCATCAACTTGAGGCCAAATCTCGAAAGGTGTGGTATTTGGGCATGTTATCAGAGCTATCAATTTCCACAGGTTGCAATATTCTTTCAAGGAAGACGAGGCACATCGATAAGTTGGTGGATAACCTTAGGGTATCGACTTATAAATCTGTAATATTTTGTTGTATACTACGTGCTACACATGAGAATGTTAATTTCTTCTGTTAGAATGAATATTAAATGTAGATAATGATGAAAAATATTCCTTTTTTTTAGTTTAAACAGTTTATGTATGGATTTCAAATAAGATATTATGAACTATGGAATTAGATGACAGAGTTTTATAATTTTTACAAATTATACATCTACAGAATTCATGTGTGATTGTCTTGCCAATTTCTTGTCTGAATGGAAAATCCCAACCTTTTTATCTGATTTCCGGTTGATGTCTATTTAAGATACACCATTTTTTCCCGTATATTTAAGTTTTTTTCTTATAACATTTTAAGTAACTTTCTTATAACATAAATAAAAGTTCTTTGTTTAGATTTGCTGGTTGCTAATTTATCTCTTCTAATAACAAAGATACATGTATGTGTATTATGACATTTTAAGCTAGACCATTTAATAGACATTTCCCAAATTTTGCAGATGTATACTTTGCAGGATAGAAATCGCGCCTCATAACGATTTATTTTATTTTAATTAATTAAAAATTAAGTGAAATTTTGAGATTCTTTCCACTTGCATTTAATTTATGAGATTTTTCGTAAGAAAATTACACCAAGATTAGAATGAGAAAAAATAACATTTAAATAAGTAAAATAGCATTTAAACGTATATACGGGATGCGGCAGAAAAACCCGGACAAACAAATATAATATAACTTGATTAAAAATTGATTAAATTAATATAATTTGATTAAAAATTAATGAATTAACAACAAATAATAAGAGTAGACTTTTACTGATAAGTAAGTTTAATTGGTTTCAAAGTGGCCGGCTTTTACAATGAGGCAGAGGCGCAAATGCTTATTGAAATTTTCAGCAATGAGCCGCAAGTCTTCTTCCTTTAATCTATCCCATTCCAGCAGAAGCCATTGCTTTAGCGAATCCAAACTTTTATGTCGTTTAGTGCAAGCCCTAGACTGCAAAATGCATTATACACTTTAATCATGGGATTGAGATTCGGCGAGTATTATGCCCATTCTCCGATTCCTTCCACCACTCTTCTGTCTTTTTAGCATTGTGAGGTGATGCAGAATCTTGTTGTAACTCCCACTTTACACTGCCGAAGTGCGTTTTGGCCACGGAAATATAACAGCTTCTAGAATGTCCCAGTGGTACACTTTTTGAATTATTTTAACTGCCTCATCCACAAAAACCAGAGATGTTTTGCAGCTTTTGCAAATTCCGCTTCAGATTATGACCGACTTTGGATTTTTGCGATGTTCACCAATTGCTGAAGTGCTTGGTGTGTCTACAGACTAGATCCTATAGTTCTAGGAGAAAGGAACTTTTAAACTGTAAAGAGTTTCTCATTAGTGAAAAAGAATCTGTCTCAGTTCTGACATGCGGTTCGTTTCAAAAGTTTTCAGCATCTTTGGAGCCGCGCAAGTTTGTTTTCTTCAGTGAGAAGCTGAACTTTCTGGGCCTTCTAAGGCTTCAGTCCAAGATCTGATTTTGCCACTCGTTGCTCTGATCGGTCCCTTATTTCCAGTTCACGAACGATCTTTCTCATGGGAACATTCGCATTTCATTGAACTCGCTTTTTTATAACCTACGGCTACTGAAAGTGTTCACCATACATTTTAGTTCCATTCCTGGACTTTGACTATCATTGCCAAGCTCTTTGAAACGATAGATTGCATCAGGCACTGTTTGCCGAGGCACATTAAGCAAACGAACGACTGCATACTGTTCGTTCTCCAGCTTTAAAATAGTATACCTTTTGTTTGGCATTGTAAAAAGGCCAAAATATCAGTACATAAACTAAAAGATACATTATAAAATATGTTACAATTGAAGTGATAGACAAAAAGAAATGAACAAAAATTAAAAAGAAATTAATGAACTTCTATTCTATGATGTAATAACTTTGTCGGTGTTTTTGTGCCGCATCCTGTAAATGGAAACCTAAAAATCGACGTAACTTCCCTAAAAAAAGGACTAAAAAATAAAATTTGAACGGTTATATAAAGAAAACTGTTCGAACATTAAATATCGACTTTTCAATGTAATAGCCTATTTTAAATAAAATTTTATACCCAATTTTTACACCTAAAGGATAGATACATATTAAATTTTGAACGAAATCTGTTAAATGATTCACTGTGTATATTTACGCATTCTTTTAAATGTAAAACTAAAAAAAAAAAAAATCTTAAATAAATAAAAAAACAGTATGTGATCGTGTTATTAAAATTGTAATTTTGCGCTAACTTTACGCCTTATTTGGTCATATTCGATTCAACCCAAATATATATTCGATTTTCTTCACTATGCAAAGAAGCAAAAAAAAGTCATATTTCAGATATAAAAAAAACTGAAGGTTAAAGTCGTGAAACTCATTACATTAGCCCAAATCCCAATTTTTATAGGTTAATGAGAGAGGTATAGCATCTTTATTAGGGAATGTGCGAAAAAATGTCAGATTTCTCTCACTGATTCGCATATCAAATACATTGCCGCTGTCCTTTTACTTCACGCCAGAAATCATGATTCACTTTGAATCAGTAAACATAGAAACTTTGTAACTATTTTTCCACTTCCTCATGGTAACCACAAACCATTTTATAAAACAAACCCTTAATAACAGATTAGGATACCCTCTCAATTACGTTCACGAAAACGAAACTACTTTTGGCGGAACATCGTTCACAGGTGGCTGCCCAGAAAAAAGCCGTCATGGAACTTTAAGATTGTTAACTGGCAAGAAATAATAGCAGTTGTTCTTATTCCAGAGCTGTAATTACCCCGATGCTTGGTGAATGATTCGGTACCAGAAAGTCAATCAAGCCATTGGACCTTGTCCTTGATTGTCGTTCGAAACTTTTTTTCTTCATTGTTCTTTGAGCTTCGATTGTTTCACAGGTGTCAGGATACGTGAAGCCTTGTACAGGTGCGTCTAATCCAACCGAAACTACGAGAAGCTTCTTGGAGATGTGTATTTAAGATTCGCACGAGAAGAAAATAACTTCCGGACTGAAACAACTAAATCTCGTAATGAAATTAGTGAAGGGTGGCGTTCTTTCTGGACCATTCATGAAAGAAAAAGATATGCAGATAAAGAAACTTTTCGTAAATACCTTTTCTAAATGCACTAAAAGGTGTAGATTAATTTTTTGAAGAGTCACCAAGAAGAGTTCAGCAGTTCCGGACTAAAATAACTAAATGGCGTAATGAGTGAAGGGTGGAGTTCTTTCTGTACTATTCGTGAAAGAAAAAGATATGTAGATAAAAGTAACTTTTGGTAAATACATTTTCTAATGTACTAAAAGGTGTAGATTAATTTCTTTTGAAGTGACACCAAAAAGATTTTTGCGGTTTCAGACTAAAACAACCAATTCTCATAATGAAATTATTGAAGGTTGACGTTCTTTCTGGACTATACGCGAAAGAAAAAGATATGTAGATAAAGGAACTTTTTGTAAATACATTCTTTAAATGCACTAAAAGGTGTAGGATAATTTCTTTTGAAGTGTCACCAAGAAGAGATGGGCAACTAAATCTCGTAATGAAATCAGTGAAGGGTGGCGTTCTTTCTGGACCATTCATGAAAGAAAAAGATATGCAGATAAAGAAACTTTTCGTAAATACCTTTTCTAAATGCACTAAAAGGTGTAGATTAATTTTTTGAAGAGTCACCAAGAAGAGTTCAGCAGTTCCGGACTAAAATAACTAAATGGCGTAATGAGTGAAGGGTGGAGTTCTTTCTGTACTATTCGTGAAAGAAAAAGATATGTAGATAAAAGTAACTTTTGGTAAATACATTTTCTAATGTACTAAAAGGTGTAGATTAATTTCTTTTGAAGTGACACCAAAAAGATTTTTGCGGTTTCAGACTAAAACAACCAATTCTCATAATGAAATTATTGAAGGTTGACGTTCTTTCTGGACTATACGCGAAAGAAAAAGATATGTAGATAAAGGAACTTTTTGTAAATACATTCTTTAAATGCACTAAAAGGTGTAGGATAATTTCTTTTGAAGTGTCACCAAGAAGAGATGGGCAACTAAATCTCGTAATGAAATCAGTGAAGGGTGGCGTTCTTTCTGGACCATTCATGAAAGAAAAAGATATGCAGATAAAGGAACTTTTCGTAAATACCTTTTCTAAATGCACTAAAAGGTGTAGATTAATTTTTTGAAGTGTCACCAAGAAGAGTTCAGCAGTTCCGGACTAAAATAACTAAATGGCGTAATGAGTGAAGGGTGGAGTTCTTTCTGTACTATTCGTGAAAGAAAAAGATATGTAGATAAAAGTAACTTTTGGTAAATACATTTTCTAATGTACTAAAAGGTGTAGATTAATTTCTTTTGAAGTGACACCAAAAAGATTTTTGCGGTTTCAGACTAAAACAACCAATTCTCATAATGAAATTATTGAAGGTTGACGTTCTTTCTGGACTATACGCGAAAGAAAAAGATATGTAGATAAAGGAACTTTTTGTAAATACATTCTTTAAATGCACTAAAAGGTGTAGGATAATTTCTTTTGAAGTGTCACCAAGAAGAGATGGGCAACTAAATCTCGTAATGAAATCAGTGAAGGGTGGCGTTCTTTCTGGACCATTCATGAAAGAAAAAGATATGCAGATAAAGGAACTTTTCGTAAATACCTTTTCTAAATGCACTAAAAGGTGTAGATTAATTTTTTGAAGTGTCACCAAGAAGAGTTCAGCAGTTCCGGACTAAAATAACTAAATGGCGTAATGAGTGAAGGGTGGAGTTCTTTCTGTACTATTCGTGAAAGAAAAAGATATGTAGATAAAAGTAACTTTTGGTAAATACATTTTCTAATGTACTAAAAGGTGTAGATTAATTTCTTTTGAAGTGACACCAAAAAGATTTTTGCGGTTTCAGACTAAAACAACCAATTCTCATAATGAAATTATTGAAGGTTGACGTTCTTTCTGGACTATACGCGAAAGAAAAAGATATGTAGATAAAGGAACTTTTTGTAAATACATTCTTTAAATGCACTAAAAGGTGTAGGATAATTTCTTTTGAAGTGTCACCAAGAAGAGATGGGCAACTAAATCTCGTAATGAAATTAGTGAAGGGTGGCGTTCTTTCTGGACCATTCATGAAAGAAAAAGATATGCAGATAAAGGAACTTTTCGTAAATACCTTTTCTAAATGCACTAAAAGGTGTAGATTAATTTTTTGAAGTGTCACCAAGAAGAGTTCAGCAGTTCCGGACTAAAATAACTAAATGGCGTAATGAGTGAAGGGTGGAGTTCTTTCTGTACTATTCGTGAAAGAAAAAGATATGTAGATAAAAGTAACTTTTGGTAAATACATTTTCTAATGTACTAAAAGGTGTAGATTAATTTCTTTTGAAGTGACACCAAAAAGATTTTTGCGGTTTCAGACTAAAACAACCAATTCTCATAATGAAATTATTGAAGGTTGACGTTCTTTCTGGACTATACGCGAAAGAAAAAGATATGTAGATAAAGGAACTTTTTGTAAATACATTCTTTAAATGCACTAAAAGGTGTAGGATAATTTCTTTTGAAGTGTCACCAAGAAGAGATGGGCAACTAAATCTCGTAATGAAATCAGTGAAGGGTGGCGTTCTTTCTGGACCATTCATGAAAGAAAAAGATATGCAGATAAAGGAACTTTTCGTAAATACCTTTTCTAAATGCACTAAAAGGTGTAGATTAATTTTTTGAAGTGTCACCAAGAAGAGTTCAGCAGTTCCGGACTAAAATAACTAAATGGCGTAATGAGTGAAGGGTGGAGTTCTTTCTGTACTATTCGTGAAAGAAAAAGATATGTAGATAAAAGTAACTTTTGGTAAATACATTTTCTAATGTACTAAAAGGTGTAGATTAATTTCTTTTGAAGTGACACCAAAAAGATTTTTGCGGTTTCAGACTAAAACAACCAATTCTCATAATGAAATTATTGAAGGTTGACGTTCTTTCTGGACTATACGCGAAAGAAAAAGATATGTAGATAAAGGAACTTTTTGTAAATACATTCTTTAAATGCACTAAAAGGTGTAGGATAATTTCTTTTGAAGTGTCACCAAGAAGAGATGGGCAACTAAATCTCGTAATGAAATCAGTGAAGGGTGGCGTTCTTTCTGGACCATTCATGAAAGAAAAAGATATGCAGATAAAGGAACTTTTCGTAAATACCTTTTCTAAATGCACTAAAAGGTGTAGATTAATTTTTTGAAGTGTCACCAAGAAGAGTTCAGCAGTTCCGGACTAAAATAACTAAATGGCGTAATGAGTGAAGGGTGGAGTTCTTTGTGGACCAATCGCGAAGGAAAAAGATATGCAGATAAAGTAACTTTTTGTAAATACATTTTTTAAATGAACTAAAAGGTGTAGATTCATTTTTTGAAGTGTCATCAATAAGAGTTGCGCAGTTCAGGACTAAAACAACTAAATCTCGTAATTAGTGAAGGGTGGCATTCTTTCTGGACCATTCGTGTAGAAAAAAGATATGTAGATAAAGGAATTTTTTGTAAATACATTTTTTAAATGCACTAAAATATGTAAAATAATTTTTTTTGAAGTAGCACTAAGAAGATTTGGGTAGTTCCAGACAAAAGTAATTAAATCTCGTATTGAAATTAGTGAAGGGTGTTGTTGTTTCTGTACCATTCATGGGAGAAAAAGATATGTAGATAAAGAAAAAAAATGTATTTTCGTAAACATATTTTTTTAATGAGCTAAAATATGTAGAATATTTTTGAGCTTTCATCAAGAAGATTTGGATAGTATAAACTCAAAATTTTTGCTAAAGATTTTGTCTTTTATCCTTCCAATTTTGGTCATTCGATTTGGTTTCCCCATCTAGATTATGAAAAGCTCAATTGGAATTTAGAGAAACTGGGTTTGTATAATTGACCATGGAGTTCATTTTCTCTCGTACCTTTAACCCTTATCTAGGGCTATGGGAAGTATGCTTACCATCAAATTCACAATCTTTGTATGAAGTTATGTGGGTTGGTATAAATTTTGATAATTTTTTCAAAACTGCAGCAACTTAGATGCTTCAGTTCCTTATCTCACACAAAATAGTGGGCTTGATTTGCTACTTAAATATTAATTAACCAAATTAATTAATTAATCAAGTTAAATTAATCTAATAAGCTGAATGAATAGCGTTTCTTAAAACAATCTTAGTCCAAAAATTATTTAAATGTACCACGAGTAGAAAAAGTGGCCTTTTAAAGGGTTAATAAAGGTTTTAGTATCCCTACAACTATGTGCCATCAACAATCCCTTTGACAAAAACTGGAGTTTTCCTCGGATAACATTAAGGCTATGGTAACATAAGAGTCAAACAATTTTATTGAATTTATTAAAATATGCGATATTTGATTGTAATATGATATTTTATTCCACTTTCAAGATAGTATATATTTCAAGATACTATCAGCGTTACAGTTAATGGAAACAGCATTGAAGTTATTTCGCATTAATTGACAATAAAAGTAACAATTATTCATCTTAGAAATTAATTATTCACGCCTTTTTTTGATCGCGTTTTAAATAGCGATATATAAAAAAAAAAGTTTCTTGATGATTCGAGAAATTGTCAGATAACCATAAAAGAAAAGAGAGAAAGAAAGGGTAGAAATACCAGTGGCATATATTAAAACTTCAGTTTTGTGAAGACATGGACAATTTGCAAAATTATGTAATATGATTTATGAGCTAATAACAGCAATCAGTTTCAGTCAGTTTCGAGATCTTGACCTACTTGCTCTTTACTTTCTCGTACAAAAAGGAAGTATTATGTTCGCCAAAAAATTAGAACTCGAGAATTTGACAAATTTTAATGTTTCAGAACTTCCGGAATCCAAAAAAACACATTTTGGGGAATTATGCATGTTTGTGAAAACGGTAACTCAAAACCACTTTCGGCTAAAATATAGCTTTTACACAAAATTCGAAGAATTGAAGGAAATCTATTCATAGGAAACTTGTCTGACTGGCCGTTCGACTACAAGTGAACTCGACAACAAACCGCAGAAAGCTGGATAGATAAAATTTATAATTCAGGTTTAGCATCTAAAATGTAGATTTGCAGCAAATTCTGAACCAAATCTGTCGAAGAATTAATTGTATGTGTGTATGTACATGTAAACGCAATAACTCGAAAGCCCAATGTCTTAAATAAATGAAATTTGGTATGTAATCTTCTGACTATAATTGCAATTTTATAACATAGTATTACATTGTTATTCGAATACTATGTGTCTTGGAGGACGGTTACAATTTTTTCACTTTTTTCCTGGGACCATGATATCAGAATGTTTTGTTTCTGGAGTATGGTCTCAACATGTGCACCGTTTTATATAGTAACCGTGCTTTCAGAATACCTTGGAGAATGGTAACAATTTTTTCACCTCTTCAACCATATATCCAAATACTATGTTATTAGAGAATGGGCGCAATTTTTGTATTGTTTTAAACGACAACCATCTTATCAGAATGCCATGTGGTTGGGGGATGATCGCAACTTTTGCATCGCTTTATATGGCAACAATGTCAGCAGAATATTCTGTAATTGGACGGTTCCACAGTTTTTACACTGTGTTATACAGGCAATGTGAACAGAATGCTATGGTGTAGAGTATTCTGCTATGGGAGAGTGCCGCAGATTTTACGCCAGATTATACAGACCCTGTGAGAACAGAATGCCATAGTGTAGAATAGTCTATTACGGAAGAATACCACATTTTTTATATTCTATTATACAAATGTGCTCACAGAATGCTATGGTGTAGAATATTCTATTAGGGGAAGATATCACAGTTTATACACGGTGTTATACAGAGAATGTGCGGACAAGATGCTATGATGTCGAATATTCTGATACGGAAGGCTGCCGCAGTTTTTACCCTGTGATATATACAACTGAGAGAACAGAATGCTATGGTGTAGAATTCTGATCGCACATTTTCCCTTAACAGAATTTTGTTATGGAGTATGCCAAAGATTTTACATCGTGTTATGCTGTGCGAATAGAATATTATCGTATATAATATTCTATGAAGGAAGAGTACAGTAGCTCGCACTGTGTTATACAGACAGCGTGCAAATAGAATGCTATAGTGTAGAATATTCTATTAGGGGAAGATATCACAGTTTATACACGGTGTTATACAGAGAATGTGCGGACAAGATGCTATGATGTCGAATATTCTGATACGGAAGGCTGCCGCAGTTTTTACCCTGTGATATATACAACTGAGAGAACAGAATGCTATGGTGTAGAATTCTGATCGCACATTTTCCCTTAACAGAATTTTGTTATGGAGTATGCCAAAGATTTTACATCGTGTTATGCTGTGCGAATAGAATATTATCGTATATAATATTCTATGAAGGAAGAGTACAGTAGCTCGCACTGTGTTATACAGACAGCGTGCAAATAGAATGCTATAGTGTAGAATATTCTATTAGGGGAAGATATCACAGTTTATACACGGTGTTATACAGAGAATGTGCGGACAAGATGCTATGATGTCGAATATTCTGATACGGAAGGCTGCCGCAGTTTTTACCCTGTGATATATACAACTGAGAGAACAGAATGCTATGGTGTAGAATTCTGATCGCACATTTTCCCTTAACAGAATTTTGTTATGGAGTATGCCAAAGATTTTACATCGTGTTATGCTGTGCGAATAGAATATTATCGTATATAATATTCTATGAAGGAAGAGTACAGTAGCTCGCACTGTGTTATACAGACAGCGTGCAAATAGAATGCTATAGTGTAGATGGATTGACTGTACCTAGAAAGTTTTTGAAGAATATAGTTTCAGTACATTTAATATACAATACAAAACAGGTATCCCCATATTGTAAATTTTTCGAAAATTCTTATCCTAACAAAGTTTTATGACCTTCGCCCCCTACTCTTGAAATAAATCAGCAAATTTATCATCTTCATTTCCGGGGATAAACCATTATTAAAAGAAAAAAACCCATAACATCCTAACATCTCCTTTAAAGCATTCATCACTTTATCCATTTCCATATATTCAGCTCGCGTTCACCAGTAAATAAGCAGTTGAAGAAGACAAAAACCAGTAACGATACATTAAGCAACGATTTACCAATTATTCCTCTGGAGGAGGAGGAAGCCTCAAGTTCCAGAGAACCAGCCAAGCTTAAGGTTCACGCAGGGCATGCATATAATATATCTTAATACCATTATCATCAGCAGCGATCCTGAATGATCAGCTACACAAGTGACACCAAGCGAGCAGACCCGCCCACTGGTTACACTTATTACATAGTTTCTCTTCACTTCGCTTCTTTTTTTTTATTAGTTTTCTTCTAAGCAGGCACTCCCAAGTATCACGATATATCGCGCATGAACACAACTTTCTTTTGTTGGAGTTTTTTTCTTCCTTTTTGCTCTTGCTGAGTCCACCTTAAAGCTGGTTTCCTTTTCTTTTCTTCTTCTTATTTTTGTTTTCTTTTTATTTTAGTGATTTCCCTTTTTACCATATTACCTTGGACTGGATTTCGTGCCACTGCGCATGTTCGATGGGGGCCTGCAGCAGCCTGTTGCGTGACTTCGTCGATTCAGGAAGTGCACGCGACAGTGGGTTAAGTCAACGCTGGAAAAATTGCTGATGGGTTTTTGTATGATGTAATCTTTGTCTTAAAGCACTGATCAGATTTGGAATAGAAAGAATTTGTGTCGGCATTGCATCGCCAGGTTAGCGATTTTCGTTTACAATCATTTTTAGATTCATTTCTTATTTGACTGATATTTATCAAAGGCAGTAATTCGAAACTCAAATCTATAAAACCGGAAATGGTAATCATATTTCTAGTTTCATAATGGTATCATGTTTAACAATTCTTCATTTAAACACTTTTATAGATTCTTTTTTTTTAATTCACTAAAATATGAAATGAAAGAAGTATCTGAAAATTAAACTTATGAAATCGGAAATAGTAATTATATTTTCCCATTATAAATGAGCGAGTTTTCACTTACAAGCATTTTTAGATTCCTTTCTTATTTAACTAACATTTATCAAAGACAATAATTAGGAACTAAAATCTATGAAACCGGAAATGATAATCACATTTCCGGTTTCATAATGGTAGCCAGTTTAGAAATTTTTCATTTGAACGTTTTCGTAGATTCTTTTCATATTTCACTAAAATACGAAATTAAAGAAATACCTGAAAATTAAACACATGAAATTGGAAATTGTAGTCACATTGTTATTGAGCCATTATAATTTGGCAATTTTTCACTTAAATGCATTTTCAGATTCCGGTCTTATTTGACTAAAATATGGAATAAATGATATATCTAAAAATTAAATCCTAAAACTGGAAATAGTAGTCACATTTTCTTATTATCGCACCACTTTAACAATTTTTCATTTAAATAATTTTATGATTATTTTCTTCTTTGATTAAAGTATGGATTAAAAAAATGTCTAAAAATTAAACCCATTAAATGGGAAATGGTTGTCACTTTTTTTTTAACTTACTTATTTACAAGAGACAATATTACACGTTAAAAAAAATTCTAACTCGAAATTTTGACAAATTTCCAAGTTTGAGACTTCTATGAGTCCGAAAAGGTAAAATATAAGACATAAGATTGTATGTGAACACATTGATTCAAAGGCGCTTTGTGCTTGATGGATGAAATGTGGTGCATTGTCTTAAAATCAAACTTGTAGATTTCAATCAAATTTTGAGTGAAATCCATTTGGAGATAGTCTAGCTCTACAGCTGTCCGAATATAAGTTAAAACGGTAAATAGAGAGCGAAAAGAAGTAAATTAATTAAATTTAAATTGTTTTATCATCTAAAATGTGAATTAATATCATGTTTTGGATAAGATCCGATAACTATCTGTTGCTATAGGCTTTTTCATGCATTGTGGTGAATAGCATTTAAAACAGTTAACAACTACGCTACACGAACATATGCTTTTGTATCCTGGTTATGTTACTGGACTGCAAACCACAAGGTTCTAGGTTCTATCTTCGCTCATACCAATCGCTAAATTAGTGACCTCGGACAATGAACCTTCAACCTTCGTAACTGCTGTTATGGCGCCATCTACCCGCAACCAAAGTCGTCAGACTCACTTGACGCATCAGCAACCACTCACCCACACACGCTCGCCAAAACGTTTGGCGCTATTCAACTGGGTACAGGTCCATTAGACAACAGCTAAATACATCACCACTCAACAGCCATATCGTTCGTCTCACCTCCGACTCGTTGAATGGAAAGTCTGTGGTGAATAGCATATAAGCCAGTTAACAAATACGCTACACGAGCATATGCTTTTGTATCCTGGTTATGTTACTGGACTGCGAACCACAAGGTCCCAGGTTTTATCCTCGCGCATCACAGTCCGCCAAAGCATCTAGGCGCAATAATTTAAAAACATAACAACTTGGCAAAATAAACTTTGGCTCGCAGTTTAAATGCAAATTTTTATCAAATTTTAAATCAAATATGTCAAAAAATTGAGCGTTTTTTGGCTGATATTTGATTACACTGATATTTCATTTTTCAAAACTTTTATACATTCTTGCGAATGAATCGTATCTATTTGGTTCAATAATAGATTAGAAAATAACCACTGCCCCTGAAGAGACTATATAAAAATACAATGATATTTGATTCTTCAACACTTTTTCCTGTACTTTCTAAGGAATCAAACCTACGTGATTGTAAATGTAATTCATTCTTCTAAAATAAATGATTCGTTGTGTTTGCATAACACAAATGATTATCATGGATCTTTATATTTACACTGTTGGCATTTCCTTTTATTTTGAGATAAGTATCTCATTTTCCTCATTTGAATTACCTCATTCATTTCTACGAGTGAGAATTATTATACTTATGAGTTATTATTACTTATCTATTCGCCGTGTGTCTTTATAGCCTATTCTTATTTTTCATTACTTATCAAGGAATTGAAAGAAATGGCATGAAATCCCCGATTAAGATCTACTTTTGCGACATGTATGTGACTAAACAATCATCGAAGATTATAGTACTTAAAATAAATTATAGATTTGTGTGGCATAAAAAATAACCTGAAAACGATTTGCGAACGAAATGTTTTCATTTTTTTGTATTAATTTATTCCGATAAAATTCTAAGGAAAGATAATAAATGATTTTAAGCAAGTTTTGTGCTCATTTTCAGGAGATTAAATGTGAAAAAAATGTATATATATAAATAAAAGAAAGAGAAAGACATATATTTTCAACTGAAAAAATCCTTTGCATGAAGTAAATAATTATATTTTATGTTGTGTCAGTCAATAAACGCATTGCTGAAAATATGGATTCAGCTGAATTTCAATCCCTGGATAAGTGATGCAAAATGGAATGAAAACCATTGACATGACTTTAGACATTTTCAGTCATATTCAAATTATACTCTCCTTTATTTTATAAACATTTTTTTTCTATATCTTTAGAGAAGTTTTTCGCTTTCATTTAGACCCAACAAGTAATTTCTAAACCACCATTAAAAAAAAGTTCCTCTCGGCAAGCTGGGAGGCAAAAGGTAGATTCTTTTACATCTAAGTTACTGTTTGCAACATAAATTATTTTTGTTGTAATCTTATGCTGTAAGTTTACCTTTAATTACAATTATGCATTAAATGTTGCAATAAATTACAACCAATTGATATATCAAATTTTAAAGTTGTATGAATACTTCAAATACAATTTTTTAATTGTATTTTCAGAATATAGCTATAAAGACGAAAAGAAATTTCTAGCACTCTTTGCACTAAAACAAAACAAAAAAAAACAATCTTTTAATCACAAATTTAGATATAATAATAAAAACATGAGACTCCGATAGAAATTATAAAACTAAATTTGAATTCAACATTTATAATAGATTTGAATTTTAACGAGTGTTTAAGAATTTTTTTCTTTTGAAATTCATATTGGTTTTATTTTCTTATAGCCTTACTTTAAGAGCCTCAAAGTTTTGCAATTGTGCTTACACATCCAAATTTTTGAAAAATTATGTTTCTATTTTGGAGACACTAATAAACCTATATTTTTAATAATTTCTGCTGTTTAAATCATTATTATAAATCTTCATTTTACAAATAACAGAGAGTATCTCAATTTTCAAGAGTTAATAATATGAAAAAGTAAGTAAATTTTTCCGTAATAAATACCGAATTATTCAGACTTTTTTTCAATATTTTAAAATGTATACGGTACAAATAACAGAGCATATTTCAATTTTCAAGAGTTAATAATATGAAGAAGTAAGTAAATTTTTCCGTAATAAATACCAAATTATTCAGACTTTTTTTTATTATTTTAAAATGTATACGGTGCAAATAACAGAGCATATTTCAATTTTCAAGAGTTAATAATATGAAGAAGTAAGTAAATTTTTCCGTAATAAATACCGAATTATTCAGACTTTTTTTCAATATTTTAAAATGTATACGGTCTTTATACCAATTTTGTATATTTCTATCAAATTTTGAGAAAACTCGGTATAGAGAAAGCCTGTCTGTCCTGCTTTTGAATACAAATTAATACAAAAACTACAAAACGGAAAGATCTAGATAGATAGAATTTGGTGAGCAAAGTTAACATCTATAGTGTGGAAACTTAACAAATTTTGAGCCAAAAAAAAACAAACAAGTGTTTGAATGTCTGTCTATCTGAATGGTCTGTGCTTTTAGAAACTTATAAATGAGATATCTCAAAAACTGAGTTATTTAAATACATCAAATTTAGTATTGGATTTCGTGACAAAAAGTGTAGTTTGGGACAAATTTTGATTTCAATAAAATTATATTGCTAAAAATTTAGCAAAAAAATAAATAAAAACCTGTCGAAATTCAGGTCGGTGATTAATATTACTAGGTAATTAAATTAATATTAAAAAAAAGATAAAATTTAAAATAGTAAAAAAATCATTTTTTTGCACTAATATTTTCAGGAATTATTGAGAGGAAAAATTGCCAAATCTTCCTCACTTTTCCATGAATTAAAATTTCAAAAAAAGTCACTCCAAAATACACATTTTGAATATTCAAAAGCTTGCCAAATTTTATATCACAATCTTGAATTGTGAATCTTGAATTTGAGCGCCAACACACACATTATCTTATCATTAGTAGCGATTACATCTAAAAAACTATATTTTATTCATATTTTCATAAAAATTAAACTTTTTTTGTGAAACGTCTTAAACAAAGAATGAATACAAAATACATACAACAAATTGCACGCTTCCTCTAGAAAAGTAAATTTGACGCTGATAGTATCTGCCGACTTCCACTTCACGTCTTTCAACATTTCATTTCCTGGAAATGCACGTAAATTATACTTACAACCAAGATTCGGAACATCCTTCCCTCAGTGGAGGTATTCCCTGGGAAGTTTTCGCCTGTCTGTCCGTCGTCCGTGCTAATCATTATTAACGACCAACATCCGAATTATACACTATAAAAAACCATTTCGAAATGCTTGTGTCAGGCCTTAGAGGTCTGATTATTTTGTAAAAACACGTGTAAATGATTTAGGTAATAGATAGAGAGAATTTCGAATAAAATTCGAAGTGCTTTAGAACCCAAACACGCAGCTCGAAACGCTTGCTTGTTTGTTGTGATATATATAGAAACGCCGCTTGGAATTATAATTCTTCCATGTTTAATCTTTTTGACGTAAAAACTACTTTTGAATAAAATATTATAATATAAAAGTAAAATCCTTTTATCGTCTGTTTTTAATCAACATTAGAATATCAGTGGAACCAAACAATTTTTAAAAACCACCGTAATAGCAATGACCTACGGAAGTACAAAAAGTAAAGACGGATATGTAGAGAAACGCTGCTTGGAATTATAATTCTTCCATGTTTGATTTTTTTTATGTAAAAACTACTTTTTAATGAAATATTGTAATATAAAAAAATCCTTTTATCGTCTAAGATCTTTATTATCAGCTTTTAATCAAAATTAGAATATCAATGGAACCAAACGATTTTTAAAAAAACCACTGCAAGCACGTACGAAAGTACAGAAAATAAAGACAAATATATATAGAGATGCCGCTTGGAATTGTAATTCTTCCATGTTTGATCTTTTTAATGTAAAAACTACTTTTTAATAAAATATTGTATTATAAAAAAATCCTTTTATCGTCTAAGATTTTTATTATCAGCTTTTAATCAAAATTATAATATCAATGGAACCAAATGATTTTTAAAACGCACCATAATAGCTAATTTTGTTTCAAAGTTAATAACATTTCTTATATTAGTGTAGAAAATTTTGTTAGCAAATCTTAAAGTATATGCAACAGTTATCTTTATTTGAGCGACTGATTTAAGCTTAGTTTTATGCATGGTCAAATCACTATTTTAAGATCAATAAAAAGCGATGTCAAAAGACGTATTAAAATTAAAAAAAGAAATTTACAAAAATAGTGAATTGTAGTTCAAAGTATTAAAAAGTCTCTTAAATCTTTGTTTATTTCTTATTTAATTAATTTTTGTTCTTTAAAAAGTTAACAGTAATCTTTCTCGTGCCTTATATAATACTAGACGCCAATGGCGACTAGCCGGGTCTCCAATCTTAATGTTTGTTAAAATTTTAATAATTAAATATTTTATGCAATTCCTACTTTAATAGCTTCTTCATCAAAATATTTTAAAACTTCAAATTTTGATAGTCATATAATTCACTCATAAAATTATAAAGACCTTCAGTCATAACGTAATATGTATCTCTAATTTTCTGTTAGCTCCCGTAGAATTTATACTTTAAATTAAAGTGGAAAGGATTAATCTGCAATTAATATAATAATATTTTTACTGAAACAAAGTATTTTTTTTTTGTAATATGATTACTGAAAACAGAATTACTGATCGTTTAAACTTTATGGGCCCTAAAGAATACCTTTCTTAATTTGTCATATTTCAAGAATTTGTCAACAAAATTTTCTCAGATTCATCATGAACAAATCGATTCATTAACAAAGTTTCATTTTAAATGCATCAAACTTTAAGAAAATAAAATGAATCGTTTAAAATAATCGGTCGAAAACAGGTTTAAAAAACTACTTAAAAAACGATGTACTTAAAACTATAAGCATATACAAAAAAAAGTGTGCAAAATTTAATTGAAGTCGACCAAGGCATTTAGAAAAAGATATGATCTAGATTTTATATGATCTGATTCGATTGACGTGCTTTTCAAGACTACAAGAAAGTCATTGCAAGTTTTTTAAAGGTCAGAATTTAATTGAATTGAAAATGAATTAAATATTAAGCAAGCTTCCGGTGTTTTTTCAGTTGTATATTCCGAAAATATTATCTCACAAAATTGATTTTGACATAATCTTAAAACTCAAGACCATTGCCATTCTAAGGATGCCAATTTCATTTTCGTACAATTTTTTTTCTCTAAATTTCATAATGATTAAAAATTTAATTCAATAATAATTATAACATTATTTTTATCGTTATGATGAAATTGAAATTAATTTCATTGCTTTGAAATCTTCTCAGAATTCTATTCTTTAATTTAAATATGTTCAGTTTTTAATGAATGCTTTGAACCATTTGTTACAACGGTATTGGAACATTAAACATTTTCCATGATAAAATTTTACCATTAAGTCTAATGCACTATAGTCAATAAAATGGCTCTTACGTCAAAAAAAAAAAAAAAGAAAAGAAAAGAAAAGAAAAGAAAACATTCACTCTTTTTCTTTTTAAAAGGAAGAGGACTTTCCTTTTTTCTTTAAAATACAATTGAAAGAAAAATTACTTTCATGGGAAATCAACTCCGAAATAAAATTTTCATTTCCATTTTTATTTCGAACTATATAAACTTTCGAAATCGGATGTTTAGTTAGAGGCGGATTTACAACTAGCCGACGCTCACTGAGGATTACTAGCAGAGAGACAAGAAGATCGATTAAAGAAAAGCTTTATATTCTATTTTCCAAATAAATAAATTTAATAAAAAAAATTCTATTAATGATAAAATATTAAGATAATATTAACACTTTATAAGAATAATTCGTCAGGTTCCTATACATATCATTAGGATCTCTCAGTAATTAGAATATTAATAAAAACCAAGCATCTACTTCAATAATACTCTGCGCAAACGAAGATCCCTGCAAGTCTAGAGTCATCTTCTATACTTATATAAAGCTCAATGTGTGTGTGTGTGTGTGTTGACTCTCTACAGGCCAGACCGTTTGACCTACAGCTACCAAATTTGGTACATGTATACCCTAGAGGTCGGGAATGTGCACCTGGGGACCCTTTTTTTGAATTTTTAATTAGAATTTTAATTATTAATTAAAAATCTAATTTTCCCGCCAAAAAAATCTTCCATTTTCCCCACCGCCAAATGAGTAAGGCTTCAGGGTTTTTTTCCCAACAGTAATGAGGCTAGGCTTAACATTTTTCGGCCGATTATTTCAAACAATTCTGTTTATTTTCTTAATGTTTTATGCATTTAAAATTAAACATTGTTAATGAATCGATCTGTTCATGATGAATCTAAGAAAATTTTGTTGACAAATTCTTGAGATATTACATAAATTAAGAAAGATATCCTTAATGCCCATAAAGTTTAAACCCTCAGTGACTCTGTTATCAGTAATCATATTATTAAAAAAAATGCTTTGTTTCAGTAAAAAATATTATTATATTAATTGCAGATTAATTCTTTCCACTTTAATTTAAAGCATAAATTCTGCGAGAGCTAACAGAATATTAGAGAGATACATATTACGTTATGACTGAAGGCCTTTATAATTTTATGAGTGAATTATATGACTATCAAAATTTGAAGTTTTAAAATATTTTGATGAAGAATCGATTAAAGTAGGAATTGCGTAAAATATTTAATTATTAAAATTTAAACGAACATTAAGATTGGCGAACCGGCTGGTCGCCAAAGGCGGCTAGTAATAAATAAAAACAAATACATTTTCATTTTGTTAATAAAATAAAAAATATTAACCTCAAATAAATCATTGAAATATTAACACTGCAGGAGAGTTCTCCCCCAAACTTTCTCGCAAACTCTCTAATAAGCGTATCCTGTCAGAGAACACCTTGTATGACATTAGTGTTCAACAGTTATACGAAATATTAACTTTTAACGTAAATTTAGCATTTTTACTGAATCTATCGCAGCGGGTTTTTTGGAGATAAATCCCTGACATGCGGTTAATAGTATTCAAAATTGAATTTGTGCTTTAGACACTTTTTTCCACAACTAATCGAAACTAAAATTTGACACAAAGCTACACTTATAGTCACAAAATCCCATATCTAATTTGGTATATTTAAGACACTGAGTTTTTGAATGACCGCGTTAACATGTTTTTGAAACAACAGATTGACAGACAGTCTACTTGTTGTTGGATTCGGCTGAATTTTTGATCCACTATAAATGTTAAGTACGTGTGCTGGATTTCATTCATCTAGTTCTTTTTGTTTTGTAGTTATGGTGCTAACTTATACTCGAATCGCCGGACAGACGGACTTTCTCTGAACAGATTTTACTAGATATTTGATAACAATTTGCAACATTGGTGTAAAGACCGTATACCAAATTTCAACCATGTAGCTTAAAGAGGTTATGAGTTTTGTCACAGACAGATAGACAGAAATTTTCCAAAAATGTATTTTTCGAACTAAAGGAGGTCTAAAATGTAAAGATTTGTCAAAGTCTCGAGTTCGAATTTTTTGACGATATTTTCTCTATACTACGTTTTTGAGCAAGTAAAAATGTGTCGAAATGTGGGATTTAATCAGTTTATTAAAGGAGGTACCTTATAATGTGCACTCCCTAGAGCTGCGAAATGCCTGAATCGGCCATTGATTCCTTCAAAGTACGCATTCATATTGTTTAAATGAAATCTAAAATGAAACTTTGTAATTCTATATCAAATAGATGCCTCTACAGTGTCATCCTTTACCTTCTTTTGCGGTTTTCTGTAGTACCTTTGCTTTGCTTTTGCTCTTCAGCACTTGAGGATCGTTGCCATTTTAGAAAATTCTTCATTTAGTTAGTAAGTCGCATGTGGCAATATCGAAGGAATAAACTGGCTGTGAAAATTCCGCAATGTACTTCTTACTTTCTCGTATACATAGAATAGAAAAATGATAATAAACGTCACAAAATTGAAACTCGAGATTTTGACGAATCTCCATGGGTTGTTAGACTTTCTTGAGTTCGAGAAACACATTTTTAAAAAATGTTGTAATGTCTTGATCTAGACTGATCAAATAACGAAGCAGAATGTCCAGACAATTCTTTATTTTACAGCCCCATATATACAAAGAACAACTTGTTCTAATCTTGGTTAAATAAATAGTTATTTACTCCTGTAGTAGGAGACACAACAGTCAAAGTCGAAGGCTTTCTTGAAACTCCGTTGGTTCTCAGACTCCGAACTCGTGGGCGTAGTCCAGCAGTCCGCTTGCGATTCGTTACTTCTCTCCCCTAAAAAAAAAATCTCCGCACTTTATTTCGGCGACAATCTCCGCCTTTTAATTTACATTGGTCATTTGAGCTCTCTTTCGGTCAATCGGGGTTCATCAATATGCTCTCTCAGCGGCGCCATTGGGTCGTGGGAAGGTCCTTTCACAAAGAGAAACTTCTAGCATCCAGATGTTTGGACACCCCTTTCTCTTTGAAGGTACTATCAATACCTCTTGGACCAGGAATTCCACATGTGGTCTTTCATTGTAGTCGCTAATAAACAGATGCGAGACCACCCAGGTGAAAAGATCCCCCATCTGGCTATCTCGAGGAGTTTAGTAAGTAACAGCGACGACACAGCTGGCTGTAAATGTCTTATCAGTACTGGGAAGCGGGGAATTTTACAACGTCCATCTGTATTTCTGTCTGTGACTAAAATAACTTAAAACCTTTGAGCTAAATGTATGAAGGTCAAATCTGTAGATTTCTGTCGAATTTTGAGCAAAATCCGTTCAGAGGAGGTCCGTTTGTCCAGCTGTTCGAAAATATATTAACACGATTATTACAAAACGGAGAGAGTTAGATAGATAAAATTTTATATATAGATTTAACATCTATAGTGTGTCAAATTTTTACTCAAATACAAATATTGGTTGACTGGCTGTCAGTCTGTACTTTCAGAAGCATGTAAACGAGATAATTCTAAAATGCCATGACAAATATATCAAAATTGGTATGGGATTTTGTGACTACAAATGCAGTTCTGCGTCAAATTATTATTTTAATAGGTTGAAAAAAAAATGTGTCTAAAACACAAATTCTATTTTAAGATACTCTTAACGCATGACAAGGATTAATCACCAAAGAATGACACGGTGGATTCAGTAAAAATGTTAAAATCGTGTCAAAAGTTAGTATTTCATGATTATTGTACGTTAATTCCATGCAAAGTATTTTGTGGCATAACACCTTTATTACAGAGTATGCAAGAAAGTTTTGGAAAGACCATTCCATTTGCTTGTTTAGACTAGTAATTTGACGTCTAGAGAGACTTATGAACAGATGCTTTATTATAGTCGAGAAATTGCGTCGGGATATTTTGAATGCCTTTAACCATGAGTATTGCACATGGCCAGTACATATATGAATTAGATGAAATCCGTTCTGCCTAGTTTTGTTACATAATACTATTCTCTTGTTTTGCAAGGAATGACTTAATTCATTATCATATGTAAATTGCAAGCTAATAATCTATCAACTGAACTTGATTACTATTCTTATTTTCCAATTATTATAATGAAATTGTATCAGGGCGGGGGGCGGAATTGTATCAGAGCAGATCACGAAATTGTATCAGGGTCACAAATACAAATATTGAATTGATTGACTATGAATCCATTTTAAGAAAGTACGGCATCGTATTTCGCAAATTCAACCTAATGCTTTAGTCACAATTTTTTTGTGTGTGTATTTCGCCGTCAGCCCTAATTCCTGAATAAATATACCAATACTTATATTCGGATTCTGATATTGACATAACCTCAGATGTTGTGCTCTGGCATTACTGTAATTACTTTATCTGAATATCACGTGATGTGAGATGCAGCATGTTTAGCCAGCAGAAATACTGATGGATTGCGTTTGAAATAAGCTTAGAATTTTATTGGACAAAAAAAAATAATTCCTTTGGGCAAAAAAAAAAAAAAAAATGACAAACGCAAAAACCATTTTGATATGAGAACGATGAAATAAAATAATGTACAAATGAACAAAATATGATAAAATAAATATATCAAAATTTTTACATGAAGTACATATATACGGGTTAATATATCATCTAGTGATGTAGCAAGAGTAATGGAAAATAAAATAATCCCATTGGGCAAGATAAAATCATGACAAACGCAAAGACCATTTTGGTATGAAAAATATTATGAAATAAAAGAATATATAGCATATAAACAGAAAATATGATAAAAAAATGTATCAAAATTTTTACATGAAGTGCACATATATCGGTGAATATATTAGGCAGTGGCGTAGCAAGAGTAAGGGAAAAGGAAATAATTCCATTGGATAAAAAAATATGCTAAACGCAAAAACAATTTCGGTATGAAAATTATTATGAAATAAAAGAATATACAAGTAAACAAAAAATGCGGTAAAAGAAATGTATCAAAATTTTTACATGAAGTGCACATATATCAGTTAATATATCAGGCATTGGCGTAGCATAAGTAATAGGCAACCAGAACACAATTTTATTTTACCCCACCCACACTGATCGTTTGCCTTCCAGCGTAGAAGCCTTGGTATTTGCCCACCCCCTCCATATTTTGCTTTAAAATGTTGTATCAACACACTGAAGTGTTCTTCTCATTAGGCCCTATATAGCTAGCGCTGGAAGTGTCAATATCGCTTCCCTCCCTTCGTCCCCCACTGCTACACCATTGCCACAAGGCTAACGTAACTTTATATGACATTTAACATCTAATTACACAAGGAATTCAATTTTCCAAGATCTACTGAAGCTTTTTATATGCATGTTACCATTTCTCTTAATCAAAATTTTAATAATTTTTCTCGGCAATTTCGAAGTATATCATTACACAAAAATCATTTTTACTCAGTTTTAAAATAAAAAAGTACTCAGTTAAAAGTTTTTTTTTTAATTTTACGCAGTTTTTTAAAAAAATAAGGTTTTAAATTATACCAATTTTATTTTCTTACATTTTAGTCTTTAATAATTATTTTTAAAAATATTTTCATTAACATTTCAATAATTTAAAAAAAATATTTAAATTTTTTTTATTACTTTTATTTTTTATATACTGGATTTATATTAAGCGTGTTACGATAGCATTAAATAGATTTTTTAAATACATGTAATCACTGCTCTATAATTAAAAGAAAATTTTCAAAATAAAATAGCGATGAATCTAATCTAAAACAATGAATCTAAAACATTATCATTATTTGATGTTGCTTACAAGAGTTTCGAATCTCCTTAAAAACTGTTTTTTTTAAACTGCCAAAAGCAGATTACTAACGCATTTCTTTCTGAAAAAATTGCACAAAACGAAAACATAGTGTCATAGCATAACATTATCAACACATGCGCAAAACTTCATTCAGTGCAACATTTATTAACATGTTTAGATGGCACAAAAATAATTAATTTGTAACACATATAAGTTGATTCCATCATTATGATTATATTAAAAAAATGAGATGATTTTATTCTATGCATAATAAAATTTTGAAAAAAAAAAGAATCCTTAAGAGCTGAATTTCAGAAATTTAATTTAATTACTTATTTGGAACATTAAATCAAAAACTAAGTTATTTAATCAAAATTCTTTAACCTCTTAACTATTTTGCCCGTATGCCATACGTGCATCGATTTATCGAATTTTGATAGTTGTAAGCAAAAAATAAACCATTTATAACGATTATAATTCAATATTAAAATTACTTCGAATACATAGATAAGTCAAGTATTCAATGGATTTCCATTTGAATTAAAATAAGAAAATATTCCCAAAATAGAAGGTCTCATCTTAGGTGTCATAGAGAGTAAAGAAAATAAAGCAGGTAAGTAACAAGTAAAATAGGATTGAATAAAGAAAGCTTTTACAACCGCATTTTTGGTAAGGCACAAAATAACATATTCTTTTTAAATTTTCAATTGTATTCCACTTTTTAATATTGAGATCTTCCCTTTCGATAAATTCATTGTTAAGTACAGCCACTGATATGGCACCAAAATTTTATGTAATTAATAATTAACAGTTAATTAAGCTCACAAAATATTAAAACAATATATCGACTTAAGAGAAGAAGTAAATGTTCAGAAATTGGAAACTCTAATACATCAAAAAGTGTGTATAAAATCTATTAAAAAATTCTACCTCACAAAAAAAGTGAAACAAGTCAAGTTAAATAAATGTGTTAAATTAAGAAACTCGGCATTTCAGAATATTTTGTTCATTATCTGGACAAGTCGAACATATGTTCTGCAATCCAAAACAGCAACAAAAAGAAAAGCCAGAACTGTCCTATTTGGTGCTAAAAAAATACATTAAAAATTACTTTTAACTGTTCTTTGCATGCATGAAGATATAGTATTACTATTATTATTAGAGATTAAGTTTCTCAAACATGCGTATTTAGTAAGATATGACAACTTTTTTTTGAAAGAGTATAATTATTTTTCTGGTGGATCTCTTCAATCACATTTAAATTAAAGGTATCCGATTCAAACAAGAAAAAGTTTTCAACTGACATTTTGATCGATCGATTGCACGTTCGGCTTTATTATTTATTGAAACTGAAAACATTTTGAATCCTTTATCTGAAGGCTGCATTCATTAAAATGTGTTGTCCTTGAAGCGGGTGAGAGAAGGTTAAAGTTTATTTCAGCTTAAATGTTTAAATAATAACAAAGCATCAGTTCGATTCAATTCGTCCATTTATCATTTTACTTAACGGTTTCAGCTTACAGTTTACATGATTTATAATGCATATTCGGAGTTGCGAAATCTGTGAATTCACATTTTCTTTTTAGCGCATGAATTTCTGAAGAAGTAGATGACTTGAAAAAAAATAGGCTCTCAAGCTTAATTTTTTTTAAAAAAATGTGAGTACTCTGTTAGCGAAGAAAATTATTTTTTAGATGATGTTTACTATATAGTTATTCATTAAATCGCCATCAATTTACCGTATCAATATTTATGGAAATTTCTAGAATGTCCGAATATTATGGAATTTCTAGAATGTCCCAGTTCAATAGGTTACCATATACCATATTCATGGAATTTCATGTATACTCTCTTGAGAACATACACAAAAGCGATGTTTCTTTATTCAGTTGTTTGATAAACAGTCATCTATTTACCATTAACTTCTTTCATGGAAATTTCTAGAATGACCGTACGAGAATCCATCCGAAGATAATGTTTGTTAGAATTAGTCGTGCACTCATGGAAATCTCCAGAATGCCCGAATATTTCCAGTTCAATAATAGGCTATCTATTTACCATATAACATATTCATGAAATTTCATAAATACTCTCTTTAGAATGTGTACAAAAGCGATGTTCTTTATTCAGTTGTTCGTTAACCAATCATCCAGTCACGGTTTACAACATTCATGGAAATTTCTAGAATGACCATACAAAAATCCATCTTATTAGCCAATGAGCCGTACAATCCTGGAAATCTCCAGAATGCCCGAATATTTCCATTTCTTCAATAATAGGCTATATACTATATATATATATATATATATATACTATACCATATACTACATTCATGGAATTTCATGCATATTCTCTAGAGGATATGGTACAAAAGCGATGTTTTTTATCCATTTGTTTGATAAGCAATCATCTATTTACTATTCACTTCTTTCATGGAAATTTCTAGAATGACCGTACGAGCATCCATCCGAAGATATTTTTTGTTAGCCAGTTAGCCGTACACTCATGAAAATTTCCATAATGCCTCAATATTTTCCAATTCTTCAATAATAGGCTATCTATTTACTATAGACCATATTTATGGAATTTCTAGTATATTATCTTGCGAATGTATTCATAGCAGATGTTCTTTATCCAGTTGTTCGTTAATCAATTATCTGTTTACCATTTACTTCTTTTATGAGAATTTCTAGAATGACCGTATGAGATTCTGTCCTAAGATGATGTTAGTCTGTTAACCGTACACTCATATAAATTTCTGGAATATTCATATAAGAATCCCTTCAAAGAGTCTTTCATTAACAGTTTCCGATTTTGGCAGGTCTTGTATTTATGAGAATTTTTTGGAATATTCATATGACAATACATTCGAAGACAATTTTCAAAATCTAGTTGCTCATTAAGCAATCATCAATTTTTCCATATGTGAGTTTCTAGAAACAATCATGCCCATGTTATGCAAAATGAGTTCAAAGAGAATGTTCGTTCCTCAGTTGTCCGTTAGCAGATCAACGACATTCCATACATTATGTACATAAAAATTTTAGAATTATTCTTATACTAGCCGCCTTTGGCGACCAGCCGGTTCGCCAATCTTAATGCTCGTTAAAATTTTAATAATTAAATATTTTATGTAATTCCTACTTTAATAGCTTCTTCATCAAAATATTTTAAAGCTTCAAATTTTGATAGTCATGTAATTCACTCATAATAATATAAAGTCCTTCAGCCATAACGTGATATGTATCTCTCTAATTTTCTGTTAGTTCCGGAAGAATTTATGCTTAAAATTAAAATGGAAATGACTAAACTGCAATTAATACAATATTTTTTACTGAAACAAAGCATTTTTTCAATAATATGATTACTGATAATAGAGTCACTGAGCGTTTAAACTTTATGGGCACTAAAGAATATCTTTCTTAAGTTATGTAATATCTCAAGAATTTGTCAACAAAATTTTCTCAGATTCATCATGAACAGATCGATTTATTAACAATGTTTAATTTTAAATGCATCAAACTTTAAGAAAATAAAATGAATCGTTTAAAATAATCAGTCGAAAACAGGTTTAAAAAACTACTTTAAAAACGATGTACTTAAAACTATAAGTATATAGAAAAAAATATATAACTAACATAAATACAATTTAATTACAAAAGCATGCAACTAACCTAAAAATAATTTAAATCATTGAAAACAGATTAAAAAAATCTAATTAAAAAACGATGTACTTAAAACTATAAGCATATACAAAAAATATATAACATAAATACAATTTACTTACAAAAGCATGCAACTAACCTAAAAATAATTTAAATCAACCTTTGATAACGGTTGTCATGGTAACAGTCAGAATGCGCATGCGTGAATTTTCTTCGCCAGCTCCGGTAACGCATATGCGTGAATTTTTCTACGCCAGTTGGGGTAACGCTATGCAGATTATACATTTTTAATTTCCTTTATTCTGTGTTATTTTAATTCAAAAGTACTTCAGAATGAATCTGAAAGATCGATTCATTAACAATGTTTCATTTTAAATGCATAAAACATTAAGAAAATAAACAGAATCGTTTGAAATAATCCGCCGAAAAATGTTAACCCTAGCCTCATTTCTGTTGGGAGAAAAAAAAATTAAAGTTGGCGGTGGGGGATAATAGAAGATTTTTTTGGCGGAAAAGTTGGCGGTGGGGAAAATGGAAGATTTTTTTGGCGGGAAAGTTAGTTTTTAATTAATAATTAAAATTCTAATTAAAATTTCAAAAAAAGGGACCCCAGGTGCACATTCCCGACCTCCAAGGTATACATGTACCAAATTTGATAGCTGTATGTCAAATAACCTGGCCTGTAGAGCGCCAACACACACACACACACACACATTGAGCTTTATTATAAGTATAGAAGAATCCATTCAAAAGCCGATGTACTTTACCCATTTCTTCATTAACAGATAATCGATTTGCAATATATTATGTTTATGGAAATTTCTAGAATGCCCGTATGAGAATACATTCAAAGACTTATTCGTTAATTTATCATTAATTTCCATGTATTATGCAAAATTAATTAAATGTAATTATTGAAATTTCTGGAATTTCAGTATGAGAATCCATCCACAGATGATTGATGATGAGATAGTGAGATTATCAATTTACCATGATATATATTTGAATTTTGTCAATATTCATTTGAAAAGACATCCAAAGATTATGTTCGTTATTTAATTGGATGTTGACCAATTGGAAATGTAATATATTTATCGGTATTTCAGGAATATCTATATGAGAATTTACCAGAAAATATGTTTGCAAGCTAATCATTGATTTTCTGTACCCTATATTTATGGAAATTTCCGGATTATTTGAATGAAAATCCATTCAAAATTTATGCCCGTTATTCGATTTTCATTAATAGATCATCAATTTTCATGACATTTAAAGTAATTTCTTGAATGTTCATATGAAAATACACTCAAAGATGATGTTCTTCCTTTTGCTGTTCGTTAACCAATCGTCAATTTACCAAATACAGTCTTTATGGTATTTCTAAAATACTTAAACGAGAATCCGTCCGAAACTTATATTCGTCAATGGTTATTGATATTCCATATATAAAATTAAAAAAAAAATTATTTGAAATTCCTGATTATATTAAATATAAAAGTTTGCTGATGATCAATGAATCAATTAATTTGATTAAATTTCGATTCTTCATCAGCGGCACCATCTGGTAAGGAATTTAAAAATGATTTCAAGTTTTAATAATATTTATGATGACTAATTATAAATCAAATATTAAAAAAATTGAAAAAAATCCCAATTTTCAATAAAAGTTGGCTTTTTTAAAGAATTTATTAGACTTTTAACTTGTTTGTTTTTTTTCTAATTAGACAACATCTTTGTTTGGGAATGTACAAGTCTACTAACTAAATTATAAATTCACAAAATACTTGAGATTTTTTTATGATTATCTGTAATTTTGGCAGCGAATTGCAACATATTTGAAAGCTAAAATTTTACCTTGTAAGATTGGAAAGCGGCAATTCTATATCCATAGTAAGACATTAGACGGCATTTGGGAATGAGCTATCTTATGATTCAATTAAAAATTCGAAGAATATACGATGTTTTAATCCACTATGTATAATTTTGTGTCGAATTATAAAGTCTCTTCATGATGAAATCTTATTTTTTAAGTTTGAGAAATGATAATTCAATGTCCATATGAAACACGGACATGACGATTAAGGGGTTAAAATAACATTAAACTCTTGTAATTGTTTTTTTAAATATGAATTATACAGTTTGAAAATGGGATAATCATTAATATTTGATACAAATATGTGACAGATCCTTGATATTTTTTTTCTATTAGAAAAAAAGAATTAGGAAAGTTGGATTGTCTTGGCTAATCAGCAAGGTCCCTGTTCTTTAAATAAGATCAAAAGCATTTTTAACGTGGTTTCGGGAAAAGAAAAGCAAGTGATATCAGAGAAAAAACAATCTCGGGAAAAGAAAGGCTATTTTTCTCGCATTTTTCAAATCCTGAGGTTAAAAAAATGAAAATAACTTTACATACACTATTCACCAGTCGCAGAATGGCAGCAGTCGCGTCGCCAAAAAAGAGTTGTGAAAACGCTTTTCATTCTACATTGAAGACAGCTTATTTTTAGACGGAGCCTTGCCACTCAGAAATCAAAGGTGTCCAGAGGATGAAAAAACGTGCCGATGTTGTGAGACGTCGGTTTTTCAGATTTTTGCCATGTGTTTTCGGGCGTGTCAACGTTTTTTCTGATTACCTCAGAAGAAATAAATGCGAGCTTTAGAGTAAATTTAAACCTCAAAGAGAATTATAGACGTAGTTTCTGGTTCTTTCCATCTTTGTAAAAATGCGATTTCGCTGGAAAGTTAAATCTAGAATTCAGTATTTTGGAGTATGTATTATGTACTTTGCATCTCCCCCCCCCTCCAAAAAAAGGAATACGGAGTTCCATAAATGTATAACATTTCTTGTATAACTATTGTTTACAAAATTTATAATATAGATCAAAATATATATAGATCAAAATACACAACATCGCATTTTCAAGTCAAACTCCTATCACATTTTAATAAAACAGTTTATCATTGTACCATTTCTCATAGATTTTTGTTAACACTGTTCTGTGTTGTCTCCCTTCGATTAGCAGCTACGCCGATTTCTTCTTTTTGTTTCTAAACCACTTGACACATGTCTAGTAACATTTGGGATTCCATTTTCCTTTCTCATCATACTAGGGCAACAACAACAACAACAAAAAAATGGATTTTATTGTCCTGATTTGAAATATCATTCTTTTTTAGTATTTATGTGCCAACCCGAGTTTAGTTTAGTTATATTAACGTCCCGTTATAAAGCAACACTAGGGCTATTTTAGGACGGACCTCGTCATTTTGAACCACGGTCAGATGACGAGGACGACACCTGATCTGGCATCCCCCTCTCCACATCATACCACACCAGCGAGAGGACGTTTGGCATGACGGATTTAACGTGCAACAGACCCCCTTACACGACGGTTCTTCGGTGGAATTGGGTCTCGAACCTGAAACCCTACGGCTCACAAGCCGAGACCTTACCACCAGGCCACCGCGACCATGTGCCAAACCGAAAACCATAGAATAGTGCTACTGTTTTTGCTGTCTCTCTTCATTAGGAAACATACTTTACAACCTTGAAAGTTTTTACCTCACTAAGATCAAGTACAAATTTGTGAAAATTAAATTGATATCATCACCTGCGTCAACTGAATCCTCAGGCAGCAGTGATTCGAAATATCATTCTCTTCTTTTTGGTGTTTGTGTGCCAAACCGGAAAACACAGCATAGTGTTACATCTTTCTCTGTTTGTCTTCAGTAGAGAACATACTTTACAATCTTGAATAATTTTGTCTCTTTAAGATACGTAAAAATCTTGAAAATTAAATGTGATATCATCTTCTGTGTCGTTTGATTCCTCAGGCAGCAGTGATTCGAAATATCATTCTCTTCTTTTTGGTGCTTGTGTGCCAAACCGGAAAGCACAGCATAGTATTATTTCGTTTTCTGTCTCTCTTTAGTAGAGAACATACTTTACAACTTTGAATGATTTTTCCTGACTAAGATCACGTGAAAATCATGAAAATGAAATGTGATATCGTTCTCCTGTGTCGTCTGATCCCTCGGCCAGTAGCTAAGCACCTCTCTTCTTTTTGTCTCTGTACTTTGAATCACTTGGTATCGGTCTAGTAATACTTGGATTCCCTTTTACCTTCTCATCATTTTTATGGCCAATAAAAGAAATTCGTATACATCATGCATTTTACTGAGCTGATTCGAAGAACCATTCTCTTCTTTTTAGTTTTCCTGTGACTGAACAGAAAATTTTGTATAGTTTTTCTTCTATTTTTCTTTAGATTCTCTACATTCAATAAATGCTGGATTCCGTAACTTTGAATGATCTTGTGTCATTAAGACTAATTGAAAATCAATATCAATTATGAAAAATTCAATAAAACATCGCATAGTAACTTAATTAATGTTATTGAATTGTTGTAAGAGCAGATTAAAAGGAGAGCATTCTACAAAATAAAAGCGGAAGTAATAGTTGCTATAGATAGTTTATGAATTTACAGTTTATATGAATTTACAGTTTAGGATCTAAATCTGGTTACCAAATTTTATCATCATGTTTCTTAGTTTTGAAGTTATTAAGTTCATTTATACTAGGACAGAAAAACATTCAAACATTTCATTCAAAAATTGATAGAAATCTACGAATTTAATATAGAGATCACATACCAAATAACATACATCTAACAAAAAATTTTTAAACAAACATACATATAATTATTCTCAGACAAACAGAATGATTACAAAAAAAAAAAAAAAAAAAAATCTGTCTTAGATTCAGGGAATTCTGAATCATGAATATTCGTTTAGAAACTCGATCTTCACATCTTTTTGAGATTGCCAAAGTTTCTTTTTATATATTTCTTATAAGAGAAAACAAAAAAGTTCCGAGAAAACATTTTTACAGAATCGCATTACTAAGAGAAATGACGAAAATTGTATGATAAGTATGAATATTTTTTCTCATGTCTGTCAAAACTAGGTACAGTACGAGGAAATTTAGATTGATAGATGAATATGAGCAATTCTCTAGGAATTTTTGAAATTCTTAATCCTATAATTTTTGCATTTAAACAATGAAACGTATGATCTGCAGACATAGTTTTCGGTTATCTCTTCCTGCAAAGTAGTGTAACAAATAACCTCTAACTTTATCTTGCAAAGATATTTAAATTATTTTATATTATACCCTGAAAATGAAACAAAAATATTCCCTTTTTTTTTATACTAACAATTTTACAATCATGAACCAAATGTATCTTTGTAAGATGTACTGCGATAGGACATTTTATCTGCGGAATTCATGCAAATGAATATTTTGATGATTTTCCTCTTTCTAATCCTCTAAATATCTTGATTTCATCAATTTTAATTTATTAATATTTCTTTTCTTAAACCATACAAGTGATAGTCTCGAATGATCCGTAGAAAATGACTACATCTAATTCTTTACTCTTAAATTTGATGAACTTTGAACCAAGACGTTAGATTTAACCAGTGGTGGTTTCCCGACTGGTCAAACTTATGTGGCTGACTAGATGATATCTAAATCTAATTCTTTACTCTCTTTCCAAATTTCGTCTGAAATTTGATGAACTTTGAATAAAGATGACAGACTTAAATAGGGATGGATTTCCGACAGGATAAACTTAGGCGCCTGACTAGATGACATCTAATTTTTTGCATCATTTCCAAATTTACTTTTAAATTCGATGAACTTTGAACTTAGACATCCGATTTAACCAGTGGTGGATTTCCGATTAGGCAAACTCAGTCTGCTGATTAGATGATATCTAAATGACTACATCTAATTCTTTGTTCCTTTTCCAAATTTCCTCTTAAATTTGACGAACTTTGAACCAAGACGTCAGACTTAACCAGTAGGGGATTTCCGACTATGCAAAGTTGGACGACTGACTAGATAATATCTAAATGACTACATCTAATTCTTTATTCTCTTTCCAAATTTCCTCTAAAATTTGATGAACTTTGAACTAAGACGCAAAACAACCAATGGTGGGTTTTCAACTATACAATCTTAGTTGGCTGATTAGATTATATCTAAAAGACTACATCCAATTCCTTACTCCCTTTCCAAATTTGATGAACTTTGAAATAAGATGGCAGACTTAACGTTGGGGGATATAGAGGTAGGCAAACTAGGTTGGTGACTAGGACCTATAGGTCAAAAAGGCTCCATAGGTACATCCATTTAAAAGATATTATTTATTTAATTTATGAGTAAATATTTTAAAATATACAAATTCCATTAATTATAAAGTACTAAGATACTGACAATTCTTTGTCAAATATAAATGTCAAATTGTTATGTCTTTATACCGTTAATTTAGTAATAACAGTATTTATATGCACCTAGTGTATGCTTAAATAATGTTATATGCAAAGTAGATACCTCACAGACGGGAATCATAGTAAATAAACAACTAAATAAGAAGATCTAAATTTTCACAAAATTAATAGAATAAAAATAATCTAAGATAAATTATTAACATGTTGATCATGATAAAAATATGACGATTTTTAACTAAATTTACTTAATAAAAAAAGAGTCTTATGATGTGTACTGTCTAGGGACGAAAATGCCTATATCCAATATAAAATTTAACTCGCGCTAGTGCTATAAACACGGTTCTATTAGGAAATGTGTTTGATACATCTGGATTTCGAACTTGTGATTATCGCGTCTTTAAATCAAGAATCAACTCCAGACAACCTGCATTAAAATTAGTACTTACTAAACCTGGAGGAAATGAAGATTGGATTGTTTCCTTGCTTAGATACCTACCTCTCTTATAGCCTACATGAAATCTTATGAAGAGAAGTTTCACTAACAAATTAATTAAACAAAATAATGTAATTAATTAATCTAATTAATAATTGTTAATTCGCACTGATTATATAAATGTGTAGCAGCTTATAAAACATAGTCTACAGAAAAAAGTAAGTTGATTGGCCTTATGTACATGATATGCTATATTTCATGACATTCATTAACGCTATTATTATTCATTATTATATTAATCATAATTTATTATCCTATCCTTTATCATATTAGTTATCATTCATTATTCATTAACATATTAATTAAAATTCCTTATTAATTAACATATTAATTATCATTCGTTATTCATCATCATATTAATTATTATATTGATTGATTGATTAATAGGTTATTTTCAAGTTGCTTCATGTGATATAAAATGTTTTTTTTATAGAAAAAGTTTATCTAAGAGTTCTATAGGGCACGCAATTGGATATGGAACTACAGGATTTCGCAAGCAATTACTTCTTAGATAGTAGTTTTCATTAAGATAAGATTTTTAAACTTTTAATTAGATTCATAAATAAAAATTAAATGAAATATTAACGCTCTTCCCTCAATTTCCTTCACTTTGGAACATAATATCGCTCAAAAACCACTTTCGCAGTTTGTTTAGGTTTCAAAAAATAAGTTGTTCAATTAAATTCGTTTTGTTTCCGCACATTCTTTCTATAATTATAATAAAATGGAAAAATATTTAAAAATATGTTCGCAATAAAGACAATTGTTTAGTTACTTTTTAATGCGATTGCGATGTTATTAAATATCTTATTAATGTGAAATTTAGCGTTGCTATATAGTTAAAATTAAATTAAAAAAATAAAATAAAGATGATTGAACCAAGCTTAAGCATTATCATGTTATAATGCTTTGAACCTGAGGTTCGAATCTCCTTTAACTTTTCCCATGGAACTCAATATTTTCTCTCATAAATTAAAGAATAATACTTAGATTTAGCCACAATAGAATAGAAAAGAAAAATCATTAATAAAATCATTAATAATTTGAATAAAGAAATTTTATATATAACGATATCATAATCAACAAAGCCAACCAAAACCAACCAAAAATTACAATGATCTTTTAACAGATTTTTCTGTATGTCATATACACATCTAATTACTGTAGCTTTAAAACTTTAGATTAAGACCCTCACAGTCGTTAAATAAGATACAAAAAATTCTAGATTTTTGTAGATTCCATTGTTACGTTAAATTAGATATAAAAATTATATAAAATTAATAAAAATATAGAATCTTTGATGAATTATTAGCTAAATCAAAACAAAAAAACCAGAATGAATTTACAAACAAGTGACTACCCAATATATTGTGTAGTGTATACAAAAAAAACATCAGTGATCACAAAATTCAACAAGAGGTACATCGAATTATCGTAGTTTTCAAACTTTAAACTTAAATTAAACGCCTTCACTAACATTAAATTAGGTATAAAACTTCTAAAAAATTCTAGATTTCTATAGATTTTATTGGGACGTTAAATTAGATATAAAATTAATAAAAATCTAGAATCTTTAAAGAATTATTAATTAAATCAAAACAAAAATCCAGAATAAATTAGTAAATATATTGGGTAGTATTGGGTAGTCACAAAAAAATGTCAGTGATCACAAAATCCAGCATCAAATTGGCAAGCATGCATACCAAATCATGTTTCTTTCACATTTTTTCCCAACATTATATATACATTGTACTGGGTATATATTACTCAATATACTAGGTAATGTGTACAAATAATAATAATAAAAAAAAACCTTCGTGATCACAAAATCCAAGATCAGATTGGCAAGCAGGCATACCAAATGAAATTTCTTTCCCAATATTTCCCAACATTATATATATATATATATATATATTGTTACTGAATATATATTACTCAATATATTGGCAAAAGTATACAAAATAAAACCCCTCAGTGATCATAAATCAAGCCAACATCAAATTGGCAAGCATGCATAAATCAAGTTTCATTCCCAATCTTTCCCAATATTATATATACATTGCATACTGGGTATACATTTCCCAATAAATATATTGGTAATGCATATAAAAAAAAACATTAGTAATCACAAAATCCAACATCAAACTGGCAAGCATGCAAGCCAAAATCAAATTTCTTTCCCAATCTTTCCCAATATTATATATACATTATATACTGGGTATACATTACCTAATAAATATATCTGGTAATGTATATAAAAAAAGCATCAGTTATCATAAAATCCAACATCAAATTGGCAATAGTGCATACCAAATAAAGTTTCTTCCCCAAGATTATATATACATTTCATATTGGGTATACATTTCCCAATATACTGGGTAATATATATAAAAAAACGTCAGAGATCAAAAACTCCAACATCAAATTGATAAGCAAGCAAACCAAAATCGCTTCTTTCCTACATATATTATACCCAGTATATTGGGTATATATTATCCAATATTCTGGGTATACAATACCCAATATACTAGGTATACATTATCCAATATACTGTGTATACATTACCGAATATACTGGGTAATGTATACAAAAAACATCAGTGATCATAAATTCCAACATCAAATTTTCAAGCGTGCATATCAAATCAAGTTTCTTTCCCAATTTTTCATGCATGAAATAATACCAGTTTCTTCCCTTACGGCTAACTGAGAAGTTAAAGAGCATTATTTCAATCTCCATGCAACACACACATACACACACACACACAGCTGAAACTGGTATTTCTTTTTTTGCCTTGACCGTCAAACAAAACGTGATTTGCCCTGCTGCTTTGCGTGCTGCTGATCGCCACGCACTCAGTATGCAAACAGATTAAAATCTCAATAAATTGATGACTTTTTAAGGCAATCTATGAAAGTACGTGACGATTGTGTTTAAGTTCCTGCCACTGGTTTATTAATAAACAGATTCTGCTCAAACAGGGTACAGGCCTTAAAAAACAGAAGCACAAGAGAATGAAAAAAAAAAGTAATTATCATACATATTAAAAAGCCGTTCTTGTTTAACTTACATTCCATTTTTCCTTGTCCATATATCTACCTCTACCGAATAAGGTTGTCAGTAAGAACGGTCAGTAAATTGATCTTTGGATTGGCTGGCATTACAATGAGTTGTTGCTCGCGCATGTTAAATTTTATCTCCTTTATCTTCTTTATTTTTATGTTTTTCTTTATCTCGTAATGTTGTTGCTTCCTATTTTGTTTGCCTTCGCTACCGTTTGGCTGCTGGGAAGGCCACTTACTTCAAATCGAGTTCATAATTGGACGCTATTATTTTCCCCCGTTATTCTCAACGTAAAAAAAACAGCTTTGCAAATAGAGATATGGGAATTGCATTTAATGCGGTCATTACATATGCTTTTCGCATTTATAAGTCAGCAACTACGCACGATACAGGTAGAGTGATTCGAAATTTGAAAAAGTAAAAGCTGCGTTCTCGGAATTTAAAGACTGAAAATGCATTGCAGAAAATTTAGCTTTTCTTTTTGCAAAGTTTTAGTTGGATTGGTAGATTTAGAATTTAGCAAAAATAAATAAATAAATAGTTTTTTTAATATTTAATTTCTAAAATATGTAGTTAGATACTAATAAAATAACATTGAAAAATGCATTATTTAAAAAGTGAGCAGTTAATAAATTCAAGGAAGTAAATATATTTTAATGACTTTTTTCCAAATGATGGAGATTCTAAGTAATAAATTTAAATGCGTTTAAAATGCATTGCAGTAAAAGTTAGTTTTTCTTCTTGCAAAGGAAAATTAACTAAATTTTAATTTTATTTCTATTTATTTAGTAATTTTTTTAAGGGTTTGGTAGATTTAAAATTTAGCAAAAATCAATAAATAAATAGTTTTTTAATATTTAATTTCTAAAATATGTAGTTAGATACTTATAAAATAACATTGAAAAATGCATTATTTAAAAAGTGAGCAGTTAATAAATTCAAGGAAATAAATATATTTTAATGACTTTTTCCAAATGATGGAGATTCTAAATAATAAATTTAAATGCGTTTAAAATGCATTGCAGTAAAAGTTAGTTTTCCTTCTTGCAAAGGAAGATTAACTAAATTTTAATTTTATTTCTATTTATTTAGTAATTTTTTTAAGGGTTTGGTAGATTTAAAATTTAGCAAAAATCAATAAATAAATAGTTTTTTAATATTTAATTTCTAAAATATGTAGTTAGATACTTATAAAATAACATTGAAAAATGCATTATTTAAAAAGTGAGCAGTTAATAAATTCAAGGAAATAAATATATTTTAATGACTTTTTCCAAATGATGGAGATTCTAAATAATAAATTTAAATGCGTTTAAAATGCATTGCAGTAAAAGTTAGTTTTCCTTCTTGCAAAGGAAGATTAACTAAATTTTAATTTTATTTCTATTTATTTAGTAATTTTTTTAAGGGTTTGGTAGATTTAGAATTTAGCAGAAATAAATTAATAAATAGTTTTTTAATATTTAATTTTTTAAATATGTACTTATATACTTATAAAATAACATTGAAAAATGCATTATTTAAAAATTGAGCAGTTAATAAATTCAAGGAAATACATATGTTTTAATGACTTTTTCCAAATGATGGAGATTCTAAATAATAAATTTAAATGCGTTTAAAATGCTTCATACGTTATGATTTTTAGGAAATTACATAACTTTTATAATAAAGCTATCCATTATATATTAAAATGTATTTGGATGTGCATTTTAGGTTTCGATACCATTCAGATATTTAAAAATCAACTTCATTTCGGAAAAACTAAGCGTTTAATGAAGATACGTTATGCAAAGATTATATATTTCGAGAAAATTAAATTTTAAATGAAATTGCAAAGTAATACATAATTTTGTTTTATTTCTATGCTTTATGATAACAATGAAAAAGGAAGTAGTAGTAAAATTTTAGATCTCTGAGACAATTTCAAATCCTTAAAATATATTGTGTGTGTGTGCATGTGTGCGTGTGTGTGTTAGTGCGCGTGTGTACGTGTATGTGTGTATGCATAATAAATAAATAAGTATGAAAACTACCTTTTTCTTCAATAAAAATTCAGTTAATTCATAAAGATGAATGTAAACAGTACAGCAAAAGGGGTTTCAAAAATTATTATTTTTATCGATTTGTCTCATATTTTTAAAGTTCCATCTTTAAAAATATGAGACAAATCGATAAAAATAATAATTTTTGAAACCCCTTTTGCGGTAAATTTTCTGAATTCTTGATATGAATGCGTTATGAAATTTTATGAACTCATATTTTCAAAACTTAAATATAAGTTAGTTTATTTAATTCCGTATACGTGATGCCATTTGGTAATAAATTTGAAAAGATTGATTATAAGATTCAATAGAATTTATCATAATGAATTATTAAAAAAAATTTTAAAAATCAAACATAATGAAAGCAGAACATTCTACTTTTAAGTGTAAATTTTGAATGACTTGCACCTCGATTTAAAAAAAAAACACTCTAAGGCATGTAACTTAAATAATGGATAATAATCTTCAAAAATTGTTCTTAAGTTGGCATAGTCTTCTGTGTCTCTAATTTCTCTGTATAACACATTTTAATTGATTTTAATGATATGGGGCGTTTTCCTAAAAATGCCAGTAGAGCATCGCCAATGGCAAAAATCAAGATGGCTCTAAGGTAAAAAAAAAACAAAAAAAACAATAAAGCAGTCACTGTTAAAAATTTAAAATTAAAATATTTAAATTTAAAATTAGCTTGAATTTTACTAGAGAGTTTAAATAAATATACTGTTAATTTTTTTTTATTTTTATTATTCGAAATTGCATAAATTATGATATATATATATATATATATATATATATATATATATATATATATATATATATATATATATATATAAGGTTAAACGGTAAAAAATTAGGGGAAAAGTTATGAATATCCTAATTATTAGTGTGATAATTTTTTTCAGAAAATCAATCAATAAAATTAAATGACAATAAATATTATAAGAAAGAAATTCGAGAGCATAAATTAAAAATTAAATGGATGCGATAAAAAACATTCTATTTTGCTTAAAACATTTCTTTCAGAATCTCACGGTTTTGCAATTTTGTTTGTAATCTGAATTTTTTGATAAAAAATTATTGAGTTGACAATTTACTGATCATTTTTGGAAAAAGAATATTACTAATACGAACAAAAATATTTTACAGTCTAGTAGAATATTAAATAATAGTATGTAAGAATTAGAATATTTATTAATAAAAATCGAGAATATTTATAGAAGGTAATTTTCTTTATATTGATATTATATATAATTGCTTATAATATAGGTGTAAAGATCAAAAAGCTTTCTGACTTGGTTTGTTGATTTGTTCAAGACACTACAAGTGGTAATTGACCGTGCTTGATTCCCAGCGATGAGTTTGATGTTCTAAAAATTATTAGATTGTTCCATGTTTTACATAAATATTAGGCTGTTAAAAGAAGATTAAAAATTATTTTAATGAGTAACTTTAAAAGACAGCTTTAGAGAAAAAGTACATAAATTCACTTGGTTTTTTTTTTATTCTGTGAATAAGAAGCTATTGAATTGTGAGGAAGCTGTAACAGTGATTTCATTTTTTTCAAGGGCTAATTTTTTTTCCTTGCGTTATATTTATAATTAATTTTTAATTCATTGGATTTGCTTATAATCTGTTCTTAATTTATAATTGTAATTATTTTATAAATTTTCAGTCTAAAACCTAAATAATAATAAGTGCAAAAAAATTTAGGAAATACTGTGATATGTGTAATTAAAACGAAAGAATAATCCCAGTTTCAAAAATTTAAAGGCTAAACAAAAATAGAAAAAAAAACATTAAAAGAAGGCTATAATGCTATATCATATAAGCATCATAAAAACAAAAACTTTTTAACTTTCATTTTATGAATATTAAATTTACTAAAAAAGTTGATCGCATTTTGTTTAGATCATTACTATCTGCATTTCGGGAGTTTCCTATTTATGATTGATCTCCAAATTTTTAGGAAACAAAAATATTTTTTCTTTTTCAATTTGCTATTGAAGATGGTTTATTTTGAAGCCCGTTTTTCAATTTCTTGTTTTTGAATTCCTTTGTATTTTGTGTATATATATTTCTTCTATATTGAATTTATATTCTTTTGTGTTTATTTTCTTTTTGAGTTTTATATTTATGATTTTTTTTCTTGTTTGTATTTTGATTCTTTTTTTGCACTTGACCCATGTACTCCTTGCCCAGCCAACTCATAAGGAAACTGATGATTTTAGACACAATTCTATCATATTCCATTATCCATAGAGAAGCTAAGCCAGATAATCTTCACCTAGATTTAAAAAGAAACAATAATTCAAAAGAAAATCAGTCATATTTAATCACTAAGCTGCTTCATTACTTTTATTTCCATTAAAGCTTTCATGAAAATCTTGAAACTAAACCTCTTTTTTTACGAAAAAGAATTAAATGATCTACAATGAATAAAACATTCCATGCCATCGAAATTCACTTTTTCCTTTAAAAAAACCTTTTCAAATATGGGTGAATGAATATACTGCAATGAAAATTATTATTTAACGCATACATAATCGAAATCACAAAAGGTTTTGAAGTACAAAGCCGAAATGAGGTTTTTCCCGAAGATTAATTTGTGTTTCCAACAAGATAAGTTATTCCGAAAACAGTGTCACCAAAAGAAGTTTTAAATCCTATCTGAATCGCAAAACGTGCAATTTCGGCAACTGCATTGTTTGTCAGGCGATATATCTCAAAGGAACGCTGCCTTACTTTAAATTTAACGACGACTTTTTCAATACCATCATTTATATTTTATGCTGTCATAACCCATCGCAGAAGCTCGCTAACTTTTTCCAAAATAAAACATCAATTAATGTCCTCCCTCGTTCCCCTTCTTCCTTCATCCACCGTGAAAGATAAAATTCAAAAAACCCTTTGGCACATTCGCAAAGTATAATCACAAAACATCTGCCAAAAACTTAACCCATACATTCCCAGTTCCTCCAATGCTAATGGCAACGAATAATATTTAAAAACTTTTTCCCCTTTTGCTGCTTGCATGTCTTCTTTTCTTTTCGCTTGTTGTTTTTGCTCGCTGGCCGCATTTTAGTAAAATCCCAAACGTACATTTTCGCATTAGCTGTTAGCTGTAACCGTCGCCGGCTTACTTATTATCATGGCGGAACTTGGAAGTCTTCGAATATGAGCTTCGAATAATTTATTTTTGTTTTCTTAACGTTTTCGCGGGAACTTTTCAGTCGCTACTTCGTTTCATTTTCGTGGACTCAGCCCTCCGGGAGAATAAATCTCATTACAATTCTTTTTACCGTCGTTGTACCGCCGGTATATTTCATTGCAGGCTGATTTCCTCCAACTTTTCCACAGTTGTCTTCGCCATTTTGATACATTCTACTTATTCTCTTTCGTTCTTTTCTTTATTTTCTTTCTTTTTTTTTTTGTCTTTACCTGTTGTTAAGAATTCTTTGGTATTCTATTTTAGTGTTCTTATTTTCTTTTTCTTTTGCATTTTTGTTTTACTGTTTCCTTTTTTCTCATTACCATGAAACAATATGGTATATGCGAAGATATTTATCGAAACGTTTATTGCTGAAATTATTCTTGAAGCATCCATAGTGATGCTCGATTTTTGTTCTTTAAAGTCATTTTATTTTATTTTATTATTTTTTTTTTGTCTGCGTTCTAGATACTAGAATCATTTTATTAAATGCTTTTGTTTTCGAAACTTCGCAAAATATGTAAACGAACACACGTTATTTTAAATGAGAACACTGGGAAATTCTGTGTCGGTTCCTAGACATGCGTGAACTATTCAAAAAATAGTGCAGCATTATCAGCTATTCGCAAGGTACGTAAAGTATATTTTTCTTGCAAAAGACTTTAAATATTATAATTTTAAACGAATAAGGAGAAAATTCGAATTGTGAAAGATTAAAAAGAAAGGACAATTGAACAAAAAAAAAATGTTGAATGCTCACGATTACTATTAATGGTAAGGCATTACTTATTGTTGCATTTTTTTTTTTGTTCGAAAATAGCTCTCTATTTAAAGACAATAGTTTTCATAGATCTATACGATTATCATATATAATTCGCTAAGATACTAGTTCTCATTTCACGTTTATTTCTGTGTTAATCTTAAATATATCGGAATTTCTCATTCGAAATAAAAATATGAGGCATTGAAAGTTCTCTTTACTTAGATTCCAGTTCAAAATGAAAATCTAAAGTTCTGTTTTTCAATAAAATAATTAATGTATTAATTTACCAAATATTAATAAAATTTACAACTTCTTTGAAATTTTATTCTTTTAATTTTTTTTTTTTTTATTCTACATTTTGAACTCCACAAAAATATACAGTTTGTCCTGATTTCCACAAAAAAAATGATGATAATTCTATAGGTGAGTGAATTGATTATAAATATTTAATAAAAAAGTTGGATAAGCAATGTCCTATGCATTGAGTTTCCTTTTTAACAAGTTTGAGCACTTTGGGCTAAAAAAAAGGAACCGGACACCCATCAGAATCGAAACTAGAAATTTGAGTACCTATGATTTAAGAAAAATATTTATCGATCTATTATATAAAAAATTTTTTATACAAATATTCCGTTTTATTCGTATTTTGATTGGGCGATAGCAAGTCACCTGACCCATGACTTTTGAGGTTTGTTTTACCAGTATTGTTTGAAATATTTAATGAAACTTTATTACGTCATAGTAAGTATTTATATTTGCACTTGACGCTGAAATGGTGACAAAAAAAAAAGGAAAAGTAAAGCTTTAATTAAACCAAATTGACAGTAAATGAGTTTAAAATAATATTATTTCTTAATTCTACTTCTAGACACACTGCTTGTGCCAACACTGAAGAATAACTTTCCAGTTTGTTTGTCTGTTTCGAATAGCGGAAATTTTTCGTCTCTTGGCTAGCAATCGTCTGAATATTTAAGCATATTTTTTAAAATATAAATTTGTAAATAAAAATATTTTTTGAAATATAAATTTGTTTATGTATCATAATATAGTACATGACCGTCTAATTGCAAGTTTTAATTATATTTTAAAAATTAAAACGATATTGGTATAATAAATTTGTAGAATTTTTTGGGGGATTAATGATTCTGCACATACATCCATGTTTTATCTTCATAAATGCATAATTAATTACAGATGTATTCTATTTTGTTTCTATTTTCTGAGATTGTCCAAAAATTAATTCTACATATCTTGATGAATTTAACCATTTCAGATCTCACTACGTCTTGACGTTTTTTAGGTTGATGTTTGTGAAATTTTGCCTTTTTTTCCAATAGAATTCCCGAAATTATTATTGCATAAAAGTAATTTTTAAATCCTCTTAAAAATTCGAAGAATTATCATGTGAATGATATTAATTTAACTACAGTACGATTTTTAATCAATTTGTAATTAATTTTTAATATACTTTTAAGAACATTTTACCCAAATATATATCACTGTTATAAACTCTTTTCATTGCTGCTACAAATTTTTCATTCTGGATTGTTTTTCCTTTGCTGAATATGACTGCTTATCTTTTGATATCTGGAAGATCAGATCATAACTGGAAGATTTGATAAGAACATGTTTGTTTGTTTTTTGTGAGATTATGGTTTTTTTTTTTTTTTTTTGGAGAAAATATTAAGATACAAATTACATGCTAATTAAAGCTGAATATTTTTCACTTTTATAGCTTTGAAAATTGTTTTTCCTTGTAGTGCATTGAATTGCTTGTTGAATCAGAGAAATTTTTATTGAATAATCCTCTCTTACAAAAATTATGGTAAAACAAATATTCTATTGCACATATAAAACTTCTATGTTGAACGATTTTACTTTTTGTCCTCGAATTTTAAATTAAAATTTTTAATTTCATCAAGAAGTTTTTTTTATTAGTTAAAAGGTTTAAACACTTTCGTTATTTAAATTAAAATTCAAATATTAAATGAGTGACATATGAATACAAAATTGCGTTGCAAAACGAACGGAACAATATGAAGCTTTTAAAATAGCAGGTGTCAAGTGTATATCAAATTTTAATTTTCAAAATGTTCTGCTAGGAAAGCCACCAAGTGCAACGTGCATCAAATATTGAAATGAAAAATTATAGCAACCCTTTATTCTAGAGATTCATCTGGTCTCCAAAGGCGGCTAGTATTCAATAAATAGTCTCTGTTTATTATAGTTACACGAGAGTTACTTCTCAAGGAACTTTTATAAAAACTTATGCAAGTAATTATATAGGAATCAGGAACAAATCAATCAATTTTATATCGAACTCTATGAGGAAAAGTTCCAATTTAATAACAAAATATATTCCTCAATAAAGATTTAAATTAAATTTTAAAATACTCTCTCGATTCCACTTGAAAAGGAAACAATTTTCAAATACATAACTCATTTAGTTCGAGTCATATATAAAACAGAAATAACTCTCACCGACTTCACGGAAATTTAACTAAAAAAATAATTTGTTCAATAAGAATTTTTACTACACCTTAACGATTATAACAGCTTCTAAATTAAACGAATATAATAGATTTTTTCTCATTGTTATTTCAGTGTGCACGTTAAAAAGGTGTAAATTTTCCTTTGGGGCTGTTTCCTTTCCTGAAATGAATGCGTCTGGAATAGCAGCCTTTTAAAATGAATGCGTCTACGGCGACGTCGTTTGTATTCGTGACACCTTTGTAGGTGATAAAAATAACATTGTTTGAAAGACGAATAATTCTTGTCCCGCAAATTAATAAGGAATGTTTCCCCTTTCCTATATATTAGATGTGATACTGAAATCATTCTTGCTTGTTTTATTCTTGCGTTTTTCCTGTCTAGTATTCGGAAAGAAAATATTGCAATTGTCAAACAATTTGATTAAGCAGTTTTGATAAATTTCCTTCCCTTACTTATTTTGAGTATTTAGTATATTCATTGATATAAATCTTGTTAATTATGAATCAGCTTACTTAATTGCTTAATCAATTCCAATTGTTTATCTAATAAACCGCCTAAGCAGTTAATCTGAAGCCTAGGGTTGCCTCGAATCCAATGGATTAAAATAGTCTGTAGCCTGTGTACGTCTCTAATTCGTGCATTAAATTGGGCTGAAGCCTAGAACAGCCTCTAAGCCATTGATACAAATTAGAATGAAGTATAGGAGTGCCTCTAATCCAGTGGATCCGATTAGACTCCAGTCTAAAACAATTCTAATCCTGTGGACAAAATTGGGCTAAAACCTAAGGATGTCTCTAAACCAGTGAATCAAATTAGGCTGTAGTCTAGGGCAACTCTAATCCTGCGGATAAAATTGGACTTCTCTATCCAAAAGATCAAGTTGGGCTGAAGCTTAGGGGCGCCTGTAATCCAGTACATTAAATTGGGCCGTAGCCTAGGGGCGTTACTAATCCAGTGGATCAAATTAGGCTCCGAAGTAGGTGATTTCTAAGCATGTGGATCAAATCGGGCTAAAATCCAGAGATGTCTCTAACTCAATGGATCAAATTGGGTTAAAACCTAAAGGCATCTCTAATCCAGTACATTAAATTCGACTGTAGCCTAAAGGTGCCTGTAATACAGTGGATCAAATTAGGCTCCAGCTTAAGGAAATTTTAATCCTATAGATCACATTGGGCTGAAACATAGGGGTTTCTCCTAACAAGCGGATCAAATTAGGCTGAAGCCTAAAGGCACCTCTAAACCAGTTTATTATATTGGGCTGAAGCCTGGGGCCGTCTCTAATGCAGTGTATCAAATTAGGTTGTACTCTTGTGCTACTCAAATCCTGTGAAGGAAATTGGGTTGAAGCTTAGGGCCGCCTCTGATCCAGTACATTAAATTGGGCAGCAACCTAGAGGCGTCTCTAATCCAGTGGATTAAAGTAGACTCCAGTCTAGAACAATTCGAATCATGTTAATCAAACTGGGCTGAAACCTAGAGTTGTTTTAACCAATGGATCAAATTAGGCTGAAACCTAAAGGCGCCTCTAATCCAGGAAATTTACTTAGGGTGAAGCCAAGGGGTACATATAATCCAGTAGATTAAATTAGGCTCCAATTTAAGGTAATTCTGATCCTATGAATCAAATTGGCTGAAGCCTAGGGGCACATTTAAACCAGTTCATTAAATTGGATTGAAGCCTAGGACAACTCTAAACCAGTGCATTAAATTGGATTGAAACCTAAGACAACTCTAAACCTGTGAATCAAAATGGGTTGAAAACTGCGGATGTCTTTACCCAGTGAATCAAACTGTGCCTGAAATCTAGTGGATTAAAATGAGCAGCATTATAAATTTCATCATCACGGCTATTTTAGAGATTATCAAGAAAAATTTCATCACTAAATACAGACCTCGAATTCATCCGGATTTTTTTCCCTTGTTCATACCTTGGTCAGCGCAAGCGGAAATATGAGAAATATATTAACAGAAATACTTTCGAATTATTTTACACTATTAATTTCTAGCACAAATCGAATATCATTATAATGCTTTTTCTTATTTTAATTATTTTTAATACCATTACAAAACAGTTGATATTAAAAATTGAAACTGGCCTGTCTACCTTCAAATCAGAAAAGATATTCATAAATTATGCCAAAGCTGGATAAAGACTATAATTTAAAAAAAAAAAAAAAACCTTTTTTTTTTTAAATCTGAGACAATTCTTACAAATTACAATGTTCCTATTCTTTTATTCCGAAAGCTATGATTACGGGGGTGATCCAGTGGTAAGACCTTGAGTTCAAGACAGAAGGGCTCCGGGTTCGAGACCTTATTCCACAAAATATCTGATAGATATTAGAACCTACTACAACTTCAATTCCATTACGGATTAAACCTCCTCCTGCTGAAGTGATGCGGAAGTTTGGTCAAGAGGTGACAGCTCAAATCTGACCTTGATTCAAAATTTTAACCTTCAATTCAATACAACCCTATGTTACTTCAACACTCGAGCATATATATAACTAAGCTAAGCTAAAACTCTACTGTATTTTTTTTATCGTTTCTCTTATTCACTTCATGCATAGGTACATTATTTGGTTTTATTTCCAAGTATCATATACAAGGCAATTAATCTGATAAATATTTTAAAGAGCACAAGTAATTCCTTTTTCTTCTTGAAAATAATGTTATTGAATAGTGTAATTACATTAGCTACAAATGCAGCTAAAAAAACGATAGACATACGAGATCTGTAAGAAAATCCATTACTGTCATTCCTATCTTCCTGTTATACTCAATCGCTCTTCCCCTGGTGCAACGTAAAAGTTTAGAGATTGGACTATCTGCTCAGGTGCCATCCTCATCATCTGATCATAGTTCAAAAATACGGGGTTAGTCTCTTAGTCATCCTAGTATTGCTTCAGAACGGGACACTAACATAATATTTTAAATTACTCCTTCCCTCATTATCAATGTGGACAATAACTTAATGAAATTTCGATGACTCGTCCACATTGAAAGCCTTTTGTTATTAGAATACATTTACTTTTAAATTGTTGAGCTTTAATCATAAGTAATACTCATATTTTTGATATTATAATTGAATCATAATTATATAATCAAGGCCGAATTATGTAATAGGGAATCTAGGAATTGCCTACATTACTTATACTGGTTTTTTTGTTCCCATGCTTGGTCTTGATGCGTGGATATTATCTCCTTTTTTTTAATGATAATTTAATTATGCTCTTTCATTTGATCTACAAGGGTCATGCATTCCACATTATTCAAATAAAAACAATACATCATATAAATTTTAGAACATTATTCTAAAAATTTATTCTTGTCCTCAAATTTGCATGAAGCCCAATTGCGGTTCAATTTGCTTTGTCATTTGTTGACTGGCTAAAAAGTCAAAAGCTCTGATAAATTTTGAACTTTAAGAATATATTATAAGCGCTTTGTGGTTTAAATTAAATTAAAAAGTAATTTTCAAATTAAATTATACATAATTTTTCAATTTTAATTTTTTTTTTTTAATTCTTGAGAAACTGAAACCAGCTACCTTGTAGCTCACCCACACTTAAATAATTTGTTATTTCAATTTATCCTAAGGTATTTGAATAATCCTTCGCACCGCAGTTTTTTTTTTTTTTTTTGGAGGAAAATAATTAGATACAAATTACATACTGATTACAGCTGAAAATTTTTCACTTTTACCTCATCTCATATACATCTCATACCATCTCACAAAATTTTGAGCCACCAGTAGGTTAACCTCTTATCGCAACAATGCAAGTACCACAAAAATTCACGAGATGGCGCTATATGACATTATCAGCATGAGACCAGATAGAAAAAGGCTCTAACAATTAGTTTTAAAAAAATATTTCTGAGTATGTGTGTGTGTGAAAAATCGCGTTTTTTTAGGAAAGGCACCTATATAGATAAACTTAAAAAAAAAAAAACATTATCTTAATATATAATGTGATTCAAATGGTTAGAGCCGTTTCCAAGATACACGAAATAAATTCATTTAAAGTTATAAGGTAAGCGAAATCTAACTGAATTGCAAACGCGGGACCAAACATAAGAAAAATGCACGGGAATCCGAAGCCCCTAATCACTGTTCCATCTCTGATTCTCTTATGCAGGTCATGCATAACCACATATCAATATTTAGCCATTAAAAAGTTATGTGCGTGTGCACGTGTGTGCGAGTGATAAATTTGTAAAAATGTAAATAAAATTTGATCCAAATCGTTAGAGCCTTTTCCGAGATGCACGAAATAAATAAATTTATATATACACAAGAATTGCTCGTTTAAAATTATAAGAAGAAAAGCAATAAAAAATCTAGTTCTTGTAGCCAGGGGTAGAAAAAAAGGGGGGGGGTTGCATTTCTTACCCTCCAATAGGACGTAATACGGACTTGCTTAGTATATGGTTGTTATTAACTTCAAAACTCAGAAGTCGATGTTTAAGTCCATGTCAAAAGAATTGCTCGGTACAAACAAAATATCTTTCAACATGTAACCAATCCAGCATTCTGGCCTCCCTCTCTCATTACCGATATGGATGACAACTCAGTGAAATTCGATGACTCGGCCACATCCGCAGCATTCCATTATTCGAATACAATCGCTTTTAAGTCGCTGGGCGTAATCACACAGTAGGTCCAGAATGCCTATGAGGGCAGTGAACCAGTTGTTTCCACCTTTAGTATGTCTTTAGGAACGCCCAATGGAGGTACTAATTACATTGGAAGCACAGAACGCGCCTTTTGACTGTTGGCTTGCCCTTTGTCAGTCGACGGACCTTTTGTTTTGGTCCTTCCTTCCAAAGATCTGGGTAATTTATGCCATTCCCAGAAACAGCAGTCAACGCCCGTCGCTTGGAGATTCATTAGCGATGGCGGACATTTTCATTTGCCATTTATTATTGCCATTTTTTTTGTTGCTGTTGTTGATGTTCTTTCTTTTCAAATTGTGTGGCTTCTTTTTTTGTTGTTGTTATATTTATTTATTGTTCTCCGTTTTCATAAGGGCTTCGCTTGGGGTTGTTTAGAGAGCATATTCAAATTAGTTCTGTCGGATGACAAAAGAAGAAAAAATCTTTACCGAAGTTCAAGGACGAGGTCTTAAAATAACAAAGAGGGTGAGTTTCCTTTTGTGGGAAAAGCCACAAAGAGGAATTGGGCTTAGCTTTCTTGTAAACCTAATCTAGAAATGAATATGAACAAAAAAAAAAAAAAAAAGGATTTTGAACATTAGTATGGATGTATTAAGTTCTGCATCTAAGCATGGTTGGCAAACCGGAAGGGTTATAAGCCTCTTTAGAAGAGTTCAACTGCAGGAAAATGAGACAGACATAATCAAATACATATTCAAAGAAGAGAAAAATGCCTTTAGTGCGCCATTTTATCTTATTCTTCATTCATTCTTACTTATTTCAGGCTTAGAAATCTCTTGTCACTGATATTTCATAGAGTGCTTCAGAAAGCAATGGGAGAAAAAATATTTTAAGAATGTATATTCAAATCTTAATGATTAGAATCCAAACTCAAGTATCATGATAGTTGAGATTAAAAGATCAAAATAAACATTTCATTTAAGAATCATTTCTTTTTAAATTTCCAAACAAAAGAAAAAAAGAATTTCTTTTCTTTGTATTCTTTTTAATATATTCGAATAGATTGAAAACATGAATTTGAATCAAAATTCGCATTTTTATTTTCTTGCAGTTTGAAAAAATAGGTACGTTTCCGTTTGCAGTGATATTTTTATTTTGTTTCGATATCAATTAAAAGCCTGATTATAGCGAACTATTGACATGTAACTGGTGCTTATTTATGAGCATTTAAAAATTTTAAATGCATTTTCTGAAGTTTTTCCATAATTCTACTGTATGAGTAACGTCAGATCTCAAAAAAATATTTAGGATATCTTAATTAAATTTATAAGTAATGCTCGCTCGGTTATGCAGAATCTAATGAGGTATGAATTTGCTCTAGAAGTGGATTTATGAATGTTTAATGCAAATATTATTGATAAAAATTCCAAAATTTCATAGATAATTTTATATATTGCACAAGCAGCCTTTAGAGACAAGTATATTCCTTATGATTAAAGGTTGTAAAAAATTTTGAATGTATCTTTTTTTTTACGTAACTTGGCCTTAAAGTCTTGCTTTATTAACAAATTATTTTTAAATTTCATGTTTTATAGACATTTAACTTGTAGTGAATAGCTTATAAGCCAGTTAACAGCTACGCTACACGAGCAATTGCTTTTGTAGCGTGGTCATGTTACTGGGCCGTGAACCACAAGGTCTCAGATTCTATCCTCGCGCATAACAATCGCTACAAACTCTTATTAATTTGGAATCCTTACTCAGCTCTGTCCATGGATCTATGGGATTTTCTAATTTTCTGTCATCTCACTTAAAATTTCATCTTTATTTGAAAATGTGAAATATTTAAATTACAACTAATCCAATAATTTACATGCTGGATCGAAATATTCTCACACAAATATATTACTTGTAAGTAGAATCATTCAGCTATAAAATTTCTTGGTTCTACGAATATGTTTCGAAATTTAAATACCATATAAAAAGTCTTTCTTTTCCGATTCAATGAAAAAAAAATCAGAATACATAATAGAAGAAAGTAACGCGATCTTTTTATATATCTGTTTATATTACAAGAAAAAGCAGCAGTGTTAAAAATAAATGAATGAGCTTTGAAAAACTTTTTATCATTGGCTACTTTTAAAGTTAATACCTAATTATAAGTATAACAAACATTTATTGTATTCATTACTTTTATAGCCTGTACACATTTTTTTCACATGATACTTATTTTCTTTCGCAGGCATCTAACCATTTGGAAAATTTGAATAGTGCTATCTTTCTAAAACGTTATCATCGTTGATGTTTCATTTATTAATCTATGCTCTATAGCGAACATGTCCAGTTTTATTCTCTAGATAAAGGACTCCCAATAGTCCAAGTCTTGTAACACTTTATAGAAAGATTTTTTAAAAACTATGCACCATTCTCAAAATATTTTCCAACAAAAAAATCCATACATCCCAAATGGAATGTTTATGATCTTTAGTAATAATAAAAAGGAATGTCTATCTATTGTTTTGTCTGTTTGCTCTTTAATCAGCCAAATCTTTTGACAAACAGCTATCAAATTTGACGCAATTATTTATACTTTGGAGGATGGGCATCTCGGAGTAATGTTTTTTAAATTTTTGAATTTCAATAAGAATTTTTTTTTTATTAAAAACGAAACAAGGTGTTAACTTTTTTAGTAACAATATACGAAAATATTATTAAAAAAAATAATTTTATACCATTTCAAATTTTAAAAAATGACCTTTCTAAGGATATAAATTTAACTATCGTGCAATATTTTCCAAATTTTAGCATTTTTTTAAAAAAATACTCTTTAGTATAATTTCGATAACATTTTTATTGCTGCTGTAAAATCCAATCCATTTTCATTGCTTCAACAGATATTTAAATGCATAATTTTCTTTCGTTGTCGAAAGAGAAAATAGAAAAATTCTGAGCGATTTACATGAAAAATCAGATAGTAAAATTAAATTACCGTCAAAGGCAATTGAAATTGCAGTTGTCTGCAATTTAAAAAGATTACCTAGTGCAATTTGAAATAAATTGCTCAGACATTTAACTTTTTAAATAGCACTATGACGTCATAGGACTCGACTTCATTAGGAAGATTTATCATGTCATGCATAAGAGATTTAAATAAAATTAAACACTACAATACTCATGGCGAACTAAGTGGTCGCCTACGTTGGCTAGTAATAATGATAAACTAATGTGCGTTTATATGTTATTATTTTTGAAAATGTTAAAATCAGATTCGAGTTCGCAGGTTTTTGAAAATGATACTTAAAAAGATTCTAGAGCTTTCAGCGTTACTTATGTCGCGTCATTGTTTCAAAGCTCCTAAACACCCTATAGGCATTTCCTTTCAAACTACAAAATCCAAAAATTTCGAGTCATTTCCTTCCGTTAACGCTATCGAAACAGGTTTAACTTTCAATTTCCCATTCTCGCCAAACTTTTTGAACCAACCTCTTAACAGCTTATCCTTGATTTGATCTGAAATAATGCCTCTTTTGTGACCAAAAAAATAAAGCGCCAAAGGAAATCGAACAGAACCCCATTGCTTCTAAAATCGTCGTTTGGCTCCATTTTTGTCACCACTTAAGCACACTGATCTTAAAACAACTATTTCCAACACAAATGTTGCTTTATAGAGAGAGCGATTTTAACACAACTGAACCCGAAAGATGAAAGATCTACAGATAAAGAGGTTATTGTGTCCTTTTTTTGGATGCTCTTTGACATTAACCCTGCGTTTACCAATGCAGCTTAAGAAAGTAGTCTTTCAAGCGTAAAAAGCTAATGTTTAATTAATGGAAAGCAATCTCGTTTTCTTTTTTCTCTCTTTTCTTTTATGGATATTCTGATATCATTGGTGTGTATAATAAAAAGATTTAGTAGACAGTATGACAAGGCGACGTATTATGGGTAGACATTCGACAAATGTTATCTTATCACAATTCAAATTTGCCGTCTATCATCTTGAATAGAAGTGTATTTTTAATTTGAATGCATCTAATCTATTCAAATAGGATTTCAGTGGTAGAAATCTTGGCAATAACTGATTTTCGTAACTGATGTTTATTAATATGTTAACATTAATTTAAGGGGAAGAGAATTGTAAACTTTAGGATGTTGAAAAAGTGTGAAAAGAGGGTTAAAGCGTATTTAATATTAGCTTCCATTGAAGACTAGCTTATTCAATAGGAATAATGTCTCATTTAATTTCAATTTAATCTCTTAAACATAGCTCGGTATTCGTGATTTTCTTTAAAATAATTTTTTATCCCTTTGCAGCTATAAAAGCAATTCTGAGCATAATTTTTCAACTCACCTAATAGAATAATATATATATATATATATATATATATATATATATATATATATATATATATATATATATATATATATATATATATATATATATATAATGACTTGTTATGTGGCGTTGTTAATATAAAAATAATAACCTGTGAATCTGTACCAAATTTTGGTGCGAATCGCTTCATTTGTTTTGTTGTATTAACGTCCCTTTTTTTAAAACAACACTAGGGCTATTTTAGGACGAACCTCGTAACTGCGGTCAGATGATGAGGACGACATCTGAACTGGCACACCCTCTCCTAATTTCTGCATCACATTAGCGGGGGCATTTGGCCCGAAGTACCCACTTACACAAAAGGAATCGTGGCTCGAGCCCGGAGCCTAGACCTTACCACCAGGCCACTGCAGTAATTTTCTTCAATCTGCTTGAAGAAACAGGTAAAGGTGAAACAAGTCGCTAACTCAATTTTTTTCGATATGTTACTACGTTTATAAAGCATCGACGCTTTTGAAATATTTTTCAAAAATAAATTATTTATGGCATCCCAAGCCAAACAAGTGAATAGTATCATGGGACAGACTAATTTCATTCTGTTCAAACATGTATAGCAGATGAGAATAGGGCTCTGATAACAGACATTCAGAACTTCCAGTGAGACGTAAGATTCCATCAAGTAAGATGCCAACTGATAATCCTTCTTAATGTCAAATTAACATGCACAATATCATTTTCCGATATATCCACATTACCCCTGATCTTATACCCCTGATCTCGCCCCATGTGATTATTATCACGGAAAAAGCAAAGTTCATCTGAGGCAAACTATTGCGAGGAATAGAAGACCACGCCTATCTCAAGAAGATCACGTGACAGTGGCAAATTGCCCGTGAGACAACTATTTGCTATTGTCCCATTGGAATCACGTGATCTTCCTGAGGTAAGCGTGACCGTTTATTACGCGCAATAGTTAGTCTCGTGTAAATGCTGCTTAAAACTCCTTTTAAGGGACAACGAATCTCAAGTTTCGAAAAAGGGCGCAACGGAAATACTTGATAGTGTAGCAAAAGCACCTTCCAGTCCGTATTTATATCTTAATGTCAGCGATGACAAACATTTATTAATGCTCATTTTAATTATTTCGACGTAAATTCCAAACGAGTTTACTTATAATAATTCTTTCCTGTTAAAAGAGATTTGGTTTAGTTTAGTTTTAGTAGCGTCCCGTTTTAGAGAAACACTAGAGCTAGTTTAGGACTGGCCTAGTAATTTTGAACCGCGGTCAGATGATGAGAGCCTCATCTGAGCTGGCACCTTACTCCCAAAGTGTCCACACGGCACTAGCTGAAGGACATTTGGCTCCAAAGGATTTAACGTGCACCAGACCCGCTCACATGACGATTCTTCGGTGGAATGGGTTTCGAATCTAGAATCCTCCGGACTCAAACCCGACACCTCACAACTAGACTACCTCCGCCCTGAATGAAGACCGGAGTTACTGCTAAAATGAATCTTTTTGCATCACCTCCTCAAAATTAAATAATAAGCATTTGATTGTTCGAAACTGCTCAAACCGCAATTTTAAATAATGTAATAATATTTCGATTCTAAACACAAAACACTCCAAAGTGTATAAGCATACAATAAAGTCGCTTCTTTAATGCATCATCAAAATATTTTAAAATGCCAACTTTATGACAGTAAATACCCCCCCCCCCGCAAAAAATTATGGCATATTAATGGCCGTGAATTTCAAAAATGAAACAATTAATTGGTATCAATTATAGTGACGAATACTGTTCGGTAATGATAAAAACTATTGCATTGCATATAACAAAAAATGTGTTTTCATTCAAATATTGGTCATTTATGAATAAGTTCTTATTAAAAATAATCTCCACCACCACATAAATCATACTTGCATCTCTAATATATACAAAAAGAAAAAGAAAAATACTCCATATTCGAAGCCCTACAAACGCCCTTTCAATTCCTTCTTCCGTATCTGCCAATTTGTTTTGACTCATATTCTTTGAAGAGATAATCCTGTTTTAATAAGAGCTTTAGAATCTCATTCCGGAAACTTTCTGGCAGAAAAAGAACTAAATATACTTCCGATGTTACATTTTCTCTATCCATTCCACATGTATAACCTTGAGCTAGCTACCCCCTACTTTTATAATGATGCCTTCTTTTGATATGCAAAGCTACTTTATTTTCTGAACCATTTGTTCATTTTTTTTTTTTTTTTTCTTCTTTCTTTTTCAAAGTAAAACAACACATGGGCATTTTGCTTTCCAAAAAAGATGGAACCATACTGGGTAAAGCAGACTCGTAAATTTAGTATTTATGACTGCGAGGGTCCGTACCTTTAACTGTAGGCGGAAGGGACATCATGCATAAAGGATTTGGAAGGGGGAAAACGTGCTCTGGCGAATAAATAAAGAATTAGGTAGAAAGGAGCTGGTCGTCCAAAGTGGCTGTAAGAGTGAACAGAGTCACGTGACTATTGTTTCCTGTCTGCTCTAATCTATAGTTCTAATCTTGGGAGGGGTTCTGTTATCGCCGGGTTTGAAGAGATCCAGGAACGTGTATGTGCAGGCCTCTTCCAAAGCCCTCTTAGAGGAAGGTCTGCCCTGTGGAATCGTTTGGAGTCATGGGTAAGGGGCAAAGCAAGCATTTTCTAGAGGTGGGGGTTGAAGTCAGTTAAAAACTGACGCAGAAGAGTTTTGTTTATTGGAGGTCACTGCAATTTTGAGTGCACCGGTTCGATTTCTGATATCAGGATTTTGCCAGTTAATGTACCAAAAAATTTTTTTCTACTTTTTATTTTGAGAATATCTATTATTTCTCAAATTCGATACCAAATGACGGGACTTGTACAAATTAAGATGTAATTTTTTTTTATAAAACATTAAAATAATACATTGTCACCGAAAATATACAATCGTATAAAATTTCTGGCCTCCAGCATATCAGGAAATGTGCAAAAAATTTATTTAAAAATTCTGCCTTTACGAACTTGAAACAACCCATGTGAAATAAAATTACTTCAAAATATATTTTCACTTTTATTTAGCTTGAAACTTTTAAGAGCCAAAGAAAAAGTTTTCATGTAAGAATTTGATTAAGAGTAGTCTAAACTTGACTAGAAGTTAAAGAAAAAAGAAAAATAATAATAATAACATGAACGTAAAATTACAGTATCAAATATATCAGTATATTTTCAGAGTGCTAAATATTTCAGCCTATTATACCGGTTCAGGTGCGTAATTCTTTTAATTAAAAATGAATAAAGGTTTTTTTCCCAAACATTTTTAAAATTTCATCCCCATATAGGACAAAAGATCTAAATTTCTAAAAAAGATCTAAAAAAATCTAAAAGATCTAAAAAAAAACCGAAAAACTTGCTTAATTAGAAATGGTAACCTTAAGTTATTGAATCTAAATTTTTTTTTATTTTACTATCAAATTTGATCAGAAATCAGCAGATATATCAAATTTCCACATAATTTCTCTTTGGGTAGCAGTTGTTTTTTAAAGACAGGAGCGTTTAATTTTATTTTTATTTTTATTTCGTAGAATACATTTCACATACCTCTCTTTGCAGTGATTATTTGATTTCTTTTCTTGATGATTAAATAAAATGTTCACATTATATGAGGGTTTTTTTTATCTAACTTTCAAAATTTACTGAATGGTTTTTTATAATATTCTCTAAATTGGAAAAATTTTCTTGAAAGTTACAAATTATACATTTTATTGTTGCAAATAAGAAAAAAAAATCAATCTATGTTTTTATTGTGCAACATTTTTTATAAAAACATTAATAAAGCTTAAAATAAGCAATATTAATGAAAGCAATGAAGATTATAAAAATTTACATCTGTCAGATTTATATACTTCATAATAATGTAGAGCGCAAAGAAATTTTCCGTTACTAGTTAGTCAACTTTCTATCTAAATGATTTTATTTTTAAGAAAATAATCTCAACAAAATTTATAATTTTATGTATTAATATTGCAAATTAAACGTAAAATCAGCATATTAAAATATTAACTTGTGCTAAATTAATTATACAACGGCAATTTTTTTATCATCACTTAATAGTATTATGCCTCTTACAGCTGTTGTAATATAATGTCCGGTATACCAAACATGCTGCAACCTTTTTTCAATTTTTCATTCACAGACTTGAAATTTTGTTTATGAGATATTCTTTGCAATAGTACTCAATATTTCAAATAAAAAAAATTTTTTTGTTTAAATATTTCATAATTCTGATTGAAGAGGATTAGATTTTTAATTAAATGAAAAGTGATCGAAAGGTTAAAAGAACATATCACCCCTTAAAATTTTATATACCCCTTTAAAATTCAAACAATGAACTTTTCAAGGATATCATTTACATTCATGCTCAGATTTTTCTTTAATATTATCTTTTTTTTTTCCAAAAATTTCTATTAAAATTTGATTGTAAGATTTAAATATTCACCTGCTAATAAAAGGCTCCGTAGTTTATCTAATTGTGAAGTCTGCTTTCACATTATAACTTTTAATTAAAAAAATGAGTTAATTCATGCCTCAAAAAATACTTTGCTTCAAAGACTTGCCTGCGTATTATTATTTCAGGCATAGTGAAGGATATTGGATTTTGTGTTCGGATAAAATTTAATGAATTTGTATATTTGATTTAGAAACGATGGTGAAATAATATTATAAAAACGAAAACGATAAAATAAATAAAACTTTTTTTTAAAAAAAGTGATAACATTATCATGATACGATGATTCGAATTACAGTTTTGAATTTCCTTCTACCCCGACCCCCACCCCCGCCGAAAGTTACTTCCGAACAGCTGCCTCAGCTGCAACTCTCTGAAATTAATTCAACAGCAGGATAGTAAGAGGGTAAAAAGAAACAAAAACAGAAGAGGAATTGAATGTAATCTGCTTTTTAGCTCGGGAGGCATTCAACACCTACACTGGAGAATTTTTAAGTGGTACGTGTTCTTCATTATTCATCACAAATATTCAGCTCTTGATCTGAGAATCTCTTTAATATTGACAAATGTTAAATTAAATTTTTATTTAATATTAACAAATATTAAAAATCTCTACATATTAGCACTAATAACAAAAATCTCACTGCATACTGAATTTTTTTTTTTTTTTCATTTGAAAAATTTCAACTTTTAACCAGTTATTTACTAACTGAATTTTTTGTTAAATTAAAATTTAAACATCAACTCTTTTGCCCTCAATCGATAGAAAGGGGCAAAAAATGTCACTTATCAGTTATTTTATTTTGCGATGTAATTTCATTCCAACAACTTTCTATTTTGTACAACTTTATAAATTGATTTTTGTCCGCTATTTAGCCATTTTAAAAACAGTAGCGTTATAATGTTAATTAGGAACAGAGGCCCTGCTATAATTTTTTTTCAGCCTTGTATAGTATTTTATTTAAAAAATAGTATATCTATAAAATAGTATTTTATTTATAAAATAGTATTTTATTTATAAAATAGTATTTTATTTATAAAATAGTATTTATTTATAAAATAGTATTTTACTTAAAAAATAATATTTTACTTGCAAATAGTAAGGAAATTTTATTTAAAAAATAATAATGGATAGTAAGGGGCCAAAAGAATCACTTGTTAATTATTTTATTTTGCAATGTAATTTCAATTCAAATTTTGTACAACTATTTAAATGAACTTTTGTCCACAACTTGACCATTTAAAAATAGTAACGTTATGATGTTAACTAGGAACAGTGACCCCGTTATTATTTTTTTATTGCCTTTATCATATTTTACTCAAAAAACAAATATGCTGACATTTTATTTTCATAAAAATTTCTTCAAAAATTTCAAAAAATTATGCTGGTTTCTGAGCATATATACCCCCTTCGTTTCTATGCCTCTATTTAAAACATTAAAATTTATTAGTAGTATTGGCTAGTGGCGTAGTAACGAGGGAGGTAGGAGAGATATAGAGGCTTTCAAGACAATAATCTTGGTTAGAGAAGTGAAAATAAAACATTACTGTGCCTATTTAAAAGTTAGCTGTAAAAAGCTTAAAATTTACTGTTCATATTTTAAAGTTAGATTAAATAAGAAGCAGAAAGAATAGTACATCATTATTTTCAAGCATTTCAAAGGAATTTCGTAGAAAAAGAATGCTAAGTTTAAATAATGGGGAACAAATATGTTGTAGAATTAACTTCAGCAGACTTTTTGATTTTATTTACGATCCTTAAGATGTGATTATTTAAAAAATTTGGTAGAAATTCAATGCATTTATTGAACTTTTAAGATAAAATAAGTCAAAGATAAGAAAGCATAGTTCAATACTTTAGGTTATTTGCTCTTATCAGGGCGGGATAAGCTTTCTAGGGGTCCTTAGATAACGCACATATTGGTGCTTCTTCTCCCCCCTCCAAACTTTCAATGTCAAATATTTTTTTATCGATTTCAGTTTATTTTTTAATTGAATAGTTTGAAGCTGCAAATTTTGATAAACTGAAAAATAACAAAACATTTAATTGCAGATCACTTCGGGTATTAATGTAAGAAATACCCAAATGAAATTTAAATGTAATTTCAAACAAAATATTATTAATTACAAAATTTTTCTTAACAAAACTGAAATAATATTTAATAATAAGGCAGAAACTTTTCAAAATTATAAGTCACCATATATTTTTTAGAAATATAAAATAACATGAAAGAAAACCTGCAAATGCCAGCGTCCTGATCTAGAGGTAGTGCGTTTTCCCAGTGGTCTAGGCGTCCCGAGTTCGGACCCTGGTTCGGGCATGGTTATTCTTTACCTTGCTTCCCCTCCCCATGTACAAAGTGGTTGTGCAAGTGAGTTCATCTTCATTTGAGCTGGAGGTTAAACTTTTGCCTTCGGTTGCTCAGGGGACTTTAACCTCAAAAACCTACTGCACAAACTTGGCTTAAAATCGCTTGACTAAGACAAGTGTCATAAGTAAAAACAACAAATCTGCGAATGGTATTTGATTAAGAATATTACTGAAATAGTATTCAAATATATCAATTGAAGTAAAACTCAAGTTTAATTTGAATATGTTTATGTCTTTATAACTTAAGAAAAACGGAAAATTAAATCACCTTCAAAAGCCTTAAAAAAATAAAAACGAAGATTCGTGATTTTTAGAGATATGGAGCTCTTAGGTAATTGCTTCTTTACTTATTTAGTAATCTGCCACTGGCTTTTGTTGTTTTCAAGTCCGTTCGCAAAATTGTAGAAAACTCCTACAAAATTCAAATAATGGAGACTGAGAGTCATAACTACTAGGTTTCTTTAAAAGCTTCCTACATTTCATTTCTGGTGTCTTATGTCTGAAACAGTGGCGCAGCAAAGTTGAATTATACTCGAAGTATAGCATTTTTCTGCCCCCAGTCGTCATCAGTGCGTAGTAAAGGTAAATGGCCTCTGGGATACAGTTTTAACTTTTGCTCCTTCATCATATTTGCGTTTAAAAGTAGAAAAATTCACTTATGTTTTGTATCTATAATGACCCATTAGAAAGTCCCTGAAGAATTTATATCTTTTCACCACTATCGCAACACCATTGTACTAAGAACTTGAAAAAAATAATAGAATATCGGTGAGTTCTGTTCCATTTTTACTTTATCGTATACGTAATATAAAGAAAGTATAGTTATGGTCAAAAAATTCGAACTCGGGATTTTGACGAATTCTCAGGTTTTAGACCTCAATCAGTTCGAAAAACACATTTTTGGAGTATGTCCGTCAGTCTGTCTGTGACTATATGTCCGTCTGTCTTTGAACTAAGCAGTTGGAATTTGGTATACGGTCTTTTCTCTAAATGCGCATATTTCCATCAAATTTTGATTAAAATCTGTTTGGAGAATGTCCAGTTGTTCGAATATAAGTTAATATGATAATTGCAGAATGAAGAGAGCTGAATTGATAACACCCGATACACAGATTTAACATCTATAGTATAGACACCTGTCAAAGTTTGAAACAGAAAAACAATGATTTGATTGTCTGTATGTACTTTTATAAACAAGGTCGTTAATTAAAAAACGTAACGGCATAAATATATCAAATTTGGTATGAGGTTTTGTGACTGCAAGTACAGTTTTCTATCAAATCTTTGCTTCAATCAAGCGTGTCTAAAGCACAAATTCGATTTTCGGATACTGTTAACCGCATGCCAAGGATTAATCGCCAAAAAACTCGCCAAGGATGACATAATAGATTCAGTAAAAATGCTAAATTTACGCCAAACGTTATTACTTCGTAATTATTGTACGCCAATGTCATGCAAAGCGTTCTCTAGCATGATAAGTTTATTAGAGAGTATGCGAGAAAGTTTTGGGGAGACCGTTTACTCTGATTAATATAAAATATGGCGACGAAGCAAAAAGTACTCTTATATTTCACACGAAGTAAAAACACTGTTTTACATCAAATACTATTATACGTTGCTTTGTCACGCCGCTGCTTTTAAGTGTCTCTAAGACATTTGAAAAAAATATGCAAAGTTCAAGCAGTGGAGAGCAAACACCAATGCTTGAGGGACTCTCAACATCCCCCTTGAAATCGTCAATGTAACCTTAAGGTCAGGTCTTACAACTTGAAATATGGGAATACTTATTTCAGAAGAGTAGAAAGAGGGTGTCAAGGATGGGGCAAACCTTCCTGATGCCATTCGGGTCGTGGGAGGGGAATGATGCAGAAAAAGTCTTTTAGGAAGTTCCCTACAGGTTTGGGAGGATATTTTTAGTCAGGAACCACCCCTCCAGATCCCTTCGAGGGGGTCATAAACTAGAGGGCGATGCTCCCTGAGAGGAGGCTTCTGTTAGTTGTTAAAACAGGTTGTATTTCAGAAGATAAACTATCGTGGTGTCGGGTCTGACAGGGAGAACGGAGACCTGGTGGTTGTCTTGGAGACACCTAATGGATCAAAACACGAAAATAAAAAGTCCGGGGTGGGGGTTGAAGTTGTCGCTGCTTTCGGAAGAGAAATGAATGCACTGTCTGTCTGTCTGGCCTGGCAAACATGTGCAGTTAATTCCCAGTCTAGACAATAAGTGAATCGAAACTGGAAATAGTCACTGGAGTCGGTGGTATTTCCACAAGAGTGATTATTGAGTTTTGTATCGAACGTTGATCTGTACATTAAAAGGAAAGGAGGGGTGGGGATGCAGGGAAAATGTTCGAACTTGACAGATATGTTTTCATAAATATTACATGCTTCTAGTAATTCTCATAAAACACCTCAAAATATTAATTTTTTAAAAAAATATTGTGAATAAATCTTTTTATAAACTATATGTTACAATATTAATAACTAACAATAATTATTAAATAACTTATTAAATTAGTTAATTAATTTTTAGTAGATTAATTAACTTAAATGGAGGGAAATCATTAATAATATTATTTGTGTATTACTAAGATTTATAATTTTTATTTATTTATTTCTGTGCATTTATTTTTACTTTCTCGTACACGTAGTATAAAGAAAGTGTCAACAAATTCGAATTCGAGATATTGACGAATTTCCAAATTATAGATCCCTCTGAGACGGAAAACACATTTTTGGAAAATGTCCGTCTGTCTGCGTGTGACAAAGATGATTGAAAAACTGTTTGAGCTAGACGATTGAAATTTAGTATACGGTCTTTACACCAAATTCGCACATTTCTTTCAAATTTTGAATAAAGTCTGTTCAAAGAAAGTCCGGCTGTTCGAATATAATTTAACGCATAATTGCATAAAGAACAGAGCTAGATAAATAAAATTTGGTACACAGATTTAATATTTGTAGTGTAGATACCAGTAGCCTTTTGAGTCAAATCTAACTAAGGATTGACTGTCTGTCGGTCTGTACTCTCGGAACATGTAAATCTGAAAACACAAAGACGCAGTGACTTAAATGCATGAAATTTGGTATGTGATTTTATGATTATAATTGTACATTTGCAACAAGCTTTTGTTTCAGTGGGAAAAACGTATCTAAGACATAAATTCGATTTTTGGATACTTTTAACGCGTTGATGGACAGTACACCATCAGGCGTCAAGTTCATGAAAATCTTACGACAGAACATCATATGATGTAAACGGCTTTATCCGTTTTGTCATATTACATAATTTTATAATTATGCATATGACACTATATATATAGACAATGTATGAAATTTAGCAGTGTCTCAGCAGGCACTGCCACCAAGTTTGTACTGTCCATCAACGTGTTAACACATGCCACATGCATTAATCGCCAAATAACTCGCCTAGGATAACCCTATAGATTTAGATTCAAGCCAGAGTTTAATATTTCGTAACTAATATATGCCAATGCTATGTAAGGCGTTTTCTGGCATGACAAGGTTACTAGAGTATGTGTGAGAAAGTTTTGGGGAGACTAATCAGGCTGGTTTTTAAGTGAGGTTTCGAAACTAAAACTTTAATTACATATCTTCAATAACTTGAAGCCGCGAAAGCATTTTGCGCCATAAAGAAAGAAATCAACAATGGAAAACAAAATTAAGAAATACTTATTTATATTAATATCTCTATTTTAACATATTCATCGAGGTAGCGAAAGTAGGTAGCATCGAAGGCACAATTTTTATAAACAGTGTCTATAACTGGTTTAGTAAGTATAAATAACACACGGGGTTATGGTACATACACATAATATTATACATAAAATTATAACATAATACGATTATTTCGTCCGCCGACGTCCTGGCCTAGGGATAGCGCGTCTTCCCCGTGATCTAGGCGTTCCATGTTCGTGTCCTGGTTCGGGCATGGTTGTTCTCTTCCTTGTGTTCTCTCTGTGAGGTGCGTAAATGAGCCCCCCTGTAAAAAGGGGTCGTGCAAGTGAGTGTGTGTGCTATCTTCATTTGAGCTAGAAGTCAGACTTCTGCCCACGGGTGCTCAGGGGGTCTTTACCCTCAGAAGCTACTGCGCGCAAAAATGTGGCGTAAAATAGTCACACGGCAAATATATATATATATATATCGTCCCCAGCCGTCATAAGTGATATAGTAAGGGTAAACTGAGTCCGTTGCAAACTGGTATAATTTTTTCTCGCTCATATAAAAGCTGATTTTTTACTTGCTCGTTTACGTAATATAGAGAAAGTGCAATAATCGTTAAAAAAAAAAAAAAAAAAAAAAAAAAAAAAAACCTCCAGATTTTGATTATCTCCACGTTTCCCTGAATTCCCAAAACTGAATTTTGGAAAAATGTCCTCTCTGTCTCTGATAAAGAAAGATCACAAACGCTTTGATTTAGACAGACGAAATTATGTATACGATCTTTATACCAAATTTGTAGATTTCTTTCAAAATTTGAGCAAAATCTACTTACAATATAATTTAACACGATAAGTACAAAACGCAGAGAACTAGATAGATAAAACTCGATAATCCAATACTATTGATTGCCTGTCGGTCTGTACTTTCAGAAACATGTAAACGATAGTTAAAAAAGCAATAACTTAAATATATCAAATTTGATATGGGGTTTTGTGAGTACAAGTAAAATTTTGTGTCAAATTTTTGTTTCAATCGATTGGGAAAAACGCATCTAAAAAAAAATTCAATTTTCGGATACTATCAACTTCATGCCAGGAATAATTCACCAAGGTTGATACAACAGATTCAGAAAAAATGCTTAATTCATGTCAAGCGTTAATATTTCCCATATATTGTTAGCCAATATCCATGGCGTTTCCTGGTATAACATCTTTATTATAGCATAGATAATTTTATAGATTGAGATAATTTTGGGCAGACCACTATCCTGGTTAGAAAAATGATATAATAACTATTAAATCTCTAAGATTTTATCTCTACGACACAGTGTAAGATTTGCACAAATCTATCCTGCCCTATCCTTTCTTTACAACATCACTAAACAGGTTTAATAGTTATTACAATATTTCCAACAGGGGAAGTCAAGTTGAAAGAGTATTTAACTGCAGTGTTCTGTCTCAGAAATTCTGATCAATTTAATCATGAACATGCTAGGAGAATCAAAAATTTTCATAGTGCATAAAAGAATAATTAAAAAGAACAACTCAAATAGTTAAAAATATAGGTTTTCCCCATAACATTGACATTGGAGTTTCAATTTTCGAGCCAAGGACTGATTATTAAATATTCAAAATAAGCAACCACTTAAGAGATCGGAAATTTTCAAACCTGGGACCACACTGGTCATAAGCTTTGAATTGACTATTGAAACGAACAATAGACATATTTTATTACAAACTAGAAACTTTTTCTACTAATATAATTAATTAACGCAAATCTGAAATATTTTATTTTTTGATTAACCGCTTTTAGGAAGCAGCCAGATAGTTCGCTAGGAATATTGGCTATTTTTTATTTCAATTTAATATCTATCTTGTGCATAATAATATTCGTGATTCATTCAATAAAGTGTTTTCAAGCATTAAATAACATACCAAATGCTTGATGCTTTAAGTAAATTAACATTTAAATTGTGTTATTTTAATAGATTTTAAATTATCGAATCGAATCGAGTCCCATGACGTCATAATACTAACTGATTACTTAGATGTCTAAGCAATTTGTTTCAAGTTGCATTTGGCTTTGATGGTAACGTAATTTCATTTTCTGATTTCTCATGTAAATACATTCAGAAAATTAGAAGAAATTTTCTTCCTTCTCTTTCAACAATGGTAAAAAAAAAAAAAATGCGAGTTTAACAATTTATTGAAGCAATAAAAATAGCTTGAATTTTATTACAACAATAAAAAGGGTTATTGAAAATTAAACAAAAAAATTATGCAAAAGAAAACACATTTTAAAGAATATCAAAATTAGAAAAAAATCCCGATATTTAAATTGATACCATTGAAATTATAATTTTTTAAATCTTAATATAGCCTAAACATTATTTTTTATAAAATAATATATTTATATGTTACCATTGGAGAACTTAAAGATATTTTTTCATTTTTAGTTAATATAAATTAAAAACCCTACATAAAAAAAGCACAAAATATGAATAAATATGTGAATAGAATCACAGAGCGCAACGGAAGGAAAATATAGTACATTGTACAGCAATATCAAACAACAACAGGGAAATATTTAATGCATAATCAATTAACTAAAAATTAAAAAATGATTGAGACAGAACATAGCAATACCGAACAATAGGCAAATATTTAATAAATCATCAATTAAATAAAAATTTTAAAAAAATGATAGAGACAGAACATAGGACAGCAAAATAGACAGACATAGGGCCACCAAACAAATCAACATTATATATTGAAGGTTAAATTGCATGAATATCCAAATAAAAGAACAAAAATTTAAATTCAAGGACAAAAATAAAATAAAAAAAAAATACCGGAAGCTGATAGATGAGTATGAAAGTGGACAATTAATTTAAGATATTGATGATGTCGTATCCGCGTTACCACGGAAGGAGGATGCAGTAGCTTCTGAGGGTAAATACCCCTGAGCACACGAAGACAGTAGTCTGATTTCTAGCTCATATGAAGATGATACTCACACATTCGCTTGCACAATCCCTTTTTACAGGGAGACGCATTCACACACCTCACAGATAGAACACAGATGAAGAACAAGCACGCCCGAACCGGGACTCGAACCCTGGACGCCCAGATGTCAGGGAAGACGCGCTACCCCTATGCCAGGACGCCGGGAAATCAAGATATTAAATGTGGCAAAAGTGCCTCCCCCCCCAAAAAAAAAACTAGAAAAGATAATTTAAAATCTGAGCAGAATAATCCAAAAATATTTAAAAAATATATTCTCTGCACAAAAAAGCCACCGAAAACTGGGACCACAATAAATTAATAAAGAAAGAGACAAAACAAGACAGCAAGTAACCTAGAGCACAGATATTAATATAAAGACGATATATTTCTGGTAAGATCTAGTTCAAATCGGATGACATAGCTAAATTATAGCAATTAATTTGATGGGCGAACTGTTTAGTGATCTCCAAAAGCGACTGATTCAATTTCTGAAAATTAATATTACGTAATATTCTCGTGTATTACATATAACGTAATTCGTAATATTACATATTACGTATTATTCTCGTGTTTCCTTTTTTTAGGTCGATTTGGTTCAAACTTCCATTGTCAATTTCGTTTTATTCACTCCATGATGTCTACGTCTCAATTTTTTAAACAGCAAATTTATCCTGTGTTAAATGGCTCATATAGCGACTGGTATAAGCTTTGTTACTTTTTCTATCTTCATTGCTGCTTTTACGAGAACATTTCATCAAATGACTCCATAAAAAACGGATTCGTAATTCACTTCGCTAAATTTATGAACAATAAAGATAATTTAAAGACTATAGAAATCCTTTGTGTTCATTAAAGAAGCCCAAGTTTCGACTTCTTCCCTACGTCTTCTATATTTAGGACGGACGTTTTGAATTGGCTTTCGAGTGACCTTGAAAAGAAGGTTCAATTATCCGAGAGAGAGAGTCATGATCAGTTCGTATTATGTTCTTGATAGCTTTGTCATTTTATTTCTGCTACAACGTTACAATAAAACAGCACCTGTATTGATACTACTATCTCATGTATTTGAATTAATACCATGCAATTTTTTTTTGAAGAATTAGAAGTGTTACTTCGATAAATTAGTTCGAATTTTAAAATAATATTTTTAAAAACGTTACTTAAAAGTCTAACATTGTAAGCATTGAAAACCAGCTGGAGTAGTCTCTCCGAATCTTTCGTGCATAATCTCTAATAAAAGCATTACGACCTTTCCTCTCTTCAACATAACAAATGGGAAATTATGACTGCTACGATAGCTCAGAATTTAATTTCCAAGTCCCGCACCTGAACCTTTATGTTTCTTAGTGTAAATTAAAAATAATAATAATAATCTAATGTGTGTTTTAGACGTGTTTTTTTTCGACCGACAAAATTCCAAATTCAACTCAGGGTTACAATTTTAGCGCTAGGATCACATATTAAATTAAATTTTTCTACGGCATTGCGTTTTACCTATCTTTTACATGCATGTTAAAGTAATGAATAAAGTGTCAATCTGTTGAAGGATTTGTTAAGAGTTTGATATAGATCAAAGATTGTGAGCCAAATATCAAGCCAAGATATATTCAAGAAGTTCTTTTTGGATGGTATCGTGTTGTTATCGGCAATTGGACCGTCAAAGTTTCTGTGAATGGATTTCGTTCAAAATTTGACAGAAATCTGCAAATTTTGATATTAAGATCATATATTAAATTTCATAAATCTAGCTCAAAGTCTTCGTACTTTCTCATATATGAAACATAAAAAAAAAAGTATTGTAATTGCCAAAAAATTCAAATTCGAGATTTTGACAAATCTTTAATTTTCAGACCACCCTGGGTCTGAAAGACACATTTTTAGAATTATCTCTGTTTGTTTAGGAACACGATTACTCAGAATCGCTTTCAACTAGACGGATGAAATTTGGCACAGAATTTATACTCAAAATTTGCAGATTTCTATCACATTTTGAACGAGATGCATTCACAGAAAGTCTATCTGTCCAAGTAATAGAACATACATTAACATGATAACTACAAAACGAAGCTAGCTACGTGGATAAAATTTGGTGCACACATTTGATATCTAAAGTATAGATATTAAATGAATATAAAATTTCAAATCCAAATCCATGTTGACCGTCTGTCTCTCTGCACTTCCAAAAGCAGATGAATGTGATAATTCAATAACACAATTATTTAAATATACGAAATTCGGTATGTGATTCTGTAACTGCAAACCGTATTTCTGGTCAAATTTTGGTTTTTAAATAAGAGAGGGAAAGGGTGTCCAAAATACATTTCCGATTTTCTGTTACTTTTGCATTAACGCACCCGAATGTTTGGGCGCTAAGAAGACACCAAAAAATCATATTCTAATAGGCTTTTTTGTAATTATTGTTGAGAGAAAGTGTCGGTGAGACCTGTCGACTGAGTTATCGTGTTTATAAGCGGGTAGACATAATTGCAATTTTTTTTTTTTTTTTTCTGATTTAGGCGGTGTCTGTGGAAATCCCGAGTTCGAATTTTCAAAAAGATTACAATACTTTCCCATTGTAATACTTCATGTAAGAGAAGGTAAATTCAATAACATTTTCTTTTAAAATCATGTTAGACATATAGTTTAGATGTTCTATTAGGTGCTACCATTCATTTTATGGATTTCCAGAAGATTATGAAAATTGTATCAACTCTATGCAGTTTGCTATGCAAAATTCCTGAGCTGTTATCCGTTGCGCAACAAGTTATATATTATATATTCATTAATTTTCGAACAATGTAGCATTAGAATTTTAATCTGATAATCACTGCAGATTGGCATTCTATTTACAGATAGCGTGATGCAAAAATCGTGCAAAACTCCTTTCAAAGCAGACTAGAACTTAGAATTACCCAATTGGATACTTCCAAGTTTTGGCATCTCTTGGGTCCAAAATGTCCATTAAGAGCAGTTTTTTTCCTTCAAAATTTGTACTATATTTTTAATTACAATTTATCAGTTTTTCTCCTTAATAACCTCAGAATTCATTATTGCTCAAAAACGATTTTTATTTCTCTTTACAAATCAAAAATAAATTTTTAAGTGATGCCAATTTCATTTACGTGAAATATTTTTCTCTAATTTTAATTAATTCAAAAAATATATTTTCAGTATCATTGCGAAAATATTTTTTTTTATTTTAGTAATTAGATTAATACATAATACTTTTTTTATGATACTAAATATATTTTTACTTTCTAGAATACGAAATATCAAAAAAAAAAAAAAAATGTATTGTAATTTGCAAAAAATTTGAACTTCAATTTGGACAGATCTCCAAGTTTCAGATTTCCTGAGTTTGAAAAACACATTTTTGGAATTATGTTTCCACACAATAATTAAATATATGTGTTCGATAATTGAAAAAGGAGATGAGGTAGATAAATGAAATTTGGTATATGATTTCTATCAAATTTTGAAAGAAATCTATTCAGAGAAATCCAATGTCCAAATATAAGTTAACACAAGATTTACAAAATGAAGAGAGTTAAAATGATAAAATTGGGTACATAGATTTAACATCTAAATTGTAGATGTTAAATCTTAAATTTGGAACCAAATCTGTCAAGAGATTGATAGTCCATTGATATGCATTTTCACAAGCATGCAAATGAGATAAATTAAAAATGCAACGACTTCAATATATAAAATTTCTATTTGAAATTTCCCACATTTGCCCTTTTCTGTCAAATTCTGACTTTAATTGAACAAAAGTACCCAAAATTCGCATTCGGTTTTCTAATGCTTTTGTATTGACTTCATATCCCAAAATATTCCCTAATTCCCCTCATATATTAATTTCCCCAAAAAATCGCCAAAAATAGTCTCTTTCGTAACTATTGTTCGCCAATGCTATACGGTAAATAATATACAAGAACATTCATTACAGAGTATGCGAGAAAGTTGTGGGGAGACCATGCACGAGGATTCAGGTCTAAGTTATAATTACTACAGTTTCAAGGAATTTTTTAAAAAATTATCGTTGCTATATAATGAAAATTAAATTTTAAAAATAGAATGAAAACCTATGAATTAAAAAAAAAAACGTAAAGAATTATTATGCTATAATATTTCGGGAAAAAATCGGATTCTTCTTTAACTCTTTCTAGGGTCGTGGGAAGTACGCTTCCCACCAAATTTATCAATCTTTGCATGAAATTATGTAGGTTGGCATAAGTTAAGACAAATTTTTTTAGAAAGACAGAAACTTAGATGCTTCAATTCTTTATCTCACACAAAATGATGTGTCTTGATTTGTTACTTAATTATAAATTAACCAAATGAATTAATGAATCAAATTAAATTTATCTAATAAGCTAAATGAATCCCTTTTCTTATTCTAATTTCAAGCCTAAAAATATTTTAACATAATATGACTAGAAAAAAATGGCCCTTTAAAGGGTTAAATCATTTTAAACGAGTATTTCCTATTAAATTAAAAGAACAAGTAAATTGCATTTGTGAATCCAAATAAGATAAAATAGAAAGATAATTAAATTGTCAATATAAGCACAAATTTATTCCAAATTTCCTCATAGGTTTACACACACACACACACACACATATTGCGGGCCGTATGCTACAATTCTTCCATCCAGCTTATAGACGTTTTTTAATTAGTATGGCCACATACATATTTATACGCTAAATCTCTGTAATATATTTTATGTACCTAGCTCTTTGCGTTTTGTAGTTACTAAGTTCACGCGTAATCGAAGAGGCAGATAGACCGACTTCCTGTGAATGGATTTCATTCAAAATTTGACAAAAATCTGCAAATTTGGTTGTAATTCCATATACCAAATTTCATCCACCTAGCTCAAAGCGTTTTTGTATGAATTGTATTTTTGTATATGTATTTGTAAAATGTATTTTTAGGACATAGAAAGGTTTGAAACGTGGAGATATGTCAATATCTCAAGTTTTAATTATTTTGACAATTGCAATGCTTTTTCATTCTTTCTTCGTATGTGAGAAAAAAAAATTATTTTTCTTTTCTTCTCTGAGCCGGTCTGATGCATAGTTATGTATAAAAATTTCAAATCTTCGAGACCTAAGTTTCTTTTTGTAAAATTCGTATTCCAGAAATAAAAATAGCAGAAAAAATTTTGTTTCGTTATTTTTTATATTGTTTAAAATTTACGTAATAAGTAAATTTTACATAAAAATTTACTCTATATAATATTTTACCTTATATTTTATTTTTTGAGTAGTTATTTTATATAACAAGTTACAAACTTTATATAAAGTAACTACTGAAGAAACAAATTTGGTTAATTTTTAGGAATGTTTTAAAGTACCAAATTTCCTTACATTTTACATAATATTTCATTTAAACTAAACTATGCATTATTAATTAATTTTGAAAAAAATTCTGGTTTATTTCAATATTACTTTTATCCAATATTTTACTTTTTTTTTTGTTTGTTTGTTTTGGTGCCATGTGTTTTTTTTTTCGTGTCATAAACGCACTCATAACTTATAGGGAAAACCTTTCATTTCTTGAAATTTACAAGGGTTTTCCCAAAGAGGGATAGAAGGGGGATGTGGTGTGGGGATAAACAGCAATGAAAATTGCCATGCAGGAAACCGATACTTTAGCCTCTTATAATTTCTTTGCTATTATCAGTTTGGCCCCAACATACAAGCGAAAATGCATATTTCGTGCTGAACTACTTAAGACTAGGCATTAAATACCAAACAAAAGAAAAGTGGGTTTACGGCTGTCTGTGAAGACATGTTTTTGTCCTTTCAGCATAGGAAATTACAGGAAACGGAATTTAAAACGGCAAGTTGCAAACAATAAGTCTAAGGCAAAATAGAATTTGCACAATTAGGACAGGTTTCCTGAGAGAAATTTGCGAATTTTTATTTCGATAAGTGTTTTGCTCAATGACAGTGGTTAACACTCTGTTGTAAATCGTTTAAGAATTAGGTTTAGATGTTTTGAGAAATGCGGTTGTTGAATGTAGTCTTCGCTTAAATAAGTAGGTTCCAAGATAAAAAAATATTAATTTAAATTTTTAGGCTGTTATTACTTTGTATGTATGTCCTTCATTGAAATCATATGCGTGTTAGAAATGAAATCATATGCTTTTTTTTTTCTAATTTTATAATTTACATTGTGTAGAAAGGGAAGAAAGTTAGAAATCGCCAAAACATTCCGCTTCTATTGATAAACTTCCATATTTTAGAGCTCCCAGTATATAATAAAACAATTAGCCCAGTAAAACAATTTTTAGGTTTATACCGTTTTTTTTTTTTTTTCGTTTTTAAATACTACGCTCTAAATAAAAGCGCGATTGACATGATATGTGATCTTTACATTGTTGCCTGGTCCTTACACCATCAAAATTGGAACGAACATATACTATGTACTATAAGTCTGTCTATCAGTTCTTTTATTTATAAGTAAACAGAAAAAAAAAAAAAAAAGAAGAAGAAGAAGAAGGAAAAAAAAAAAAAAAAAAAAAAAAAAGACCATAAGAATCAAGAATTAAATTTGACGTGTGTTTGCCACTGGAATTGATTTGTGCGAAATTATAGACAGAATTTATTTCGGCAGTGGAATATTTCTTCTAAGATATCTGGTATATTCTCTAATGAAGCTTAAAGTTGTAGTCTTTGGATAAGGCCATGGATTCCTTGCCTGGCATTGGTGAACAATGACAAGTGATCTTTGGCGTGAATTTGGCGTTATATTTGGCATTTGGTTTTGGCGACTAATCCTGGCATTTAACAATTAGTACCCGAAAAACGAATTTGTATATTAGACACATTGTTTCTTATCGAACGAAACCAAAATTTGATACAGATATACAATTATAATCACAAAATCACATAACAAATTTCATAGATTTAAGTCATTGAGTTTGTAAGTTAACTCGTTTATACGCTTGAGAAAGTATAAACCCACAAAAAAGTCAGTCCTTTGATAGATTTGATCCCATAGACGATGAGTATCTACTCTTCAGATTTTAAATCTGTGTACCAAATTTTATCTATACAGTATTCGTAATTTTATAGTCATTATTACATTTAACTGACATCGGATAGACATATTTCTTTCAAAATTTGATAGATATCTTCAAATTTGTTCCATATTCAAAAAGTCCATATACAAAATTTCATCCATCAAGCTCAAGGATTTTTTGTTCTATCATGTTCACAGACAGACAGACAGACAAAATGAGTTTTTCAGAGATGTCTGAAATAAGGAGATTCGTCAAAATCTCGAGATCGAATTTTTTAGTGATTAAGATACTTTCTCTTGGTATACGATAAAATTATAAGAATTGACGGTTTGTCAATTCTTACTACTTCAATAATTCGTTTGTTCATCAATTCCGTTTGTTCGAGTGTATTAAAAAACACAGCAACGTAAAGTAATGATTTTACGCTAGAGATCTTTGCGTCAGAGTTGAAAATTCATATCAATTTGGGACAAATTCATCAATTTATTGGCTCTCTGTTGGTATATCTATGGGAAAATTCGAGTAACTAATGCGGTATTGCTGTGATCTGAAAGGAGTTTGTCAAGTGGTGTAATGTGTTGTGGTGTGAGTGTGTGTAAGGCAATACCTCAAAATCACCATTGATGAACTTCGGAATTGATTTCGATATCAAAATAGTCGATTAGTATCAAATTTTTCGCCTAGGCGTGTACCAAAAAAAAAAAAAAGCATCTGAAACGGAAATAAGTACAAAATATATCATCGATTCTCTTTCTAAATGCCTATATCAGCAGCTAAACACTAAAACATCCTAACATGGAAATGTGGCGAAAGTCAGAGGAATAAAAGAGAACAATTCCGCTAATTAAAACTATGATCAGGTCAAATTTTGGGTAATTCTTCGCTTTAGCGGCAAACGGAATATTTTCCCATTTCAAAAGTGAAAAATTCATCAAATGTTGCAATGATATGATAAACAAAATTATAGATAAATTATGTATATCATATCATTGCAACTTTTGATGAATGATATGATATGATGAAGTCAATCATATCATATCATTCATCAAAAGTTGCAATCATTCATTAAAACTTGCAACTTTTGATATATGATTGCAACTTTTGAATATGTAATCAAATATTGAATTGTATAATATCCTGTAGATGCATCATCATCTTGCGCTGCATTTGCAGATCTGAAAAAGTTTTAGTATGATAATGTTTATAGTTTGGTAGTCTATCTACAAACTGAGTGATGCAATAAGAATGATAAAGAAATCGCTTTCAAAATACTTGACAGGGCAGACCATAGAGCAACTAAATTCTGCACGCCTTACTTCTTGGGTAGGTAAACCTCATTAAGAAAAGATTTTTCAAAATTTTAATTTAAAAGTTAGTCGAACTTTTAATATTTTTATATGGCAATTTCGGAATTTATCAATGCATTAAAAACGTTTTTTTATACCAATTTAAAATTTAAAAAAATCTTTGTTTAGTGATATCAATTATATTTCCTTAATGTTTTTTTCCCTCTCTAATTTAAATAATTTTTTAAAAATACTTATAAGTATATTTTACTTCAAAGTTTTCCATTGCTTTAATTACTAAAAAATTTTACTTTTAAAATTTTTACTTAAAAATTTATTTTATTAAATTAAAATCCTGAGACGATATTAAATTAATATTTTTGTGTGTATTTTATAGAGGCAATATAATAAAAGAATAAATTTTAAAAATAAAATAAATATTGAGGAATCGAACCTAAAGCAATATCGGGTTAAGTATAAAGACACAAATCGTCTTTAAATTTTGGAATAGAAAATGTGTTATTCTGCGCGTTTTGTATATCATAACGCAAAAGAAATAGTCAATCATCATATGAAGAACTTTTCTTAGTTTAAAAATAAAAATCCCGAAATATGGAATAAATTGGTTGAAAATTCCTGGGAAGAGTTTTTAATTCAAACCGAGCTCTAGGTTCTTTTAAATATAAAATTTTTTAATATATGCACACACATATTACTAACTATAAAATATTAAATTAATAATATTAATAGAAATATTAACCGTATAATCTAAATATTAATCGAATAAAGAGTATGATTACAATTAACAAAATGTATTCTTATTCTCTTTTATAAAACTAAATAACATTTCTGATTAAATATACTTTAATAATGTTATTGAACCAGAATGATTCTACTATAAATAAAAAAAATATTGAATAAATTAGACAAAATAAAGAATTTATAAAATCAACTCCAAAAACTGAGATAAAATTCTAATGGAAAAACTAGAATTATTCTGTAAAAAACAAAATAAAACAAAAATTCATAACTTTATAAAAACAACAAAAACAATGCTTTTACGTTAGAGATATGTTAAGAGTAAGAGTAAAAAACAATACATATTTGAAATGAATTTTATATTTGAACAGGCATTGAGTACTTACTTCCATCTGGCGAGTCGAAGCTGTCCTATTAAGATTAATTAAAACTTATCATTATTTAAAAGAATTTATTTATTTAATTAAGATTTTTAAAACCATGAAATGAACAAAGTTTTCACGCCATCGTAATGCAAGTTCATATATCTTTTCAAATTCAACTATAATTTCTAATTGTTTTCAGTTTGAATCGAGAGAGTTAGGCTAAAGAAAAACAAAGAAAAAGAGTTATAACATTGCGTCTCTTTTATGATAATATTTAATAATCGTTTTCATTAAATGAAAATATTTTTATAAGCTTTTGTTTTTAAAATCAAACAATACCAGACGATAAAATTAAATATAATAGTTTATTTCGCTATGTTTAAAATGAATAAAAAACATAATATTATAAGAAAGGCTCTGTTATAGTTATTTTTGAAAATTCCAAAGAAATATTTCCTTTAAAAACAATATTTTTGATAAAAATATTTATTTCTAGAATTCAATTCTCGATATCAATCAAGTTTTCTTCAATTAGATAAATTCAATCTAAGGAGATAGCATTATCTTAAATATCGAGGTCTTGTCAACGACAATTTATTACGTTATCGTTTGAGTTTTTTTATAACTGAGTTTCAAGGTTTTTCCTAACTCGGAATTTTGTAGACTGTGTTTCAAATTGAAGCTTTGAAGATGGTAAAGGTATACGAAATGAAATCCTTTTTTGTGAGTAAATGTTATTACTGTTTTTTGAATCACTTATTTAGAATGCAAACTATTTATTTATTTATTATATTATATATTATGCAAGTTATTTTATTTATTATTCACTTATTTACTATACATTTATTTCTAATAAAAGAGGATTATTTTAAAAATAATGTATAATGTTTTTAGAATTAAACAGCTTATAATCTCTGCATTATCTGAAATGAAATTTTTTTCCTGTTTTTTTTACTAAATTAAAATTAACCATTTAATTAATTTTCAATAAATCTCTATTAAAAACCTTCCGCATATTTTAATATTTACAAACAAAATTTTCATAACTTCTGACAAATATTTGTAATAAAGTTTAAAAGTTATCTCAAATCAGACCAGCTGTTTCAAGTCACGTGAATTTATATTTATTGAAAAAGATACTTTTATATAAATTATTAAACTATATAAAATCTGTCTGTTGTCTACAATTTTAGATAAAATGTGAAAATATGTTGCATCGAAGAATTTTAAAATTCCGCCGCTTCTTGAAAACGAAAGAATTGCCGCAGACGATTTTTAAAATCCTCGGAAAAGTTCATTTTTTTAATAAATCAATAATGATTTCTGAAGAATGGAATAAAATTTATCTAAGCATTTGAATTGGCAATTTAAATATGTATTTACAGCATGTTGCATCCATTCAGAAATGAGAATTTAAATCATCATCGACAATAGTAAACAGAGAATTAAATTTTGAATAAATTTTTAAGAAATCTGAAGTTTTAAATCAATTTTCAAGTTAAAGAGAGTTATTTTTAAGTTTCTTCGGTATCAATTAGACAAAAAAAAATATTTTAATATCTTTTTTTCCCATGTTTGTCAATATTCAATATGTTTATAAAACAAATTTTGGATTTATCAGTATTATTTGCTTGTTCATTGCTATTAGAAGTAAATGAAGTATAGTTTTTAATTAATAAAAACATTGACTAACTAACTGATGAAATTTAATTAAAATCTATCTTATGCTTCATAGTTTATGCGAGAAAGATTTAAAAAAAATTATGTGATAATTAGGATTTTTATAGAATACAAAAATAAATAATTAAAAATTAAATTTAAAAAATGTTGTTTATGTTTCATTCATAAAAATGTAAATAAAAAAAGTTGGCTTCCTTATCTCAGTAGAATTAGTAATTTCAATGCTTTATTGTGCTTGGAGACTGTTTTTCGTGTATGATGTTACTTTTTTATCGCATTATTTTAAATCAATAGTCGAAATATATTTGACACGTAACAATAATTTAATGTTAAGTATTTATAGTATTACTTTGTTTTTACAAAAATCCTCAGTGTTTTCAATTATTTCAAATTAAATCTACTTAATAGCGTCATCTCAGAATGAAAACAAAAGATCAGTTTTTTTTTAAAAAATTATTTTCAGAGCAAAATGCGAGATTGTGTAGCAAACATGGAATAGGATTATTTAAAGAAAAGCAGCAAAATTAATGGCTAATCAATGTTGTAAAAGTAAAAAATAAAAATCCTGCTCCATAAAATTAAAAATCCACTTCCACAGATTTGTCCTTTAATATCTTTCACCATACAGAATTTTTTGGATGACCGATTTTAACTAGTGATTTATTTGATTTTAATCAAAGAATTTACGAAGCTTTAAAAATTTATTCGCATAAAAATATACTATGGTATATCATTTTTGTCATACATATTTTAACATATTTATTATATCATTTATTTTTTTATCGTACATCATTTTAAACATATCATTTTTATATGAAAATAGCTATACACTTATGTAAAATATTTGTATAGAGTATGTTACCTTCATATAATGCTGACATTGTTGCAGAATTCAAAATTACAAGATCCATCTCCAAAGTATTTCTTACGTAGTTTCGTATTGAGGCTTTAATAAAACTAAATTAATCCATCTCAGTTATATAAAATTTTTTGTCAAGATTAATAGTTTTCCAAGCCACGATACCAAAACTAGCTTTCACATATTCAAAAATGCTGGAGTCCAAATTTCTTTATTTTTAATGTTATTTCTAGAGAGCGCAAATCTCTAATAGCATCTTCAAACACATTCGTTTTGAAAAACTAGTCTCAGAAAAGAAAAGGTTTATGAAACAAACAAACAAAAAAAAAAAAAAAAAAAAAAAAAAAAAAGGATAATTCTATAGCTTTGAATACATTTGAGATTTAATTTAACCTGAACACTTAAATTTGCACCTACATTTGATATATACATATATTTAAATAAAATTCAAGTATCGTTAACGTTGTGGAATATCATACTTAATATTTTCATCGTGTTTTCAAACTCGCTTGTAAATAAGTAAGTTAAATTCAGCTTCTTCTTCTTCTTTTTTTCTTTTTTTTTTTTTTTTTACTTTTTCTTGCAAGCCTAACTTATTCACAATGCAATAGCCCTGGCAAATATTTAATTCGAACATTTAATAGATTACATTAATAAAGTTTTGTGATTGTTTGCATTTTTTTTATATTTAAATTAAAAAGGTATGCCAGGGAATGTGTTAATTATACATTTCTTGATAAAATCGTTTTCGATAAAAATAAAATTTATTTCCATTCCGGTTTTGCAAGAAGAGGATTCATCAAATCTCGAGATTGAATATTTTGACTATGACCCAATAATTCTTCTGTGTATATTTTATAATCAGAAAGTAAAAAAAAAAAAAAAAAAAAAAAAAAAAAAAAATTGATAATAATCAGAAATTCTTCACTTATAGCAATAAATTTTTCTATCTTTTACTAATTATTAGATTTATTAATTATTAAATGAAAATGAAATTATAAAAAAAAGATTTATCTGAAATGAGTTATATTCCTGGTGAACCAAGTGGTCGCCTGAAGCGATTAATAAATAACTGAAACACATGAAATTTCGCCACTAAAATAGAAAATAATATATAATAAATTATTACCATGTTAATTAGATAAATATGCGCTGAAATATGAAACTAAACTGACCCATTTATTAAAAATGGCGTCTTATAATTATAGATTAAAAATTTAACAAAAAAAAAAATCAAGATCTGTTTTTTCCCCCATGGAATTAATTTATTAAAAATCAGAATACAACTTACTTGATATTTATCGACATAATTTTACAAAATACTGACAGACAGTAAAATATCATTAATGCATTTCTCATTAATACATCATTTCATCAAAATCTTGATTCGTTCGCAATCATCGAAGTGATTAAATACCCCGTTTACGCAACGCAAAGCTTCGGTTATACATCGTTTTCTTTTCGGTGTTGAAAAAAAGACTGCTGGATATTCTAAGAGCAGAGATCAATTTCGAGAAGTATGCAAACTAAGATAACGATATCATGAACTTCGGAATCATTTGTAATTAGCAAATTAAGGTAGCCGACTACGTTCGAAGCAATATTTTTGAAAAATTGGATTTTTTAAAAACGATTTATTATTTTTAGATGTATTGTCAATTATAAACACTATATATACAAAAAAATTATTTGAAAATATAATATATTTTGAGAAATAGGAAAATTTGTAGTAAATTTTAATGAAATTTAACCTAAACGGTTAACACTCTACACAAAATTGTAATGCAGCTATCCTATTTTTCGTTGTACACAAGTTATAGAATATAATGATGAATGAAATGAACCAAAATCTAAGAAACATTTTGAGATGCAAAGAAATTATGGGTAAAAACGGACGTATATATACATTTTTTCCATAAATTTACAACTCAATTTTTCTAAAAACACCTATAAATGAAAAAGTATTTCACCAACAATAAAACTTTTGGTTCATTTCATTACCCATGTTATTTAAAACACACGCTGAAATTTTTATGTAAATACTTCTATTAGTTTTTGAGATATCATGTTAACGGTGGAGAATTTTTATGAAAATTAAAGTTTGAGAAAATTGAAGTTAAAGAAATATTTTAGCTAAAAAATTGTTTAAAATTCTCCTGAATGATAGGTCAGACCTTCCTTTTCCTAGAAAATACTATTTTGGAAAGAGGAAGGCCTGAACTACAAGAAATAATAATAAAAGAAGAATTCCCCAATGTGGTCAAAAACCAGTGTTTTTAACGTAGTCGGATACCTTAATTGATATCAAATTATCTGCCGTTAATATAAACAATGATAAAGTGGAGAGTGAAGAAATTATTCCATACATCTTTAAAGATTCAATGGATTCCATTGAGAAACGTCGAACATATTTTTGTCAAAATATTAATGAAAAATAAATTCATGAATGTGAGTCGATTATAACTCTGTATTCACTTTATGCAGGCAATCAACATATCAGACGATAATTTCAAACAAATTTAATCGATTTATATTCGTAACATTTTTAATGCATATAAATCGGTTGAAATAGGAAATGTTTAATTTGTACTTAAAATATGCAATAAAAGTATGATATTTCTTACTTTTATAAACCTATCGTCTTTTGCAACTAGTTAAACACTCGGAATATTGGTTTTATTAACCGGGAAACTATTAAGGTATGTAATTACGTTTACGATGATTTTTTTTTGAAAAACGCTATAAAATAGCTTTATTTTTGGATTTTTGCGTAAAATAAGCGTAGATGAAACCCAAATACATCAGTTAAAAGCTAAAAATATTTTAAAAACTGGATTTTTTTTAAAATTAAAAAAAAAAGGTACTAACCAAAAATTTCTAATTTAGAAGTTTATTAAATGAATGGTTCAACATCTTGTAGGTAACTTTTGGAATACATTACTTAGTTCTTGAATTTAAAAAATATGCTGAATTTCTATCCAATATTTAGATATTGAAGATACGATTGGAAAATAACACCAAATTCTCATTTTTTTTGCATTGATTAGCATTAAAACAGTCATAGAAAATTTCTAAATTAACAGATTGCGTATTCTGCAGCCAGATACTGCAGAACATATTAAGGAATTATTAGATCAAATTTGAAAAAAAAATTAGGCATTAATTTTTAATTTCTGAGATTTTTAATAAGAAAATTCTACCAAAATTTCGAATTTGAGAAAATGACATTTAAATATGTAAAATAGCATTAAAATGCACTTTATGGGTAAATGCAACTTCCCAAAGAATGAATGTAAAAACATTATATTAAAATGATATTAGAAAGAAAAAAAAAATAAGAATATTAAACAGGAAAAAAATCGACATTTTCACCAATATTCGACCTTTTAACGTAGTCGCCTACTCAATATCGAATACATTTATTTCCAATTTCCCATTGATGTTTCATGAGACTAAAAAAATATAAATTTAGAGGAAGAGTAAACAACAAATGATTGTGATTGTAAATTAAAAATTTATATTCTACTAACTAATAAAAAAGAAGCGAAATTTTTAATATCGGTTTTAATAGCCAAAGGAAACACTTTCTAATCTTTATTCTAACAAAGACAAAAGCAGACGATTGAATGTTTGATGAAACGGTACAATTAATTTCAATTTCATAATCATAATAAAAAAATTGTTAAGAATTATGTATCAGATTAAATTAAAAGAAACTTAAATTAGAGAGAAGATTATCTATATCTATATCTATATCTATATCTATACTTATAATAAAGCTCAATGTGTGTGTGTGTGTGTGTGTGTGTGTGTGTGTGTGTTGGCGCTCTACAGGCCAGGTCATTTGACATACAGCTATCAAATTTGGTACATGTATACCTTAGAGGTCGGGAATGTGCACCTGGGGTCCCTTTTTTTGAAATTTTAATTAGAATTTTAATTATTAATTAAAAACTAACTTTCCCGCCAAAAGAATCTTCCATTTTCCCCACCGCCAACTTTTCCGCCAAAAAAATCTTCCATTATCCCCAGCGCCAAACGAGAAAGGCTTCCGTTGTTTTTTTCTCCCAACAGTAATGAGGCTAGGGTTAAAATTTTTCGGCGGATTATTTCAATCGGTTCTGCTTATTTTCTTAATGTTTGATGCATTTAAAATTAAACATTGTTAATGAATCAATCTTTCAGATTCATTCTGAAGTACTTTTGAATTAAAATAAAACAGAATAAAGGAAATTAAAAATTTCTAATCCGCATAGCGTTACCCCAACTGGCGTAGAAAAAATCACGTATTTGCGTTACGTTACCGGCGAAGAAAATTCACGCATGCGCATTCTGTTCTGATTGTTGCCATGACAACATGTATATGCTTATAGTTTTAAGTACAACGTTTTTTAAGTAGTTTTTTAAAAACCTGTTTTCAACCGTTTATTTTAAACGATTCGTTTTATTTTCTTAGTGTTTGATGCATTTAAATTTAAACATTGTTAATGAATCGATCTGCTCATAATGAATCTAAGAAAATTTTGTTGACCAACTCTTGAGATATTACATAAATTTAAAAAAATATTCTTTAGTGCCCATAAAGTTTAAACGCTGAGTGACTCTATTTTCAGTAATCAGATTATAAAAAAATGCTTTGTTTCAGTAAAAAATATTATTATATTAATGGAAGATTCATTCTTTCCACTTTAATTTAAAGCATAAATTCTACGGGTGCTAACAGAAAATGAGAGAGATACAGATTACGTTATGACTGAAGGCCTTTATAATATTATGAATGAATTATATGATAATCAAAATTTGAAGTTTTAAAATATTTTGATGAAGAAGCTATTAAAGTAGGAATTGCATAAAATATTTAATTATTAAAATTTTAACGAACATTAAGATTGGCGAACCGGCTGGTCGCCAAAGGCGGCTAGTACGAAAATAAAATTGGCATCATTTAAAAAACAGTTTCTTGATTTTTAAGATAACATAACAAATCGCTTGTGTTATTTAATATTTTCAGAAGATATAGCTGAAAAATGCTTAATTTTTAATTATGCTTTCCTTAATTTCTAGATATTGAACATATAATAGTGGCCCTTCTATTGTTTTGTAGAGCACGTGTACCAGTCTTCACTAAGATCTAACAAAACTGCACTTTTAATAAAAATCATATAAACAAACATATATTTAAAATTTAATTAAATTTAAAAAAATTAATTGTTATTTTAATACTATATATTAAATAATATAATAGTGATATCTTGGAAAAAAAATAAAATTATTACTTTCAAATAAATTTTATTTAGTAGCATTAAATTTGTATAGAAAAATTATTCCTAAACATTTCGATTACACATTTTTTTTTTTTCATTTATACACTACTTTATATCAGAACAACTTTGAACAACTTTTGAACAATACTTTACAGTATTTAATGAGTAATAAATAAATTTGTAAATTATCCATAATTTGAGTTACAATCCAAATGGCATAATTTATTTAAACAGAAAATTTTAAAAATTGAGCTAATTTCAAAAGAACAGACGTTAGGAAATTACTATCCAGAATATATAATATTTATAAGCCATTTCCTTAAATATAAGCCAGATTCATATTTTTAGAATAATCTAAATCAAGCGTAAACATTTAATCAATTGATCTTTTTCATAAACTGTCTGCAATAAGTAACTAATTTTGAAGATATTATCAAATAAAAGTGAAGTTAATTTATCTCGAAATAATAATTCATGAGAAGTAGAAATTATTTCTTTTATTTTATTTTCCCTAATAAATTGCTTCGCGAAACTTAGTTTGATTTATATTAATGGAATGTTTCGCTCAACAATAATTTAACATTGATTTCTTCAATTTTTGAGAAAATTTAATAATAGTAGTTTCAAAGTATCGAAAGATTTTATTTAAATATCATTTTACGTATTCATTTTAAATTGTATATATTAATAATCTGAGAATGAGTTTATTCACCAGACGACCTTCGAAATTAAAAAGATTGTTAGAGAAATAAAATAAAATGGATGGATATTTCGCAAGAGAAATTTATCATTTATATTTAATGCGTTTTATATGGATTTCTTCTCTTTAGATTAAAGGTTCTGCTTTTTCATGTTTATAAAATAACAATTAGCACAGTTTGATTTATTTAATTAATGCTCAATTTTTGAAGATCATGCAGGGTTTTGTTTTGTAGGATTTTGGACTATAGCTAAATGATCAGTAAGACACTTGAAAATTAAGACACTTTCTTCAAACTTCCACTCCACTCCAACGTGTCTTAAGTCATCATGGCGGATATCAAACCAGGCAGATTAGGCAGCTACCTAAGGCCGTTAGGCTGGGAAGGATGGGGCACACAAGATCAATTAAAAAAACTTCTTTTTTCTAGTTGTAAAATAAATACATTTGAAAACATTCTATGAATAAAATAATTTATACAATTACGCATACACGCAATCTATACAAATAATAAATACCAATGTGTGTAAGTGAATGTTGGCGCTTTGCAGGCCAGATCATTTGACTTACAGTTACCAAATTTGGTACATATATAACTATATATCTTAACTAATTTAGTAACTAATACTAATACTAATTTGGTAATTAATACTATAACTTATTTGGTATATATATTAGAGAACTATATACCTTAAAGAATATACTTCGAGCGGAATTTTAAAAATTAAGTTGAATTTTTTGCGTTTTTCCACGATAACTTTCAACATTATTATTGCACAAAAAAGGATTTTACACATTTTTAAAATATAAAAAAAATGTTTTCTAATAATATTAATTTAATAATCGTAAGAATTTTTGTTGAATTTTGGCAATTTTTTTAAAAAAATATTTTTTGCCTAATATCTAATAATAGATTACATTATTTTCCTAAAATTCTAATCGTTTTGATTGTTTCATAAAATATTTAATCACGTGATTTTCTTCCATTGTTGAAAACTAAAGAAGAATGATTCTGTTTAATATCTGAGTAATTAATTGACAAGACAAATAAAAATTATAATTTTGCGAAATTTAGAAGATAGATGAGCAGGAGGATATTTATATTTTAAAAATCTTTATGATGTTATGGGATTCTCTCCATGAGAAAGGCTCATGTACACGATAAATAGAATTTAACTAAAATAATTAAAACAACTTTGCTTTTAATGTCAGACAAATTGGTGGAATCATGAAAATGAAATGATAAAAAAGATTTATCTGAAGTCAGTTATATTCCTGGTGAACCAAGTGGTCGCCTGAGGCGATTAATAAATAAATAAAACACATAAAATTTCGCCACTAAAATAGAAAGTAATATATAATTAATCATTACCATGTTAATTAGATAAATATGCGCTGAAATATGAAACTAAACTGACTCATTTATTAAAAATGGCGTCTTATGATATGTACTGTCTAAGGTCGCAAAATGCGTTCATCTGCCACTGGATCCAAACGTCGATTTTGTCATTTGATCATGAGTTCGAAGTCTAGCGTCCAGAAATAGCATTCGAGTTGTGATAAAGCTGGAATAAATCCAATTGACTAATTTGAACTTAAAGACTTTTCTAGTTGAAAAGAAAGACAGAAAAAAAAAAACCTTTTTCAAAATTTAATTGTTGTTAATGCAATATATTTTTAAAAAATTTGGGGTATTAATTTATGTACCATAGATTTAAAATTCTGTAATTTTAAAGAAATTATTGATGATTTATTATTGAAGATGAATTACAAATTTATCAAAAATTAATTTATTGAAGATTTCCGCAATCCATTCTCTATTTTGCAAACAAGAATAACCTAAATATTTTCTTTAGTATATTTTCAGCTTGTTTTATTTTAAGAATTCTGTTGCCAATTCGCGATTTAGAAATACTATTAAGAGTACAATAATTTGTTATTGCAGCTTATTTAATGAGTACTATGTAACAAAATGTTGGATTTTAATGTCCATCAATTTATAATGGATAACTAAAATATAATTACTACTAAAATGTAATGCTGCTAGAACGATATATATATATTTGCAAACTACTGTCTATTAACATGCTAAAAAATATATGCGACTTACCAGAATTACTTTTAGCAAATGCGTGAAGTTCAAATTCTTAAAAAGAAATCAATTTCAGTCATCCAGATAAATTTCTCAATAAGCCAAAAATTACCAATTTTATTGTTTTTTATTCAAATTTTTCTTTAAATATATAAAGTATTAATGAATTAAATACACAAAACAGAAAATTTATGTAGTCTTACAACTTAATAAAATAATCGGCTTCAGATTTTTTTTGGTTTTTGTATTGTTCATATTCTTCAAACCAATACTTAAGTCGAATGTTGTAATATTAATATGCATGTTTTGTTTCGAGCAAAAAAGAGAGTGAGAGAAAGAAGTCATATTTTTAAACAAGCAATCATTTGTATTTCGGAAGAAAACCAATAAAAAATAATTGCTCGAATCCCAAAAACAAATTTTACAGGCATTGGAAATTTTACTTATAATTACTTGGCACATATCTCGGATTCAAACTGATATCCTTAATTCTGCGAATGGGTTTCCAACTTTAAAGACTATCGTACTTTTTTTTTTTTTTTTTGCGATAGCATTTGCTAAAAATTCTCTTATTATTTTTAAATATCTTTTTCTGGTCGATATTTTATTATTTATGTCATTAAAAATATCGTTTGGAATTTTTAGCCAGGCAACCAGGTTACTCTATAAGATATTGAGCATTTATTTCACACATTTTATATTTAAAAAAAATCCAACAGTGTTACAAGCAGAATAATAATAGTAACGGTCATATCAAAATTGAAAGACATTTATATTTCTTTCAAATGAAATTAATTTGAATAAAAATAAATTAAGATTAGGAATTAATTTGCCTAAAATAAGTACGAAAATCGAATCTAAAATGCATTTGAAAAGATTTTCACCCTCAATTACCAATCATGTTTAATAACGTAATCTGAATGAACAGAGTGCTCATGAGGGATTAAAAAATATGATATATAACATATTAGTTTAAACAGAAGATTTGTGAAGAATAGATATATACTTTCATTACTTATTACTTTTTGCTCGTTCGTACATTTGAAATAACATTTTTTAATTTAAAAAATACCTTTTTTTAAAAAAATAAATTTTGATTCTTTGAGATTTATTTCGATGTTTAAGGTAATCGAATCTTAACAAATTAATTAAAGCATTTCAAAAGAACCATAGAAATTGTAGAATTCTCTGGCTGCAATACTTTACAAATAATGCTAAACTTATTATTGTACAATTTAAATAACCATTTAAAAACTAAGCCTCAATCACCCCACCCCCTAAGAAACAACTATTTGACTTTGCAAACGATTTTATATCATGTGGTTCACGGAATCACTATTGAATATAATTTGACAATCTAATTTTCAAGCTTGCCTTAAGAAATCTCTTCAAAAATAATAAACATGCCAAAATTTCCATAAAAAAACTGCGTTTAAATTTGACGATTTTAATTTTTGGAATGCAGAGAATAATTACGAGTAAAATTCCACATTCATACTTTTAAAATCAGTAACTAACCCACTTAATTTAAGAAATCTCTTGTAAAACGGTACAACCAATTTTATCTAAGAAAACTACAAACATATTTTAGCAAACGATTTTATTTTGCAGGGGCGGACGGAACACGGAATCACTGAGGCGCGAATCATATCTTTTCCTAATCTTCCCCCCAAGCGGTTCTAAAGAGAGAGAATCCTGTTTCCTCCTCTCCTTTGCAACTTAGTTCGCCAGAGAAAGATTTAAAGGAGTAGAACAGAAAAGAGAAAATCTTTCGCTGAGAGGAGCGCTAGATGATTACTGTGACGTCAATAGATCTGGCCAATCAGAGGCCACAGGGCCTAACCCACTTACGGAGGGGAAACCATCACTTTCCATGTCAAATATATTTTACTACAGATAGTTCTATAACTTTATTTGAACATATATTAATATTTAGTCAATAATAGTTTCTGGTGTGTAATAAATAAGCTGTGGGGTGCTTATTAACAGAGATATAAGGTCCAGTAACCGGCTGATCTGCTTTCAGTTTCGAAGTGGACATATCTTGCAGAGATGTCGATCGTAGCGCCCTCTGCCTCCTTTCCGCTCATATTGTTGTGCGGTCTCTCGCTCGCTCGGCGAGTTGGATACAGTACATGAAACGAGATGGAGGTGCTGGAAGTACTGTGAGAATTTTCTGCCTCTTTTTGTTTGAGTTGTTGCCTTTTTGCCAGTGCAGAACCCAGTGGTATCCTTCGACAGATGGGATGAAGGATGGTACATGGCGACATTTTAAAAACTAGATCAGTATGAAAGCAAGCATTAATCGGTTCGTCGCTTTGTTGTAGCCCTGTGGTTACTTTTAAGTCACTTTCGACTTAAAACAATCGTGGCCGGCGAAACACAATTATTTTAGTGAAATGCTCAGATACCTGACGCATAAACTAAAAACACAATCATTGAATGAAGCCGATTCGTATCCGTCAAAGGTAAGTTCATAAATAAATAAACAAACAAATATCTGATTTATATACTAGTTTCCCCCCTCTTTCATTTTTTTAAAGAGCGCTCCTCGCGTTTCTACCGGTGCATAGGTCATGTTCACGCGCACATTTAGCAGCTACATCGGCGCAGCCTAGCTGTCATGGCTGACAAGACAGGTATACTATTAATTCAGATTGATTAAAAATAAACCGTGGTACACTGTCGACCATCGGTACTGTACTACAAGGAACGCAGATGTTGGTTGTTGAGGAGGACCGGACTCGGTAGTCGTGAGTTTATGGTCAACCGACTGCTTGCAGCGGAGTACCGTACACGAACCTGTACGGTTCCGTTGGCAATTGTATAAACAAACTTCTTCGTCATCCTACGAATCGTTCGAAAACAGACAGTGTCTGCCTGTATATTGCATATTTCCTGGATTATTTTGTTTTACATTTGTAATCTAAGATGGTTTTGATTCAAGGCATGGCTTGTCAATGTCAAGAGGTACGTGTATTGGATTTTTCTTCAATGTATTTAAAAAGAAAACGACTCTGCTTGCGATGTAATTTTTCACAAATAAATGCAATTAATGAATAATCCTCTGCTTTTTCAACCGAATACAGTTGTTTTTATCCAAAATAGTTATATAATTATTAATTAGTTCAAAACTAAGTAGTTTCGAATTCTCAGCCGATACTCGTTTATTTATGATTGTGGCATTTGATTGTTTCTTTTTTCATTTCGGCAGCATTTTATAAATGAAAATTTGGATTTTCATTTCTACTTTCATTTGAATTTTCTTTCAAATAAATATTCATTTTCGTTCAGAAACGTTCCATCGTCTTTGTAGTTGTGATCGTGCTGAACGGTTTTGATTACGTAAATTCAATTTCTACTATCTTTATTATATTTATTATGATCATTGAGTATTACTTATTACAAACTATGCTCTTAATTTATATATAAAATCCATGTTGAGAAAATTCTGATTATTTTCTTGAATCCAGGTCTGCTTTCAAGCTTTGTTTTGGTTTAGCGATCCGATAGCTTCACTTCAGAAATATGCATCACTTTTTCTACATAATATTTTTTTGATTAAAATTTCTTTGCAATATCGATAATGCGATTTCTTAATTTTTCATTAAACTTTTTTTTATAATGAATCTATATTTTATATGCTCATTTAATTTTAAAAACTACTTAATCTCCTAATTAACTTTTTAACTATGGTAATATTTGATTATAATATATTTGAATCATGAAAGTGTAATAATCTTCATTTAATATTCTAAATAGGAAATCTTTTTGTTTGCAAAATGTAAGAATCTTTAATTTTTATAATGAAAATTTTATGAAGTGGATCTGATTTTTTTTAATCCTTGTACATTGTGATTTATTTCACAACTTTGTACTGAAAGATAATTTTAAACATTTTATAGTGCTGATAAATAATATTAAATCCTTTTTAATGCCAATGCATTTCTTAACTTTGTTAATTGATTTTCCTTGCTAGATAGATAATGATAAACATTTAAATATCCAGTAATAGCAAACTGGTAGAATGGAATAATTTTTAATGATTTTTATATCTGTGTAATATTTGCTTCCGAATTATCATTTCATTGACTTATTCCTATATTTTCACTATAAGTTACACTTTAGAATATTTCAAAATTACTTATTATAGATGAATAATTTAGTACTAATCTTGCTATTAAAATTGATTATAAATACTATTCGAATTAATTTGCTTTATTATGTTCATAGTAAAGTATTTATAAATTGCTTTCATGTTTGTATAATGTATTTTGTTGCATTAATTCAGAAGATGTATTGTTTAAACTTATTTATATGTGGTAAATGCTGATTGAGTTAAAATTGTTTTATTATTGCATAAAATTCTTATAGTTTAGTCATCTTTTTTTTGACACTACACTTATAATTTCTATTTTGCCATTATGTGAAATTATCATTGAAAATTGAGTTTTTATATTGCATTATTTCTTTAATTATATGAGATGATTTTAATGTTTATTTTATTTTCCTTTAATGCTTTTTATTTATACCTTTAGTTTCTATATCCAATAGGTATTTTTATGCTTAAATTGTATTTTATTACAAAAAGCTTGAATTATTTTCTTTCATTTTATGATTGTTAATCACTTGTTTTCTTTAAAATTATTTTATGCATATTTTTATCATTGCATGTAATGCAAAGTACTATTTACAAAAAAATTATTATTTAAAAGATTTGCTAGAGTTCCATGTTTGATTAAAAAATATTAAGTAATTGAATTTTATGATTATGATTCCTGGTTAGTGTTTGAATGATTTAAAAGTATAAATTATTAACTCTGCTTATCATTGCATTTACTGATATGGGAATATATGAAGAAATGAAATGAGATTCTTCTTATTTGTATTTATTATTATTGTCGTGTTTATTAAAATGTTTAAGCATAAACATGACTTCTCAAGAGCTGTTAGTTTTTAAATGTTTATCTAAGTCGAAAGTTTTTTTTAAAAATTATATTTTGAATTACCTTGAATATTGTTGTATTCATTATGTTAATTTGTGTCATACAGAAAATTTAAAATTTAGCTGTAGTATTCAAAGTGTCGATTCTTAGCTATATTTGCTCTTAAACTTAAAAATTCTATGATTGTTCCAAACTTGTGCTGTCTTAGAAATTCTTTTATTATTTATTGATTAAAATAATAAACCTAAAAGATTTGTGATATTAATCTTTTTTCATGTTTTATGCTTTTAAGAAACTTTTGAAAGTTTAGTTCATTAGTATATCTCAAATCATTTCCGTATTTAATCTTTTTCTGATCTTATAAGATATTTTATGATTAAAAATTTTATTGTATATTTTCTGTTTTATTAATGATTAAAAAGTTGAAAAATATTGTAAGGCAGTTTAGTTGGAAGTAATAACTAATCTTCATAATTTAATTCATCTAGATTGTTAAACTTCAATAAGTAGGAAGAATTAGTGTCTGCTACATTTCATTTCATTTCTTCCCATCATGTTTGATTTCAAAAAATAAACACTTTTATTTTATGTCTGATATGCTGGTTTCCTTATAACAAACCTATCGTATGGCTACATCTTTTACGATTATAATAAGTCATTAGTATTGTTTTCTTAATTTAATATTTTTTTTAAAATTTAATCCTTTAATGCAGAAGTTTCAGAGATGATACTACATTAATATTTTCAGATATGTAGAATGACCGAATTTAGTCAGCGTTGGTATTATGTTCTAATATAATACTTTTATTAAATGCTTTATTTTAGTGACACCTTAGTTCTTAAAAGCTGCAGCCTTTGGTTTTAAATATCTCTACATTTAAAAATTGATTAAAATTAAGATATGAAAACTGACAAACCTAATTTAACCTATTTAAATATATATATGTGTGTATATAATATAATTTTGTTAGTTGAATAGACATTTTTCGTTCTGCCAGGGAAGTTTTTTTATGTGCTTGCATCAAAAGTTGCTTCAAATGCATTTAATTTTTTTAAATTTTTGATGTTGCAATTATTTATTTTAACATTTGTTATACTTTTAATTTATATTAAATTGTATAAAATATTTAATTTGAGAAATGTTCAATGCTTTAACAAATCTTGCAAGGTACTATCATTGTAAGCAATTGATATATTAATGTGTTTAGTTAATAAGTAAAATCATTATTGATATATTCTTTTTTTCTTTCAAAAATTTAAATATTTATTTCCTTGAAATATGCTTATAACCAGTTCTATTAGGTAATATTGTTATGGCAATTTCATTTTATTTGTAAACCATTTACATATTTTGATGAAGTTAATCTGCAATTAATCATTGTTTCGTAGAACTTATAATTTAAAATTATAACCAATTTTAAGATAATGTTTTATAAATTTACTAATTATTACAATTATATACTATCTATTAAATTTTAGTGCTGTAAATATAGAATCCTTGAAATGTTCACAATACATTTTATCACATTATTGTTAGTTGCCCTGTATTATTTTTGATGTATTTTTTAAAAAAAGTTTTAAAAACATATTATAGTTTTATTTGTCAGAAGGTAGAAATTTGTATTTAATAAGAATAGTTGACGCAAACGTTTTAGAATAAATGACCGTAATATTATGAGTGTAGATTATATGATATATAAACATGATTTTTCTATAAATATCTCAACATTCTATAATATTCAGATTTTTATTAGTTAAGATCTGTATTTTATAGAATATCGAGATTAATTTTATTTTGCTTATAAGCTCGTTGAATTCCCCCTCCTCTCTACTGTAGTTGCACAATATTACAATAAAAGTAAAAAACTAAACTGAAAAAGTTTTTTTAATACTCATACTATAAAATGAAGGAATAAACAAAGAACTCGTCACCAGGAAAGGAATAGGAATCAATCGTTAATGTAACAAAAAAAGAATGCGCTCAAAATTTTGACCTTGACGCGGCGCAATGCTGTCTCCGATTGTATTATTTGGCTCTCGGCCTAAAACATTGTAAGATATTCCTTGCCTTGTTTGAAATCGGACCGTACAGTTAATTTCTTTTGCTTGTGATGTACAAGGTAATTGAATTACACAATCGCATACTCGCAAATTACATGATTTCGTCATATTTACGTACTGAAGCTAGCAGTAAATTTCAATTTCCTTCCACGAATTTAAAAATAAAACACATAATTAAATTTTCCTTAGTTTCTATTTATATTTTGATTAATTCACCTATATGCTTATTGTGGTACTTTTGATATCGTTAATCATTCGTATTAGTTCTTATTGCTTTTTTAAAATTAATATACCGCTGTAAAGTAGTATATTGCTTGCTTTTTCAAAGACAATATCAATTATAAACTGAATCTAAATTGTACTATTTTTGTACCACTTTATGCAAATTAATTAACTGTGTATGCCACTATTTGGTACTTTGTCAAAAGAAGAAAAATAATTTAAAGCACCAATTATAATGAAATATTTCTCTCATATGCATGTATTTTAGTTTTTATCTGAAATTCATGTCACACATAAGACCTTTCGAATTATATGAAAAAAAGGTATGATTAAAGCTACGACCTTGATAAGGATGCATATTAAAATAGCCATTGTTTCGTTAATATATTAGATGTGGAACCAGCTTGCATTTTTAAAACTTGCCCATCTGGTTTTAAGATTGTTCAGATTCAACGTAATAGCTGGTTGAGCTGGTCTGGCAATAGTCTTTCTCTTGTCAAAATGATAAGCCAATCATCTATCAGAAGACTTAATGTAATTTAATAGACTTTCTCGTTTAACATTTGATGGGAGACGTTTTTGTAACAATTGCTCGTTGAAATTCATATAAAACGTAAACATTTTATTTTGTTGATTTTTTCCCCCCACTAGGGTTAAAGTAAAACTTCTTCGTTACAACGCTGAATATTTATTCACTTATCGAACCTTTAAGTTATTAAATGGATACATATATTTTAGAATTCGAAATTTAGAATAATTCTTTGAAAATTGTAAATCGTTTGCCGGTATCAATGCTGTGTTGCCAGAACTATTTTGAATTCACGCGCTTTTATCTTGAACGTATACTTTTTTTCTTTTATATTGTATTTGTTTAGACATTTATATATTTAGAAATGCTGCATGAATCAAATAATACACGAGATCTAAACAGGTTTATATGCATTAATCCACAAAATATCAAGTTTCGTTAACGGCTAGTTGAATGATATTTTTGTATAAAATCTTGCATCCTTTGATAATAATGTTAGATCTAATAACTGATATATATATATATTTTGTCTTGGCTATCATCAATTTACCTTTTCCCTCTCTGGTTCAATTTTATTGATCTGAATCAAATCATATGGTCATTGGCACAAACAGTTGCATTCAGCTATTGGTATCGGTTCTGTATCCGTATTTATAAAATTTCATTAGGTTGTAATGTTTATATTTAATTTTAAGAATGTAGTATATATGGAGCCGTCTCTGTCGTTGTGTTTCGTTTGAAGTCGCGTGATGTTTAACTTTGGGAAAATGATTACCATGTTTATTAATTGAATTTTGTATTACATTTGGTAGAAATACTTGTAAAAAGAGTTGCTTTTTCGTATCTTTTTACGGAAAAATTAAATTTCAAGTAACTGAAAACATTAAACTTAATTCACATTTGCTATGCAGTGATAATTTTAAACATATTAGAAAATGAATCTGAAAAAAAAAAAAAAAACACCTGACAGAAATGTTCAAGACAAAGACACGTTAAGAACTAATTTGTTCATATAAAGTTTATCGTACTCCGAAAACTAGTTGCCCTATAGATATTACGTTATGAAACAACGTAATTTTATATACGTTTTTATTATTGAATCTTTATACTATGAAATCAGTACACGGCAAAATGCTATAAAACATCGTTCAGATAATACAATTCCCATTATTTTTAATTGCATTCTTTTAGAAAAAATATACATAAATTAGAACTTCCTTATTGCTAATAAATTCGAGTTAGGTTTAATCAAGGTCGCTTACAATTAGCATCGGAATAATTAATTAGCAGCTATTATTGTTCCATCCCAGTCTAGAAATAATTTACAGAAAATAGATATTAAAGCCATAAAAACAGAAATCGGCTTCATCAAGAACAGGGAAGCAGCATTGAAATGTAAAGCATCGCTCTCCTTTTCGATAAGGCTGCAGCGGAGGATCGATGACCTTGACCTAGACTTTTCTGGCACCGGTAGGTACTCCCGATTCGGAGAAAGGGAGGACACGCGCAGCAAAACTGGTTGGAGAATGACATCTGGTCAGGTTTCCGAAGAGTTCATTTTCGGAGCATTGCAGTTCTGCTTTTTTCTCTAGGAAACGTATTGCGTGAAAAGCCTGATTTTAAGAGTTCCATTTTCTAATGCAAACGATTATTTCATCCTCTAAAAATAATAATCAACGATTTTTAAAAAAAATCTAGTTGGAATAAAATTAATGATTTAGACTTCCCGAGTTTTATAATTGTTTAAAAATTCGATTTTCTTGTATAGTAGCGGATTACCCAGAACAATTCGTACTAAGAACGAACGAAGGAAGGGTGAAGGTGGAATTAATTAATTATTCTTATTCATAATATTCTGGATTTAAAAAAAAATTTCGTTTACCTTTAAAATCTTACTGGTATGCATTTCCAGGCTAATAGAAACAAATGAAGGAATCATTTTTTTTTTTTTTTTTATGAAGGACTGATTTTTTTTTTAAAAGTTTAGAACTCTACTCGATATGTTATAAAATAGCACAAATTTTAATTTAATTTTAATATCTAGCATATCTTCACTTTACACGGCAAATGATTTTACGCTTTTAGAATAGGACATACGCTTTTTTTGTTGTTTGACGATGTATTACAAATTATCATTAAACTCATATGATTATTAATCATGATTATTATTGAATCTGTTATGCGAAGTTGACTGACGTGTTAATACTATCTTCTTATTGTTCTTATTTGTAACTGACGTGTTAATACTATCTCCTTGTTATTATTTGTAACTGACGTGTTAATACTATCTCCTTATTGTTCTTACTTGTAACCTTTCTTTCTTTTTTTTCATAATATTTTTTTTGTGTTCTGTGCATAAAATGGATGTAATGCATACCAACGAAACAGTGCCCTTCCCCTTCTTTTGGGTTGCTAAATTCTAAAATTTCTGTTAATCGTAAGCCCCATTGTTGAGTTGTGGCACTATAATTCCAGTGAACTAGAGCATCTTCATTTGAATTTATTTAGTCTGCTGATTAATTGGTTCCTGAAAACGGTTCGTAAAAACTCTCGTTTTGTCGTCGAAACATTCTTAGTTTTCTGAGGGAAAATGAAATTGTTTGCTCTATCAAAATTATATATATAGTAAAGCCTCTTTTGTCCTCATTTATATATCAGCTAATCAAAGGCTCGATTCATTCGTAATAATCTTAATGATAAAGAACCTCGTTTATACGACATTAGAGATCCAAAGCTTCATATATACGTCGTTTTCCCTCGTTTTATCCTGATCTGAAGTTTGTCACTTTTCTGGCCTAGTCGCTACTTCTCCGTCCCTACTTAGGGGGAGGGGGACTTATGCGATATATATTGATTTTGGAAATATTCACATTTGATGAATTAATATAAGACTAATTTCCTGCTTTTAATTTAAACGATGTTGAAAAATTGAAGTCATTCCACCTCTCTTTAAAGACGAAATGGACTAAAACTACATTGAAAAAAAAATTTTTTTTCGGTATCATTTTGTTTGTCAAAATAGTAATGCAAAAATATTCATTGGACTTAGTTCAGTTCATAAAACTTTCCATATATTTAATATTCGCAAACAATCGGCATGTCAGATGACGATGAAGGGTTAAAAAAAAAAAAAATTGAATCCTACCTGGATGTGCCTCAATTGTATAAAAAAAAAAGAAATATTTTTTCCTTCAAGATGAAATCTTGTAAACAGTATTTCGCTGCATAAATTTTCGTGTATTTTGATTTTAAAAATTAAATTCCTTGAACAAGTTTTATCGGCTTTTATCCGTGCTGTGTAGGAAAAAGATACAATTACAAAATTTCAGCTGTAATCCAACAACAAGAAATCTTCCCCCTTCGTCACGATAGTGATATTTGCTTTATTTTTATTTTTATAGGAATAAAAAATGACCCTTTTAAAATGAGTTGATTACAGTATGTTATCTGTTTTTATTTTTATTTAGATTGTTTTGGCTTTTTTAAAAATGTAATGTAAAATTTTTATAAATATACCGCTTTTTGTTTAATTTCGTTATCTAGTGAAGAATATTTTGCAGGATTTGAAGAATTTTTATTTTTCATTGACAGATCTGGGACGGAAGTTGATGAAGATTGTTATTTGGAAATGTAAGGGTCACACACCAAATTTCACCTTTTTAGCGTTTTTTTAAGTTTCCGCGTTTGCATGCGCACAGAAATATTAGTTAAATGTCGGATTTTTTTTTTTTTTTTTTTTCCCCTCAAGAAAAATCGTGGTAAAAATTTGGAACTCAACAAAGTTTCGAGTTTGCTTATTTGATGACGATTTCGATATTTTAACTATTCGTGATATACAGACAAATTTAGAAAAGTTTTTCTTCTGTGATAGAAAATAATGTCTCCCTATTATCAAAAACTTTATTTGGTATTTAAAATGAAATATATAATAATTCTTGCCTCGGTGTTTTGTTAAGATAAGCTGAACCCAGATATTTAACTTCTTGTTGATTTAAATTGCCTTTGTATGCTTCATAGATATCATATTCGTAGAACATATCGAAAAGGAATATTAGTCGTTATCAAATTTATTTCTTAAGAGAAATTACGCATCATATTACGGTAATTAAAAAATATCTAGAAAGTTGTCACAAAATTAACTATATAAATCTATTGATTCAATGTTTGTTTCATTTTCTTCAAAGTAATGCCCTCCAAATGCACTATACTCTGCAAACATTTTTCCAATTCTGGAAACATGTTTTAAAATCTTTTTTGTGGAGCCTCATCCAAGTTCATAGCGAATTTTCTTTTATTGTACCGATATGCCTAAACAGGCATTAGAAGAAACGGTTTTAACTGTGGAAATAAGAAAAAAAATTACACGGTGATGTAACTGGTAAAAAGGAATAGAAAAGTATTTGTTGATTTTTTTTGGTCAAAAATTTATCAATAATAGCGTTATGAGAAGATGCATTATCGTAAGGCAAAACACACGAGCTATCTTTCTCTATGCAGTTTAGATCATTTTCGATATAGAAATTTGTTTAATATTGTCTCTGATTGCTAAATGGTATTAAGTATCATTTCTGCAATCAAATCCACATATTGATGATTCACAATGTGGGTGGTCTATCGGAGCGTTATTCATTTTCGACAATTTCTGTACTTTCCTTAACAAGAATATACCACTCAAATATTCTTGTTTTTGATAAACAGTTGCCTTTAAAGGTTTTATACACTATTTCAAATATTTTTTAACGTATATTCTCTATTCAATTGCATTCGCTATTTTAGAAAATCATCTGAAATTAAAATCAAATTTTATTTTCAGACGATAATATGAAATCAAAAGCTAGCCATCTTTAAATGTTTATATAAGTCACGAATATTTTTTTGTAAAAGTATGCAAACGATTTCTAAAATACGTGTTTAAAGTGAATAATTTACGACAATTTTTGATTACAGTTATGTTTTGAAATATAGTCTGTTTATTTATTTCTGAAGAAGTTGGTTATGTTTTTATATTTTCCAAACTTTCTGATTTGCTATTTTTCGTCATATCAGAAAAAGAATTCTAAAATTTTTGAACTGAAACTGCAATTTCGTTTTTGTTGCAGTTATTTAAATAAATCGATGTATTGTTTAGTGCTATGGTTTATTTCCGTTTCTGCTCTTGCCAAATAGTTATTTACATTTACTTTCCTTCAAAATGTTCTTTAATTACAGTATTCCATTGTTTTGTTGGTAGTTTGGTTAGAATTAAAGTGGAAGTTCGATTCTTTGTTTAAAATTCTTTTTTTTCAGTTGTGAAATCAATTTTGTTATCGATTTTTCTTTGAATAACTTGTTTGTGTGTCTGTCAACAATTCTGATTTCATTGTTTGTATTTTTTTAATTGTTTATGGAATATGACGAATTCCTTTTTGAATGAGTAACTTTTCATTTACAATTAATCCACCTACAGCATTCTGTGTTTTGAAAACGTTTTAAAATAGCAAATAATAGTTTAATGTTAGTGTAGTTGCAATTATTCGTACAAAATTGTTCTGAAGGACTTATTCTGAAGATATACGTTAAAGCCCGTAAGTGCTTGAAATACTTAACTGGATTTTTATAATTTTTTCAGTGATATAATGATAAAGGAATTTCTTTAAATATGCGAAATGGTTATTAATGAAATATCCTGTACCGATCGTTCTAGAGGTTAAAAAACGGGGAAAGGGGATTTCAAAAAAGAAAAAAAAGTCAGCGTTCATTAGAATATTTAATTTTGGTGCAGGAGACAACGGAAAAAAAAAAAGTATAATTCTACTCACTATAGAACGTTTTCTTTGTGCGGATAAATAAACTTGACTTTCTGATACACTATGGCAGCTGTTAGTTGCTTTTGTTCTGCTGTACTACTTACAAATCATAGTTTATGCGTATCACTACTGCGATTTAATTATTACACAACGACGATTGATTGGTATTAGAGAAGGCTTTATTTTATATATAGTATTTCCTTTTTGAACACTACCGCCTTATTATAATTAGAATTATTTAACACCATTCGTGTCCATATGTACCGAAGTGCATGCCATCAAGATTTAGCCTTCTCTTAGTCTCTTTTTTACGATAGCGTGATATTACTGATATTGTATTTGCTAAAATAATGACTTCGAGATCTTTTGGGAATTTCGATGTTTCAAACCTTCTAGACTGCGGACAAATTATTTTAGCAATTATATCTGTTTGTGAGCTCGTATAACGAATACAGCGAGCTAGGCGAATGAAATTTAGCAGTATCAGTTTTTTACCTAAAAAATTGTAGTTTTTAGATTAGTAGATTAATAAGCAAAGTTCTGGATGCTATAAAGTTATAGGATGAGTTTACCGATTTATTTGTGCGTGTTGTGGCGGATTGGGACAAGCGAGGATAGAACCTGGGACCTTGTGGTTCGCAGCCCAGTAACATGACCACAATACAAAAGCAATTGCTCCTGTAGCGTAGCTGTTAACTGGCTTATAAGCTTTTCACCACAGTGTGTTAACGTGATAAATCAAAAACGCTACCCGCTAGATAGGCGATTATAAGATTTGAGCTCTAAAATTTATACCTGTGACTGATATTGGAATTAATCCGTCCACGGATCCTTTATCGGTTCATGTGTTTATCAGAACTTGATAATTCGGAAACACAACTAAAAAGGTAAAATTAAATTTTATGTGCGATTTTGACTACCAAGCTGTAGCTATTTTTGGAACTCGTCCGTCTATTGCATATTAAATTTTCTTCACTGTATACGAAACTTAAAAAATGCTGGTATTCGCACATGACACATGTGTAAATATTGTTTCGGAATTTCTTCCAAAATCGTTCGTGAACTATATGGCGAAAAAAATTCAATGGGTTCAATAACAGATAAAGACACTTTAAACCCAAAACAGTAGTACATAAGCAACAAATCAATATTAAAAAAAAAAAAAAAAAAAAAAAACTGTCAACAGCACAAAGCGCCCAGAGAGAACTCGTTAGAGATTTACTCTCCAAAAGAGACTTCGCTTATATATTCCTTTGAGCTCAACTCATCTGCTCCTGTTATACAGCTCAACTACCTCTTGTTCATGAGCCTCTGCATTTATAGCTCCCATGTCAGGGTATCGAATGTTCTAAAAGAATATCGCATCTTCCCTAGTAATCGACATTTCGTCAAAATTCCAGTAATTTCAAGAAATTTCATTTTTGCCATCGAAGTCGTCGCCAAATTTATCGCCAAGACCGGAGATCATTGACGCGGCGTCCATTCAGCAGCAGTTTCTGTATCTGTAAAACTATCTTCCTTGCCAGAAGACTTATCACACAAGAAAGCAATTTTACAGTTTCGTGACAATATACAAGAAAGTTGGGAAAAGTCATTAACCCTCGTTTTAATTACAATTCTTTGAATTTAGATAATTTCAATAAAATACGTAAGCAAATACAATAAAATTTGAAATTTCGTTATTCAAGGCTCATTCAGGCAACTATGCATATAATGATAAGTAAGGGACATAAGTTTTTCTAAAGGTGAGTTTATTCATATTCAAACAGTATCAATATCTCGCTTCAAACTTTACAATAAAGAAAGTTTGTTGTGCCGAATGCTTTACAGTTCTTAAAATTAATCTCGGAACCTGGGAAGAGATCGCTAAGCATTATTCCCTCCGTTCTAAATATTTTTTTGCTCTCGGTTCTTTATACTCAACAATACTCTTTATAATAATGAGATGGAATCTTCCTTGTATGTTGCTGAAAAAATGTAATTTTTCATAGTTCAGTTGTAAAAGGCTATATTTGCAGGGCATATATATGATAAATATTATTATGTAACTTGCAACTATTATTTCATTTAGTGCTTAAAACAAATCTAAAAACGAGAAAATTCTGAGTGTACCTGGCCTTTTAATTAATACTTAACGATTTCCAACATTTTTTTTTTTTTACAGAAATTTGCCATATAAATATTTTTAAATATTTGAGCACTAGTTATCTTGTTCATCTCTCGCTTGTATATATGAACATTTTGAAAATGTTTTAACATTTTAATTGATCATTTTCTTTTCAATAAATTCGAACATGATATTTCATAATGTAGGTGACAGCATTCTTTTTCTGAAGTAATGCGAGAACGTTTTCATGGCAATTATGGCATAGAAATTGCAGACACTTGGTTTTGGTTATAATGATACTGAGTTTCATGCAATTTTTGTATGACCCGATCTCTTGACTAGATCCATTTGTCTCATTTTCTTGTATCTTATGGGGGAGGGCAATCTGATCGTAGTAGTTATTGTTTATATGTACATTCGCTTTACCGGATTTCAGAAATTGATTGAGATTTTATAAGTAGGCATTTCTTCTTGTTTTTAAAAGAATATCAAGTAATTTATAAATGACTATAATTAATGCATGTTTAAAACTCAACTACGATCAGACATTGTTTGCAGAGTGTTATAAAAGACCGCCCGGATGTAAGTTGTTAATTTCTATATCGAACCATGGTTTTACTATGTCATAGGCAACACTGGCATTAATTTTTGTATTGGATTTTACTGTTATTTATTCTTTTGCCTATCTTTATAACTACGGTATCGTTCTTATTGTAGACAACTTTGCCATGATATATATCGAGTGTTATATCGCAACTTATGTAAAGGCTTTATAATAATGAATCTCTGAAACCACCCTGGCTTTTTTAAGAAGTCGTTATCATCACATGATCAAAAAAAAAATTTCTTAACATTTTAACCTCTGTCTACTATAAAGCGCATAGGCGTTTCGTATTTTAAATCTAATGAACGAGTACTTAAAGTTGGCACTATGTGCTCACCTATATCGGCCTTTGCCGTTAATTGAGAGCTAAAATCTGTCTCAGATGTCATCGTTCATTAAAGCAATGATTTATTGTGTAAAATACTGACGTCTAATACTTTTTTCTTTTTATTTTCAGAATGATGATGACCACGATTCTGGAACAGAATCGGATGATGAGGGAGCAGACGCAGAAGAGCTGGAGAAATGTAAGAAATTAATTTCATTCCTTAATTGATTTTTACGTCAACTTCTGGCTAACGATCTCGGGGAACATCAATAGTAGAATGGGCGTTTTAATTTTTTACTCATTGATGGTAATAAATGCCAATAAATCAAAACCATGCTTTACAAATATTTAGAGTTTTATTCAGTGACACAGCGAGGATAAGTGGCTCTAGCGTGTTGATTATTTCGATCAAAGTTGTTATTAAGGGTAACCTTAACCCGAAAGCACACAGGAAAAATAGGAATGACCGGACCGTCGCTACAGCAACACTGGTGGGAACTATGGTTGTGTCCTAAAAGCCGTCACCGGCCACGGTACAACCTTTCCTACAGGAAGCGCGTCCCGTCACCGATAGGAGGTAGCAGATCTCTACCATTTCGGTACCCACCAGGGTGGCGAGAACCAACCACGATACCGGAAGATTCTCATTCTCATTTCTGAGGTGCTTTCCTAGTGGGATCATCATTAAGTGTAAATTGGCTCCTAATCGTATTTGTCATTTAAAAAAATATCATAAACTCACTTATACTTTGTCAGCTGGGCGTACGCCAAAAGTGACATTCAATACACCGGTGTCTCCCTACCCTGTTGTTCCTCTAGTTGTTGCATCACAGATTTTATTTTTATATCTTGAATAGGGTTATTAAACCGACGCTTCTGTATATCGTTATGTTAAAAAATTTTTAAAAAGTCACTCTTTCACTTTTATCTTTTCAAATACATAGTATAGAGAAAATATAGTAATCGTCAAAAAATTTGAACTTGATATTTTCACGATCTCCTCGTTTTAGACCTCCCGATTTCGAAAAACATATTTTTGAGAAAATTTCCACCTACCTGTCTGTCTGTGAACGAAGATAACTCAAAAACGCTTTGAGCTAGATGTTTGAAATTCGGTATACGGTCTTTACACCAGATTTGCAGATTTCTATGAAATTTGGCGTAAAATCTGTTCAGAGGAAGTCCGGCTGTCCGAAAATAATTTAACGCGATAACTACAAAATGAAAAGAGCTAGATAGTTAAGATTCCGTACACAGGCTTAACATCTATAGTGGAGGCACCCATCAAATTTTGAACCAAATCCAATAAAAGGTCGATTGTCTGTCGGTCTCTACTTTCTGAAACATATAAACACGATAATTCAAAGACGAATTGACTTAAATATGTCAAATCTGTTATGGAATTTTGTGACTACAATTGTAGTTCTGTGTCACCTTTTTTTTTTTTTCAATCGGTTTGGAAGAATGCGCCTAAAACACTTTTTGGATACTATTAACCGCATGCCAGGTATTAATCGCCAAATAACTCGCCAAGGATGACATGGTAGATTCAGTAAAAATGTTACATTCACGCCAAAGGTTAATATTTCGTAACTATTGTAAGCCAATGTCATGCAAGCCGTTCTCTGGGAAAGCACTTTTATTAGACATTACGCGAGAAAGTTCTGTGTTGACCACTCCACCCTGGCTTTATTTTTACATTGCAATATTCATCTTGCAGAAATTGGCTGCAATATGAGATTTTAAATAGCTTATTGATCTGCTTATTTTATTTCACCTTGTCTTTTTCTAAATTGCTAAAAATTTATAATTTTGTTCCCATTGGTTGGAATAATGGTGCAGCATCTGGTTCTTGTGCCATGGAAACACTAATGGGTCTATCGAATACTCGTATAGTTTTTGTTTTCTCAAACCAGTCTGATTTCCGATAGTATTTGCATATGTAAATCTGTGTTCTGTGTAAATATTAGCTATTAATTTCTATATTTGCCAGCCATGTTAATGCTAATCATTTTTGCCTATCTCGTGAGATTAATATTGCTACGCATTTTTGATATTGTTATTTATTTTTTTGGCTCGGAACTATTCATTTCCTGATTTCCACCAAAATTCACTAAATTGAACCATGTATATCGTTATACGAGTTACTAAACTGAGTCGGGCTTCATCGTCCGAAGCTTTGAAATGTCACTTAATTGGGGTCTTAAAAAATATTCTGATTTTGTAAATTTTCTTTGTGGAATTTTGAATCTCCTATTTTGATTCATCTCCTGCTTATATGCCTACCCTCTGCCAAATATTTTCTTATTTAACTTGCTCAATAAAAAAAGTAAGTAATTTAAGAATTTCAAGTTGAGCTTCCGACAGCCCTTGAAGTTTCTTATGTCTTATGTTACTACTTTCAGAACAATTTTAGTCTCTTAAACAATACTGTACAATATATATCTGGGCCTAAGATCCGGTATAAGAGTATTCGTCCAGGGGGATCTGATTCTTGATTGTAGTAACCAGAATCAAACTACTCTTACTCGCTTTCACAGTGGGCACCTTGGAACTATGAAATATTCTGAGAGTTCTCAGCGCTTTGAAGTCTGCCCCAAGTGTTTCATGGAAGAGGCTTCACCTGATCACATTCTTATTTGTCTGGGCCTCTCCTGGTAGGATCTTATGGATAACAGATTGTTAGTATTGGACTTCTTCAGGGTGCACAATTTTATAGACTTGATTTAGCTCTGCTGTTCTTAGGGCTGTGCAACAACAGGACCTAAGATTATTGCTGTCCGAGGTTTGAAATTTTTTTAATTTAAAAGCATTATTTCCATCAAAGGATTTCATTGCTGAAGACACACGATTGATTTCCGTAAAAGGTACATGCAACATTTCGATTGAGTCAGTCGTATTTTAAATACCTGGATTCAATATTTACCATTCTTTGTTTCGTCTATGGATATGCTGTCTGTTTAGTATTTGCAAAGATTGTGCATAGAGTTATTCTTAGCTGTATCTATCTTAGAGCTGTATCTTTATTATCAATTCAATAGCTGTCTAATTTTTGGATGCCGTCATAAGAGATTTAGTTTTAAAATTGTTCTGAAGATATTTTAAAGTAAATCCTCGCTGTAGCTTACAGAATTTTGTTTAATAACGAATATAGTTCTAAAAAAAGAAACTCAGTGTGAGATAGCAACCGAACCCCCAAGCTTTCTAACATGCATTTACAATTCCCCCCCCCCCCTACTTATGCTACACAAGACTTGAATGTAATTTTTATAAATTCAATTGATATATCTTATTTTGAAGAAACACACAAGACATTTTAATTTCTAGAAGAGATTTTAATAACATTCACTAGATTTAATTACTCCATTAAGTCAACATTTTTCTGTGTTATTAAATTTAAATGGTAAAATAATCCATAATGAGGTTTTATGACTTACGAATTGTTTTTTTTTTCCCTTGCATTATAACGATTTCTTTCCTTTTTTTTTTTTTAAATGCCTCTTTATGTGCGTGATTCGTTTCCTTCCCCCCTTTTTTTCAATCCAACATTGCATTACACATAACCTGTTGGAATAGACTTAGTGTCAGATATATCGCTTACGACTCACGATTCTGTCATTAATATAAAATTCACAATTTTTTAATGTCCCTCTTTGCATTGTATTCCAGGAAAAAAGAAACCTTGCACAATGTGCGATTGAAAAATAACGAAAAGCACGCTGCCATATTTTTTAATAAGTATAATATAAAATATATTATTATCCGAAAGCCATGCTTTTTGACGCGTTTGTTACTAGTATACCTGAAAATTAAATTCTAAGACATCTTGCATCAAACGTTGCAATTCTTTTAAATTGTGACGAAATCTTCTGTCTAACGATGTTATAACTGCTTTTGGGCGTCTTTCCGAATTAGCTTGTCATTATCTTTCAAGGTCTACGCAATCTTTGAGGCCAAAAAATTTAAAAACAGCATCCAACCACATCGTAAAATGAAAGCAACATTTGACCTTTTTTTACCATAAAACTGCGACTAAAGCCCGTTTATAACTTCCCACATTACGTCCTCAAATCCTTTTTATTCATGGCTCTCGGATATTTCCTAAGTTACCCCCGCGTCGAATTACTTCTGTAATTGTCTTGACCCCAAGTGAACCGCGCGACGCTGGAGTCCTTAAAAATAATCCCGAAAAAAAAGAAAAAGAAAGCAGAAGAAGAAAGAAAGAGAAGCAGTCTTTTTCAACTTTGTTTCCTCTGGGGGGACGGATAAGTCCTGCTGAATATGCCATTCAATTCCATTCTGTTGACGTTGCTAAAGGAAAAGCTGGTTCTGGTATGGATATGGTTCATGCTACAAAGCCTTGAGAAGGATCTTTTTAGAGCGTTTCTTACTGCCTTCGCGCTATTAGCCAAGCTCAACTGAGTAGAATATTCTCGTGTTCACAGAGGTATTCTGAGATTCGTTTGTGGACAAACGCAATAAAGCTGCCTTAACGGGCCTTTGGCCGAGCGTGGTCAATTTGCCCCCGCAGTATGGCAAGTGATTACGATTGCTGCGTTTTTTTTTTTTTTTTTTTTTTGTAGTTTGCTTACTTTTGTAATTATTCCACCTCTTGTAAATAGTCGAATGGTTTAAATTGGTAGATAAGTTGTGCGTGCCTTAGCCCGCCTTGGTTGTGCATATTGAACACACACATTGTAGGCATCAGCGTGAGCAACCAAAATATACTATGCGGTTTGCAGAAATGCTATTGTAATTTGTGATGAGTCAATCTGACCATATGGTCATATTATTACATTAAGCCAAATAATCTAGAATACGATTCCAACATGTTTGAAATGAATGGATAATATTTGATTAGCATATAGGTTTAAACTTTAATAATACATATTTTAACTTTCTAGTATACGTGGTATAGAGAAAGTAAAATAATCGTCAAGAAATTCGAACTCGAGATTTTAACAAATCTTCACGTTTTTGACCCTCCCCGAGTTCGAAAAATACATTTTTGAAAAATGTCCGTCCGTCCGTCTGCCTGTCTGTTACAAAGATAACTCAAAAACGCTTTCAGCTAGACGGATGAAATTTGGTATACGGCCTTTATACCAAATTTGTTTGTTTCTATCAAATTTTGAACAAATTCCATTCTGAGGAAGTCTGTCTAATCGGCTGTTCGAATATAAGTTAATGCGATAAATAAAATTAAAATTAAGTTAATACGATAAATAAAATATGGTACTCATATTTAACGTCTACAGAGTAGACCCGCTTCAAAGTTTCAGTCTAAAACGACAAGGGGTGGACCGTCTATCGGTTTGTATTTTCAGGAACATGTGAAATAACTCCAAAACGGAAGGACAAAATATATCGAATTTGGCATGACAGTTTATGACTACAAGTATTGTTTTGTATTAAATTTTTGTTTCAGTTCCGTTGAGAAAAGCTTATAAAACGCAAATTCGATTTTTGGATGCTATTAACCGAATGCCAGAGTTTAATCGCCAAATAACTCGCCAAGGATGAGACGATAGATTCAGTAACAATGCTAAATTCATTCCAAAGTTGAATATTTCTTAACAGTTGTATGCCAGTGCCATGTAAGGCATTCTCTAAAATGCCATTTTTATCTGAGAGTAGGCGAGAAAGTTTTTGGGAAACCACTCCCACTGTTACTTTCTCAAGTACTTAATATTGTTATTGTCAACAAACTAGAACTTGAGATTTTAATGGATCGCCATGTTTGAGCTGGACGAATATTTCACTGTTTTCGGTCGGTTTTCTCGCCAAAATGTATGTGTTTCGATTAAATTTTGAATGAAATCCGTTTACATGAAGTTTGGCTGTCTTGGCAAAAGCGAATTTACTAACTAAAAACTAGATGGACAAAAATTGGAGTACAATTTTAGCATTTGAAAGGCAGAACCATACATCAAATTTGCAACTAAATCTCCCAAAGGGTCGATCGCCTGTCGATTTGTACATTCTTCTTGTATGTAAATTGATAACTCATTGACGAAACGGCGTTGATAAATGAAATTTGGTTCATGATCGTTCTACTAAAATTGTATGAAATTTTAGTTTCTTTCGTATGCATTTCTTTTCTTCTGTATGAAATTTTAGTTTCTTTTTGTCGAAAAAGAAGTCAACCAAAATATATATTGATTCTTTCTTCACTTTCCTACGAAGCACCGAATGCTTATGGGAAAGGGGAATTGAAAATAAAAATCTGAGTACTTGTATCTTTCATAACTTTGGCCAATATCCAAGATTTTATGTTCGGTGGATTACGTACTTAGTAAGAAGTATGCAAAAAATTTTCGAAAGGGGCTACTAGCTAGTTTGTATTAAAACTCTATATTTATAAAGAAGACTAATTTCATATAGTTTTTTCCAATTAATCTAATTGGCGTAAAAATACATTACAATTTATGATAACATATATTTAGCATTATAAATGTTATTAATTTGAATTATTATTTACTGCAACAAGGCTTCTTAACCAGCAATTGGGAGTTATGGAATATTTTCCAGCTGGATTTAATTAATTTTTGCCTTTTGATTCAAATCTGCTTTCAACAATTCATAATTAAAATATTCATTCAAAAAATTAATTCCTTTTTATCAATTCAAATTACAATCGCTTTATAAATGGAAGATAATTGCATATATCTTCATGCGCTTCAACAGGCACGGTAGCAGCTTTCTGATTAGAGTGTCATGAGTTCAAGACCTAATTCATGTGTTTGCTTATTACTCATTAAATCCGTTGTAAACATCTTTCAATGTCATAAATATCGGAGTGGGTTACTGGTGCAGCCTTTCGTCTTGACATTTAACCGCAGTTGAAGCTTTTTTCCTTGACCTGTGACTTGCCTGAGATCGTACTTAAAGCCGCGTTCCGACGGCGTATGGCCTTTCCGGATATGGTCGTAAATATACTAAATGACCCATTATTGGGCTACCCCTGCCTGTGGACGTCCAGCTTCCCTTAAATTGTCAGTAAAATGAACAGACATCAAATCCCCCGGAAAACCACAAGAGGGGAAAGAGGGCGAAATGCGTCGATCTCAAAGCGCGCACATGCCCTCGGAACGGGGCTTAAAACTCTATGGTCAATCTTAATCCTACCAGTATTATCGTTCTCAATCCATGGCTATGTTGTCATCTTTTCATTCGCCGGCATTTGTCATTCCAGAATTTCGCTTTCAAGGCCCGGTGCACTTTAGGTCCCTCAGCGTAATAACGAATCTATGCGTACCTCCGAATGGAAGTATGGCCGTTTTATGACTATATCTATCACGCTTCAGGCCTTTGGAAATAAGCTTTCTAACTGATGAGGTCCGTACTAAAATAGTCCTCTAAAACGGAATATTTATTGAATTCAATCGTACGACATGACCAGCTTTCAGACTGTTCTTCGAGACTTTTAATATCCCATTCTTTTAATGCATCTGTATGATATTGTGTGTTCAGTAGTGTTCTTTTTATGACACTCCTGTCCCGTTTATTTCCCAAATGTCCAAAATAAACAAAATACTCTGATTTATGCATTTTGTATGAGTGGGCACAGCTACCGAATTGCTCTTTTGTTGTTTTTCTTGCTACTTGATACCAGCCGCTTTTCTCAAAGGAGTTTGAATTCGCTACTTTTTGGCATCTTTCCATCTTTGAAAATCTAATTTAGACGCACAGGTGTCCGATTCTTTCTTAATTGCAATTAAACGCCGAGGCAAGTATTGCTCCATGAATATTTAATACCGACCTTGTTCTTGGAGCTGTCCCATTAAAAAGCCCTAAAGATCCTCTGAGCTGTGCTAAACTTTTTCTTCACACCGAGTTTTAATCGTCATCTTTTTTTTCTCTTTCAATTTTCGTGTGCCATCAAAAGAAGGCATTAATTTTTGGACCGAAATTGATATATGTGATTTGCTTAGAGATTCATAAGTTATAAGCTTTTTTTTATTATTATTATTCTGTTGCATGCGTTTAAATTAATTGTCTCGGATTTTTTTTCTTCTCGTATACAAAGTAGAATATATTGTTATCGTTAAAAAATGTTTTGTGAATATGGATTTTGATGAGTTCCAAAGTTTTAGATCGTTCATATTCCGAAAAATTGTTTTTGGAGTCTTTTTTTAGCACGATAATTCATAATTGATGGAGCTAAATGCGAAATTTTCCTTAAAGAGATCTACAACAAAATAGTAGATATGTCTAGCAAATGCGGGTTCATCACCCGATTCGACAGGAAATACTTCGTCTTGAATTATATGGGCTATACTGAAATTTGTTAAACGGCTCTTTTGATAGAGAACTTATTAGTCAGTAGTGTTGGTTTCCCCTCCTCTGAGTATTTATGAAATACAAGTTTAACTCTATATTCCTTATTTTTTCGCTGTTTTAAATTGGAGTTTAATGTTGAGTTTCGGTCATTTTATTCTGGAAATATAACATTGATTGAACAATTCCATACTTAAGTATTTCGATAATAAAACAATTGCTAAATTGTAATGGCATACGAATAATTTTCCTTGGAAAACGATTACATTATATCTTTCCTTTTAATTGATTAATAAATATATATAATATAATATAAGATTGTGTATATCTATATGTAATGATATTTTAAACTTAATTAACTTCTTAATTTTTATCTCAATTCAACCCATATTAACTTCCTTCTAAAAATAGTCTCTTATTTCCTGATCCCATTCCACCTTTTCTATTTAATTAATTCAAGAGAAGCTTTGAAAAATGCTTTAGTCAGAGGTTCCCACGCTCCGAGTGAAAGGATAAAAATTGTGATGTAAACAAATTCTTTTTTAAAAAGATCCCTGTGTTTCGCTTATCAGAATCAACATGTGTGAGAAATCCCTATCAGAATCTTAATAATATATAAGCACTGTGAAAAAAATATTTCCCCTAGTTTCTCATGTTATATAAGACTAGGGATAATTTATTTGTCTCTTCTTGCCTTTTCGGTCTTGTGCCGCCATTGTGACATTGTGAGTGGACTTGCCTTGCCCGCTTCTCTTGTAAATAAATATGTTGTTGTTGTTGTTGCTTATAATGGCACTTGCCATAGACAAGCTCACTGACGAAGTCAATGATTTAAAGCCAAGGGAGCGTCTCTTGTTTTAGTAGCGCCAACTAGGGCCAAGAGTACGTCTTAGCTACTCACGCATCACATTCGCTTGCACAACCCCTTTTTACAGGGGGGCACATTCACACATCTCACAGATAGAACAGATGAAGAACAACCATGCCCGAACCGGGACTCGAACCCAGGACGCCCAGGTCACGTGGAAGATGCGCTACCCCTATGCCAGGACGCCGGCAAATAAATATGTCTTCCGGGGATGGATTAAAGTGAACTTAAAAATGCAAATTGTCTTCACTGTCTCCGAAATTGCCTTCTGCTTCAAAATTTATATGTTTACATTTATACACAATCTTGTTTGTTGCCCTTGGATTCCGTATTAGATAGTTCCTTAAGTTCGATTTCCTTTGGAGTTTGTGTGTCGTCTTTTAAATGCTGTTATATCGAATAGATTCAAGTGTTTCATTAGTGTGTACGCTGTTAAATCAGCAGGAGAGATCTTCCCGAAGTTTTCTGTCTTATTTTCTAATAAGAGTGAATCCACCCTCCACCCCTTCGTATAAAATCATGAACTTGGTCTAGATCCTGAATGTCACCAGTTCTCAGATTTTTATTTTCAGTATCCCACACACACAAATTTTGTGCTTTGTTGTGTAGTCAAATATGCATTTTGGAATTCTTTTTTCAGTGAATTAAAATCTTTTGACACTGAATTACGATATTACCGACTAGATTACTTGTCGAATTACATTTATATCAATTGTTGCATGTTCGTGTATACGAGAATGCTGGCAGACAAACGATCAACCCCTTGAAGAATTTATTCAAAATTTATACGACTCTATATTTTAGATGCGAATTCTCTCTACCAAATTTCGTATAATTACAGTTATCATATTCATTTTTGTTGGGGCATTCAAGGATTTCCTGTGATAATATAGTGTTCAAAATTTCATAGAAATCAACAAATTTTACGTTCAAACCATTTACCAAATCTCCTTTATCTAGTTAAAAGCATTTTTGGATTATAGTGTTCACTAACAAACAGACAGAAAAAGTGCCAAAAATGTCTTTTTCAGGCTCAGAGAGGTCTAATGATGATCTAAATCTCGAAATCGAATTCTTGACGAATGCAATGTGTTCTTTGTATATTTCTTATACGAGAAAGTAAAAATTTAATTGTATTCTTTCATGTAAAGAAATGTACAATAATACTTCAAAATAAATACAATTGTTGCATTCGGAATGCTGCATACTGCTTTTTTAAAATGGAAATTATTTGAATATTTATTGATTTTTTTATAAGTTTACCTAATTTATGAAAAAGTACTTATTTATTAAAGTTTTCAATACTAAAATAAATCTTTAATACGAATTTTAATTAAAAAAAATAATCGTTTTCTCTTGCTTTAATATTTTTAGGCCCAATTTGCCTTAATTCTAATTTTTGAATGAATTGAATCGACGTGGTCCCTTTATTTTCAAAATAGCCAAGTTCCATTATATGTATTATAAGATACTTAATATAAAATAAATTGTCTTTTGCATCAATTTCCCGTCAAAATCGTCCTCCGTACATAAATGATGCGACAACAAGTTGCCAATTCATTTCACAGCAAAAGAGGTTAATTATATATGTGGGCGGAATTTATTAAGAATTCGCCCTGTTCAATGCTACAATCATGCCATCCAAACCGAGTTTTACAAGGTCATGTTTTTAAGTACAAATACTACACGAATATTCATCGGAATACTTCTCAAAGATGTTCCTCTACGTTTTTAATAAATGGAAACTACCGAAAAGTTGATGTTGGCGATCCATTTGACATTTTGCATTACCGACCTCGCATTGAAAAGGGAGAAAAAAGACAAAACATTAAAGAAATCACACAGGAAGTTTCATCTGCAATTTAAGTAGTTAGAAAATGACGGTTCTACCGTGTCATTAAAGAAGAGAGGGCGGATACAGTTGGTCGTGTGCAATATTTACGATATATAATAGTTTGCAGTGGCCAAAAGTTCTGTATGATCGGACGTTGACTGTCGGTGGAGGCCTTTTTGCGACGATGACGTCGCTGAACAGGTTCTGCCTAGGTAAGAAGATGCTGCTGTTTTGTGGGATTTAAAAGCAATCGTAATAGATGATGAAGCTTTTGTTTTTATTTCTTTTTTCTCTCCCTGTTTAGCATTTAGATTTTTATCATTAGTCAGTTCGAATGGTGATCCTCTATGCTGGTTGTTAAATCCACTGTAATTAGAGTTATTTCGAGTCAAGTTGATGGTATTTTTATTCCATATTTTTTCTTGGCAACGTCATTTAATTTGTAAGAGCAATTTTTTTTATTTTTTTTTCCATCCTAGAATGTTTGTATCTGCCTTAGATAGATAGAAAAAACTGCAGGGCCAAAATCTTGGGAGGTCATGATTATATGGTTTCTGGATTATGCAGAGAAAGATTGTTTTTTTATTCTAATATATTTATGCATCTTTTAAATGCAATTAAAATTCATGTCCTTTATAAGAATCCTTTATAGGAATCGTAAATCTTTACTAATGTTAAAGAAGAACGTGTGTCCACGTATATGTGTCTGTTGGCGCTCTGCAGGCTTGACCTTTTGGCTTAAAATTGGCAAATTTAGCATAAAAGTACTTTCTAGGTGTGGGAATGTGCACTCAAGACGGATTTTCTTGAAATTTTAAGAAAAATATTAATTAAATAAAACGTAAGCAAAATGTTTGCATTTTACCACGACAACTTTCGAAAATTTTAAAATTGTATTATAAAATATATACTATTTTAGAATTAAAAAAATTGCCATTTTAATAACAAAATTTAGATTCCGTTATAGTGCATTGCTTTCTTAAATATTACCCCTTTTTTTACACTATGTTTAGCATTACGCATCGTTCTATTCTAAATTCAAATCATTTTCAATATTTTATTGAATATTTAATCGCAGGATTTTCTGCGATCGTTGAAGGCCAAAGCCTAAAAATTCTTTTTTTCTTTGCATGACAAGTTTACATAAAAAATAATAAGAAAATGAAGTTACAGTATTACGAAAGACAACATGTATTTAGAAAATAGATAACCTGAAATAAATAGGTGAAGGTTAGTAAAATGATACAGCTTCTGTGTTTGTCACAATTTTATACTTTGTTGATGGAATCATGAGTTACAAGTTATGCATAAGAGATTTAATTGAAATTAATCGCTGTCAGTGTTCTCGCCTAACCGGCTAAGTGGAAAGGCGACCAATTAAAATTAATTGGATGTGGTGATGCTATCAGAAACAATTCTAAAAGAGACGGTTTGCAATATAGCTGTTTTCCTAAATGTTTCAGTAATATAGAACAAATAATAAAAATTATGATGTTACATTTTTCAAAATAATAATAATAATAATTTATTGTAAATATAGTACTTTTTTGTGCAAGAATTCGAATGGCATAAATTTTTTGTAGTACAATGCACTCATTTTAGAATTTTACTTTCAACATTAGATGCCACGAAAGATGAACTTTATATGTGGTCAAGCATTTATATGTTTGTTAAATTTATGAAATATAGACTAATGGTAATCTCAGTTTCGAGATTATGAGTTTGGAACCTGATTCCATCGAAAATCTATAAAATATGAGGGTCAGATATACCAGATAATTGGTCTTCAAAGAAGAGAAAAAATTAGATTTCTAATCTCTAAATCGGAACATCATAGCAAAATAATATTGTAGACATAATGGCTTCAATTTATCCATTCTTTTCTTATCTATTTTTATGCTTTGCAATTTATGGAAAGAAAGTCAGTCTGAAAAACGTTATAGTGAAATCACATCCATTGTTTTGAAAATTTCATACTTTCTTCATTAAAAAAATATAATTTAATTAATTGTTCAAACGCTTTATTTAAACTGTGACTATACTTCATTATTTCACAGCCATATTTTAACAACGCGCCTTATACAAAAAACATAAGGTATTTAATACAAGCACTCGACGGTAATATGTTCTTAAGCAAACGATTCTTAAAAAAACTTATTTTTAAAGCAGAAATTTATTTTATTTAAAATACTATAGTGCTCAAAATCTTTCTACTGACTGTAATTTTATCTTTAGTAAATAAACTTTAGATATCTTTTAGAACCAATAAAAAAAATTTATCAAAAGATATTTAAAAAATAAAACGGAAATGGCAAAACGATAAACGTAAAATAGTTTTAAAGTTTCACCGTTGCCTAGTAACGGAATATGCATAAATTTCCGTATTTCAAAATCGTTTGCGTCTCTTGAATTATTTATCAAATTTTTGAAGGGAAAAAGAAAAAAGTTGAAGGGAAAATTGCACAGAAATGAAACTGATATGATTAAAAAAGGGCAAGATTTTGAATTTTAAAGAAAGTATGAAATTTCTTGTGGGATAGTTTAATTTGAAGTTGCTGCGAAGCGAATAACAGTTAAATTTCGATTAATTTCTAATTAATTAAATTCTTAATTTTTCACTTTAAAAAGTTGGTAGTACTCTTTCTCTCGTTCTAAAGTAACTAACTATACAAAGTATTAGGTTCATTTGTTTTAAAGGACATGTGAACTATACATACGGTCTTCTTAATATAAAGCCACAGTGTTTATATTAAGAAGAAAAGTTAATAATAAACTGGAAAGTCTAATGCGCTATTGCCTCTTTTACACTTTTCAAAGTGTCAGAAGAATAGTGGCATAAGCCGAAAGAAACCACTTATATTACTTACCACTTAAATTTAATTTGAAGGGGCCGACAAAAATTATTGTAAATGATGAAAATTTAAATATGGTTCGATATATTTTTGCTTAATTGCGGAGGAACTATTAAAATATTTTCATTATTTGTTCTACATTCTTGCTGTTTTGTTGCGCAAGATTTTTTAAAGGAATAGTTTTATTTCAAAATAGTGTTTGAAACTAATTTGGATAAATATCTTCATATATATGTGTAAGGGCTGGTGGTCTCAGCTTCGGAGCCTGAGGGTTTCAAGTTCGAGACCCGATTCCACTGAAGAACCGTCGTGTAAGAGGGTCTGGTGCACATTCAATTCGTCTTGGCCAAACGTCCTTCCACTGGTGTGGTGTGGAAGTTCGGAAAGAGTGGTGCCAGCTCAGGTGGCGACCTCATCATCTGACCGTGATTAAAAATTTAGAAGTTCATTCCAAAATAGCCCCAATGGTGCTTTAAAATACGAAACTTTAATAAAACTAAATTAAACAAACTAATTTAAATATGTGTAAACTTGATCTTTCGAAAACACTTCGTGCTGCACGGGTGAGATTTGGTATGGGGACTTTACATTAAAATTTGTATATCTTTCATGTTTCAAATCTAATTACTCATTGTCATGAGGCTCTTTTCGGATGTTTGCCTGTCCTCCCCCCCCCTTTATCATTTGCTATGCCTTTCTACTAATCAAATTATTTTTTTATTATTACTATTTACAATAAAATAGTAAATATTCAGATTATTAACCATAATTACTTTGAGGGTAGGGAGAAAAAAAAAAAGAAATCAGCCACATAATCTTTCCGAATAAAAATGAATAAACACTGCGAAATAACTGACTGTGCAGTATGTTAAAGAAGTTATTTTTTTAATCCGTATGAAACGAAACAAAATGTAAACAACCTTGTTTTTGTAGCCATTAAATTAATAGGTATAAATAATTTTTTCCTTGTTTTTACACTTGTTTCATAAACATGTTTTTGGTTAGTTTTGTTTGCTTATGCGTTGCTGCATCTGCTCAGGAAGGAGGGGGGGGGGAATTACATTCATTTTCCCCCTTTTTTTTATCGTTATTATTACAGACGATTTTTTATTAAAAAGAAAACCATTTTTGCTTTGATATTTATCATTTTGAATTTATTGCAATAAAATTTATTACGAGAGGAAGGACGAAGTCTTATTGTGTAACTACTCGTGAAAATTGGGTGTGGGGGTCGATTGGCGCTTTTAATTTAACTAAATCGGAAGGATTTCATGCGTTCATAAAAATTGGAGCCTTTCCAGCCGCTACTGCAGGGAGAAAAACTATTCTTTTCTGTGCCAACTATATCGAACACCTGCTCGTTATGGAAGTATAAACATTACTTTTCCGTGACTTATTCGAATGTTGAAAAAAGGAAAACTTTGCCGGCGTTTCGAGTACTGAAAATGTTTACGGCGCGTGGAGCCGGTTAAATTTAGCAGAAAGTGTAAGGTTTTCGACTAACTAGTACATTTTTTTACTTTCTCGTACTCTTGGTCTAAAGAAAGAATAGTAATCGTCAAAGAATTCGAACGCGAAATTCTGAGGAATCTCCACGGTTTGGACCTCCCTAAGTTCAAAAAACGCATTTTTTGGAAAATGTCCATTACCTGTCTGTCTGTGACAAAGATAACTCAAAAACGATATGACCTAGATGGATGAAATTTGGTAAGTGGTCTTTACATCAAATTTGCGGATATCTATCAAATTTTAAGTAAAATATGTTCGGAGGAAGTCCGTCTGTCCGGCTGTTCGAATATAAGTTAACACGATAATTACAAAATGTAGATAACTGTATCGATAAAATAAGGTCCAAAGACTTAATATATAGTATAGACTCCTGTCACATTTTGAGCCAAATCCATCTACGGTCTGTCGGTCTGTATATTCAGAAACATGTAAATGCAATAATTCAGAAACATAAATATTCGAAATTTGCTATGCGACTTTGTAACTGTAACTGCAAGTGCATTTCTTCTCTATTCTTTATTCTAATCAGTTGAGAAAAACGTGTCTAAAGCACAAATTCGATTTTCGGATGCTATGAATGGCATGCGAGGGGTTAGTCGCTCTAAAACTCGCCAAGCTTGATGCAATAGATTCAGTACAAATGCTAAATTACCGCCAAAAGTTAACCAACAATAGTTACGAAATAGAAATCCCATGTAAGGCTTTCTCTGGCATGGCAATTTTCTTAGAAGGTACGCGAGTAAGTGTTTGAGAGACTACTCCCAATGGCAAAGTGACAAGACCGAATTCACATTTTGCCTTCATGATGTCCCCTAAGTTTCGATAGGATTATTACTCCCCCCCCCTCTTCCCATCGCTGCACCACTGATGTCACATTTTGTATTTAGCTTCATATTGTAAATACAGTACACTTCCGATTATCCGCGGAATTGGGTGGCGCGGCCGCCGCGGATAACTAAAATCGCGGATAATCCGAAAAAAGCTAAAAACGGGTATAGCAAAAGAAAAAAGTCAATCCTAACTTTGAAAAATCGTTTTATGTACAATAAAACGTAAAATAAACAGCAGGAAATGTTTAACTAACGCTTAATATTTTAGTATATCACTCAAAACTAACCTAAAATGCATTTTGTTAATGAAAACAGGAAAGTGCTTTGTACTTACGAGAGGCGTCAAGGAACACAGAAAAATTAATAAATATGTACTGTTTTAATACTGTAATGTATTATGTAATTACAAAAGCATAACTGTAAAACTACACCTTTTTGAAAAAATCAGTCAAAAAAAAAAAAACTTAGTGCGGCAGGCGCGGATAACCCGCTCGCGGATAATCGGGAGTCTACTGTATATTCAAATATGTATTTCGTCTTCGTTTCTTGGGTTGATTTCTTTTAGAATGTGATTCATACTATATCTTTTATGCAAAGTTGATTAACCAAATTATTTCACTCGCTTCTATTTTTCAGTAATGTTCGTGGAACCGTAAACTTATTACACATAATTAACCTTCCCCCTCTCCTCACCAGCTTTGAATTCCGGAAATTCTAAAAATTAGAAGATTCATCAAAAATTCTAAATTGTTTACATTTCGAAAAAGCGAAATTATATATAAATTTGCATTTTTACTAATTTAGTTTCTTTCATCAAAATCTATGCACTTGAAGTGGAATTAGTTCAGTTTTAAATATCAAAATCAACACGCTTTGTACTATAACAGATTATAATTGTCAGTCCGAAATCCCTCTGTGACGACTCATTCTCAGAAGCATAAAACTACATTCAAATCTAACAGAGTTATTAAAGCTTTCCATGCTGCATTTGTAATTTAGAAACTATTTTGTTTGTTTATTTTATTTGTTAATCGCATTTTCCTCCATTCGTTACATAAACGAAGTTTCTAGATTTTAAATTCATGTTTATTCTAAATTATTTTAATGCCGCAGCAATGCCTTTTTTTAATAAAGACTTTTCAATCGTTGAAATAGGAATAATTGTTCAACTTTATATGAGAATTACGAAATAATTGTTCTTTGAAACAGCTGTTCATTTTTATAAAAGAATATCTTGCTAAAACTGTGTTTGGCAACATTGTTCTCTTCCGGAGTTGATTCATTTTTTTTCATCGGATGCGTACTGCCATCTAGTGTAAAGATTTGAAATTACTATCTGATGTGCAAAACAGGCTTATTTACCGCTTTTTTGCTTAATATAAATGTTTTGAAGATGTTTACGATATTTAATATTTTCATAGAATTTTAAATGAAAGAATGTTAAAATGTTCGTGCAATTTGATTAATAATGAATACGTTTTAACCTGCAGATTCTATTTGAATATTAAGAATTTTATTTTGCACGTGACTAAATATTTTAATGCTTTGAAATTACTTTTGGAAGATATATTATTTAGTGTATTTTCGATTGATAGATTATATATTCTTCTAAAACACATTTTTTGGGGTCATTTTTTAAATTGTGAAGATCGTTTATTATTTTTTTTCTTGCCAATATCAGTATATTTATTTTTTTAAAAGCGTCTTTATACTGTTTTTTACCTTTGTGTAGTAAAATATTTTTGGAAGATTACATTTCTAAAATGCGGGAAAATTTGTGGAACCCTAAGGTTAATAATTATTAGTTGAATTACTTAACGTTTTTCTGATTTTTCCTTATAGTAATTCATGCCAGGCAAAATATTTAGAAATTTTCATTTGGAATAATGCGGTTAGATCATCTTTTTAATCAGTAATCAATATATTTACAATAATTTTTTTTTCAAAAATATGTATTCTGGTACCTGAATGAATATTTTCATCTAAAAATAAGCAAAACAATTTCCGTCCGGAATTTCTCACACAAATTGAATTTTATCATCAATAATTATTTATGGCTTGTGATAAAATATTTATATATGCAACCGGAATTCATATTACAAATAAAATAATAAAAGGTCACTTTTATTTAGTACAAAAAAATAAATCGCTTGCACCGAAAGTTAGCGTAAGTTTAATTCTAATTTATTATTCATTCGTATTGCGTGGGCTGATTTCCCATTCATTCGTCTTCCTCTGTAATCGCTTAAAGCTACGCTAATAAAATATGATTCAGTAGATCTTTTCAGAAAATGCTCTGAAAATGCAAAGAATGGGGTTTTCTCTTATGGAAAGTTTTACATTGCTGTAGGCAGTCATTTCATTTTAGAAAGGATATCCTTTGAATGATTTGTATGCGAATTAAAAAAAGAATAGTATTATTTTAAAGAAATTTTTTTATAATATGGATTGTATGACAAATTTTGTATCGCAGTAAAAGTAGGTAAATTTGTTTATTTTTTAATAATATTAAATGTGTGATGAATTTTGATTCTTGGAAAGTTGTTTATAGATTACTTTTAGATTAGGTAATTGGGATGTGTTATATTATTTGTTGCGTTTAATTTTCGTATGATCTTTGAGAAGAAAAAATTTAATTTATGGATTACTGTCATAGTTTTTTTCAGATTCTTAAAATAAAAAAAATTGCGTTAAATAAATGGCGTTTCTATAATTGCAATCATCGCAAATTTTTATTTCATCTCGCATTTTTTATGGCCATAGTGGTATATGTTTTAAGTTTCAAGACCAGAGGTCCATAAATTCGTGAAATGTCCTCAATAATAGTGGCGTGGACGTGGTACATACTTAGTACTTGAAGCGCTATCAGTAAAAAATGAAACAGTTTTGATACAGTTACAATGATACAGTTTTTGTTATATCACCGGTTAATTATTCCTTACCAAATATTTCCCCGCTTGATTACAAAGGATTAAACTTGCTAACTAGTCTTTGTAATCTGACAACAGTTCAAAATAGTTACTCGATCAACAGTCAAACTAAACCACTCTATGTATCATATTAGACTTGCTGATCATATATGCCATGATGCAGTGGAGTTTTTGAATTCAAAGATTCTTAACCTCTGAGCATAACTTATATTTATAGTGAAGTGTTCACAATAAAAGTAAAGACATTAATTTACATAAAAAGAAGGATGTGATTCTTGAATAGGTGGACGAATTTGTTGATCAGTCATTATATTTTGACTATGGCTCGAAACGTTGAGTTGGTCAACAGTCAAACTAAATCTTTTCATGTATTGTCAGTGTTATATCATATATCAAATTTGTTAATCCAAAACTCTTGTGTAGGTTAGCTATATTTGCTTTAAAATAATTGTATTCGATATGTGACTGTTCTATGGTATTTTTAAGTGCTCAGATAGTGCTGGCTCCAGCTATTACTTTAAATTTTCTCTATAAAGTTGTACTTGGTTTTTGTCATCGCATGATGTTTTGATATAATAGTGACATTATCACCAATGATAGATTTTGGATATTTCATTTTATCATATTTGTACCTTTATTTTAAGTCTGTCAGTTATTCCTAACCAGAATATTTTCTTGAAATCGATCATTTCTAGTGTTTCTCCTTAATATATTATTATATTTTGATCATATATTAACACTTTTATACAAGAGTGGAGTAGAGTTATAGCTCGAGAGTTGCTCGCATCTCTTTTCAGTTTTACAAAATTAAAGCAGGGATCAATATACTGTGTACAGTTATGGTTGTCTGATGGTAAAGGTTTTAATTTCAATACAGAATTGAAATCCACAAATTTTCCAAGGGCATCCTTTGTAAATGCGGATCAGATGTACTGATCTATCATTTATCTATCCCTTATTCGGACGTGGTGTGGTAATCTAGTTGTCATCCTCGTCCTCTGACCACATTCCAAAATTACGAAATTTTTCCTGTATTGAACCTGATGTAGATATAAAAAGAGTTGATTATTGACGTTTAATTATTAGGTGGTTACTAATATTCAACAGGATTATTTTAAAAAAAAATTTAATGTCTTGATATTTTTCTTTGGTTCACAACTTCGTATTAACCTTTTAAATTAATTTAAATTTATCAAGTTAAATCAAAGAGAAATTATATTCATGAAAAATGAACTTCAAAAAAATTAACAATATAAAAGAACAATGAAATATCGATAAATATATTTTTACTGCTTTGTGCTACGGTTTCACGGTTTTTTTTTTTTGTTTTTTTTTCCCCGCAACGTTTTGATTTCCACTTATTTTATATACTTATAAAAAAAAAGTCCGCATACATCTATATATATTTATATAACAGTATAAAAGAACAATGAAGTATGCATAAATATGTTTGCATTGCTTTGTGCTATATTTCACAACATTTTTTTCGCGGCACTTTGTTTGATTTCCACCTACTGTATACACTCTTGAAAAAAGTTCAATGCGTCTTTTGTAATCTCAGCATTCATCCATCATATTATCAACAAGTCGAAATGAATCGGAAATCATCTCTCGTCCTTCGCAGGTCAATTATATTTAAAATCTGTCCATATTTGACTGGAAAGAGACACGCCTAAGTAAATATAATCCTGCCAAAGCTGGTTGCTGTTTACCTTTTAAGCGCGATTCATTTTGAATTTAAATGAATACATTGTGAATGGTTTTTGTAACAAACACTAATGCATCTGCCATCAAAAAGGTTTTTCTTTCTTTCTTTTTTTGTAATGTCAAAATCAACAATTACCGTGATGCTGATTGCCTTCATATAGCAAGGCTATTTCATCTTTACATTTGCATGATAGAAGCAAACAGATGGATGTTCAAATAAAAATGCCACTTCTAAATATAGTTGCGTGAAATAACATTGAATTTTTTTAAAATAGGCTATTGGTGGAATGCATATTGTGATGTATGCATTATATGCTGTTCAGTTCTTATCAAAATATACTGCTGCTTTTCTATTGTTGTTATTACTCCTAGACTGTTTAATACGTTATACTTTTGTTTGGTTATTTTGGTTGATTAATTATTTGTCACCCCTCTTTGTAATGTGCGTATAACTTAGCATCACGAGAACATTTTTCATTTCATTTCACTGCATTAAGCCTAACTTGGGCAAATATATGATATATATATTAACCAAGTGATTAAACGATGATATTAAATTTCATCAATTATTTCAGTTTTAAAAGATTAATATACAGAATTTGGAAACTATACTGATTAATACATTTGTGTGTGTGTGTGTGCTTAAGCATTTAGTAATACTGAAATTAAGGGGAAAAAAGACATTATTTTAGAGTTTACTTAAAATTATTAGAATTTATTATTTCAGAGAAAATATGCTTTATATTTGTGTCAAATATATATCATAGTGAAAAATAGAAAGGAAATCTTGTTAAAGCTTGGGCGTACACAAAAAAAAATCATTTTTAACAGCGTTGATATGTATATAATGCAGCACTTAAGTTCATGAAAATGTTATAAACTATACTTAAATTTTTAAAAAATATTATAATGAGGAAAAAAATTGTGCGGAGGTAAAATTACTATCTCTGAAACTGTTTTTGAATTTCAAAATATTTTTGTGCAATAATTATCCTCTGAAGTTTTTGAATAAAAATGTTAACATTTTAATTACGTTTTAATTAAAATCTTGATGAACCGACACGATCTTCAATGGTGTCAGCTCAGGTTCGTCCTCGTCATTTGACCGCGGTTCAAAATTACGAGGTCCGTCCCAAAATAGCCCTGGAATTGCTTTAAAAAAGAACGTTAATACAACTAAACTACCCCCCCCCACTTCCGCAGTCGCCAAACCACTTGCTGTACATCTTAAAAAAAATTCTATTCATCATGGGTAAAATGAATTGTTAATAGGTTCGGTTTCTAAAGATGGGCTACAATATTTAAAAATTTAAGGAACCTTCTCCCTAGAACTTTTAAATAACATAGGAACCTATGTTATTCATCCACGATGCGATTCTTCTTGACTTTCTTCGTTTTATTGAAGTGTCACTTCGATATTAATAAGTAATATATTGTTAACACATTTCGCGCATTTGCGCATGCGTTAGGATGGGTTCAATTCGTCAGAATAGGGTTGAAAGGAAAGATGAAAAGAGGAGATGTTTACATTTGATTATAAAGTGAACTCGGATGACTCGCGGACTGAATTAACCCTTTAAAGGGCCATTTTTTTCTAGTCATATTATGTTAAAATATTTTTAGGCTTGAAATTAGAATAAGAAAAAGTATTCATTTAACTTTTTAGATAAATTTAATTTGATTCATTAATTAATTTGGTTCATTAATAATTAAGTAACAAATCAAGACACATCATTTTGTCTCAGATAAAGAATGAAGCATCTAAATCTCTGACTTACTAAAAAAAATTTGTAAAAACTTATGCCAACCTACATAATTTCATACAAAAATTGATAAATTTGATGGGAAGCATACTTGCCACGGCCTAGAAAGGGTTAAAATAATATGTGCGGAAAAGGATACGATACTCGCATACAAATGAAAAAAAAAAAAAAAAATGATCAAAAAGAATATGATTGGGCGAAAGTCAGGGTCAAAGTATGACGAAGAATTCCGGAAATATGCCTATTCTTCTGCCTCTCACCCCTTAGCGAGATAGAATGTCGCTATACTGAATACTGAAACGAACAGTACATAAATATATATAATATAAATAAAATCTAATATATTTCATAAGATATATTCACCCTCCCCAATCATTTAACTATACTTGGAATATTTTTCTGGTATTTTTTATAATTCCTTCTCTGATCCCATCCCCAATCGGACTAATTCTAGCAATTTCCAAAGAGATTTCAAACCTAATTCGTGCATGGGACCAACCGGTCGGTTCCCATTCCCTTACTAAATATAAAAACTAATTTCTGATTCTCGGCGGCTGCCGAATCAGCATTCTCCCATCGTATGTCTGCTGTACCCCGAACCCCTTTCATTATATGGGCCGTAAATGTTAATGCCTTAGATTGCTGGTCTCTGGAGGGGAGGGGAGGGGGTGCTGCAGCCTGTGACACCCGGTTCCGCTGTTTGCCGCCAGTGCTTGGACAGCATCCAAAGGCTGGCCTTATCAATCATAATTAGCTAGATATCTACGTCTGTCTGTCTCTCTCTGTCTGTATGTATGGTATGTGTGTGCGCGCGTGTAATATAAACGCGTGCACTCGCACGCATGCTTTTTTTCTGCTGTTCATTCAATCTATGTCATTTTACTTGGCGATTCGCGCTTGCCTATTATTTGCCTGGTAATTTTAGGGGAATTGTGCGGTCTTTTTTAGGAGAGGGTGATTATGCTTGACGATCAAATTTTTTTTTTATCACTCCACGATTTTCTGTTGGAAGTATCGGATTACGTTTATTAAGATTTATATGAAATGTTGAAAAAGGTGAGATTATGTATTGCTGCATTTTAAAATGTAATAAGTTTTTTTTGCCTAATATTAGTTTTTTTCATTGATATGATTATTTATGTAATCGTCGAGTAATCAATTGTCTTTCCCTTGTTCTGTTATTTTTGCTTGCATCTTTTCAATTCAATTTTTATTTTTATGAAGATGCGTCAGATTCTTTCATTGAATTGCAGAATTTCCTATATTTAACATGTTGAATACTACATGGATCGCCTGTGATTCACGCCTGTTTTTTAATTATTCTTTCTCTGCTGCAACTAAGACGTAGCAGTGATGGTCATGTAATAGGTAGATGGTCCAAATTGTAAGCTTAACGCATCCACTGCCGCGCTGAATTTTGAAAATGTAATTTATATGGGCACAACGGTAATAATTTGGTCATATAATAGTTGTAACGATATTTCATTACTTTTTTTAAAGTTTATTTGAAGTATTTGCTGTGTCTTTTTACTTTCTTGTATAATTAGTACACAGAAAGTATAGTAATCGTCAAAAAACTCGAATTCGATATTTTGACGAACCTCCACGTTATGTCTGTTTGTGGCAAAGATGACTCAAAAACCATTTGAGCTAGACGTTTGAAATTTGGTATAAGTTATTTACACGAAATTTGCAGATATGTATCAAATTTTGAGTAAACTCTAATCAGTGGAAGTCCGTCTGTCTGAATATAAGTTAACGCGATAATTACAAAATGAAGAGAGCTGGGTATATAAGATTCGGTCTACAGATTTAACATCTGAAGTGTAAAAATCTATCAAATTTTGAGGGGAAATCCAATGACGGGTGGACTGTCTATCGGTCTGTACTTTCAGAAAGAAATAAACTCGATAATTCAAAAACGGAATTTTTAATATATTAAATTTGATATGAAAATTTATGATTACAAGTGCAATTTTGTGTCAAATTTTTATATCAATCGGTTGCGGAAAACGTGTCTGAATCGCTGAATTTTTTGATGCTACTACCCCATGCTAGGGATTAATCCCCAAATAATTCGCCAAGAATGAGGAATTCACGCCAAGGAGGTAAATTCACGCCAAAAGTTAATATTTCGCAACTATTTGGCGCCAGTGTCATGCCAGGCATTCTCCGGCATGGTAAGTTTATTAGAGGATATGCAAGAAAGTTTTCGGGAGACCACTTCCGTCGGTGTATACATATCCGTGATATCCACACTGATTCATCCATTCAATGTCGTTGATCCAATTTCGAAAACTTGATGAAACCGCCTGCGCCGTGTGCTATTTGCATTACTGGGAGCAGGGGGAAATTAATCTTCATGACTTTGTTCATTGGTGTAATAAAGCCCGCCGATAACCCACGATATGAACTGGAAAAGTCAGTCTAAAAAGTTATTTATTGCATCGTAAAGTAAAAGCGACCCAATAAAGATGCCATTTATTGCTGTCTTTTCTCTTTTCAGTTTTGTGAGGTTGGGTTGATTCATAACATTTTCGTTTCCATGCAAAATTTGCGTTTAATCTGGAGTTTCCTTGTGTAATTTGCCTTTAATGAGGAATATTTCAACCTCTATGGAGATGAAGCATAGGGTGGGGATTATTGTGGTGTTAAATATATTTGGAGGAGGAGGGTGGGGAGAGGGGCGTTGCTGATCAGATTTATCTAAACTTCCCGATAAGGATACAAGTTTTTGATAAGTGTTAAACAATTATTAAGTCTGTTAATTTTATGCAATGAAGCATTCTTCAGTAATATTATAAAATTATCAAAAATTAAATTTATCCGTTATTTGCTTGTTACCATTGTTGTTAATTAATCTTGTAATTTTGATGTTTTTTGACACTAACTACATTTATAAAAAAATATGCCATATAAAAAGTATTAAGTAATTTCGAGTGAAATTATCGTCCTTTTTCATCAAATTTCGAATATCTTTATAAAACATTTTTTTATTATATAACCACAACATCATGTATTTATATATTTTCTGTGTTATTATTTGATTTTTTCTTTGAAGAAGATAACAGTATGCAAAATAAATAAAACCTCCAACTAAGAATGCATATCTTATTTTCATTTGACTTCAATCATTTTAAGATACACGATGTTATGTAAGTTTTTATAAATATTATCGATTCTGTTCAGTGTCGTAATGCAATGAAGAAAATCAAATGAGGATTTAAGATTAAGTATTTATTTTTGTTGAAGGATACGGTTTGAAATTTGATGTAGATCCTTGGTGGCAGTTATCACGAAGAGTTTTTCAGATTTTGTTCTTCAATTTTCACCCATCGTCTTAAGCCAACAAGAAGAATTGTTTTTAAATACGTACTCGATTCTGTTCACAATACAACAAAGATCACAATTCGTTATAAATAATGTACTGTAATTAAAGATGCAGTTTTACAGGAAAGTCGAAGCGAAATTGTTTTTTTTATAGCTCCAAATTCGTATTGTTCATCGATTCTCTTAAATTAAAAACGAAAATTTCTGGCATTTTAAAAATTTCAGTTACGTCATATATTATTTATGGATATCACTAATATTCAGACTGTGATATGTGAATACCAGGATGCCATGTTGAGATGGCATTTTTATTAATTCTTATATTTGATTTAGCGTAGTTGTATTTACTTCCGGTTTTGAAGCATTAGATTCTGCAATTTCGGAACAGAACTCGTAATTTTGAATGATAGTCAGATGGTGAGAACGTTTTCTAAGCGATTGCCTCCCCCCCCCTTACGCTCTTTCCTCTTCAATCTTCAGAATAAAGGCAGCGAAAAAATATGATTGTCGTCATCAACTTTAGCGTGCACTAGGCTCATAAACACGACGCATTTTCGAGAGAATAGTGTTTCTACAAGAAATTCTCCAATTCAGAAAAATGTGACAATATCTCCAAGCCACAACGGTCCCTTCGCCAGTTCTGGGGGCCAAAGATTGCTTAAAAAACGCCTTATCATAAAAAGATTCCTTGCACTTTTTTTACAGAAACTTGATTGTAAAAGATAATCTAATTAAAAAAGAATTTTAATATTTTATAGAAGACAGAATAAAGTCCCAGGTCACAATGTGTCATTTTCTGTATTTTATTCTTAACCCTCTGGCTACGAAATTTTTTAAAATCACTACTTGGGTGCGATGTTTGCAAATAAGTGCAACTGTTTTTCAGACAAAGTGAACTGATACTGTATGTTACACGATAATAATATGATATGATAAAAATCTGTAATCGTAAAAATAAACACTTTAAATTGCGAAAAACGCGAGATGCGATAGACTGATTGCCAACTCGCGAAATCGCGGGCTAAGCACCTGGATGCTTAAAAACAGTGTTTTTAAAAAGTCATTTGCAGCTATACCCCATTTCCACATAAAATACGGGTGGAACAGTACAAATAGATGAAAACATTAGAATAGGCATCTGAAGACTTTTACATCTGAAAGAGATATTTTTAGGAAATCCGCGTTTTCAAAGCTTTACTTGTTTTTCTTATCTGTTTAATTTGGGAAATTACGGATATTAAATTACTCGTATATTAAAGTTTTCATTTATTATGGAATTGTACTTCGTTGTTACTAAATGACACTTGAATGCTAAAGTCAAACAAATGTTTTACCTAACAAGTGAAGGAATCGGCTTCTTTTCTTTTTAAACCCAACACTGAAATATTATGTTTACTGGCGGGTTCACACGAGTTTCTCTAAAGCTCCTGAGACCTAAAGTTTCTCTAAAGTTTATGATAATAATTTATTGATAACAGTTTTTTTTAAAAATAACATTTTTATACTGAAGTGTTTTCAGGGGGAGAAAATTGCTCAAGGGTTCTTATCGGTACTGTCAAAGTGGAATACAGTACACTCCCGATTATCCGCGGAATTGGGTGGCGCGGCCGCCGCGGATAACAAAAATCGCGGATAATCCGAAAAAAACTAAAAACGGGTGTAGCAAAAGAGAAAACAGTCATTCCAACTTTGAAAAATCGTTTTATGTACAATGAAACGTAAAATAAACAGCAGGAAATGTTTAACTAGCTCTTAATATTTTAGTATATCACTCAAAACTAACCTAAAATGCATTTTGTTAATGAAAACAGAAAAGTGTTTTCTACTTACGAGAGGCGTCAAGGATACACAGAAAAATTAATACATATGTACTGTTTTAATACTGTAATGTATCATGTAATTACAAAAGCATAACTGTAAAACGACACCTTTTTGAAGAAATCAGTCATTTGTGTTTGCTTCTTGCTTTGGAAGCATTTTTCCTTTGCTTGGAAGCAAAAAAAAAAAAAAAAAAAAACTTAGTGCGGCAGGCGCGGATAACCCGCCCTCGGATAATCGGGAGTCCACTGTAACATTTTTAAAAAGGGAAATTGGTTCCATATTCTAATTGAAGGGTCTTTGTAATATCTCCTAGATTCGTTTTATCCGATACCCCTATGGAAAAATGTATGCAGTAGATCTTCTAGCCCTCTGTCGCCAAAAATCGCATTGTGAAACCCCTCTGATAATCCCCCACCGAATCTCCAGCCTCCATGCATTTGTCCTGTTTCCCATCATTGTCTAAAGACGCTGACTGTGCCGACTGAAGGGCGAACCCGACTCCGAGCCCGCCCCTGACTTCTGGTCCTTTTGTAGTACCCCCGGACCTGTCCCCGCAGTCCTGCTCCATGTGGTGGTGGTCGCATCCTCTACCTCAACTTCCATCGACCCCCCCTCCCCGTTTCAATCCTCCGCCCTTGCAAAATGCACTCTAAGTCTCCATCATTGATCCACATTCCCTTGGCAACAATTGATTTTTCCTCCGTATACATGTGTGTGTGAGGGTGCTTCTGCGAAATGCTGTGCCGGGGGTACCCCGTTCCAGCTACTACAAAATCGTGCCTCTTTCTCAGTCGGAACGTCCCTTTTAAAAATCTTTTTCAACTCCATCTGTCGTTCGCTTTTTTAAATACATTCATCCTTCCCTCTCTTTTCTCGTCCTTCCTGTCCTCCCCCCCTCGCCCAGTATCCCAATACATTATTCTGGGGAAATGAATCCCCCCCCGTTGTAATGTATTGCGCAAGGAAGATGTATGGCTCCATAAATAGAACGGCCGTGTAAAGCAATGTGTGATTTATGTGGCAAGAAAGTGGTTATAGATGAATAATATGGCTTTTTAAAGCTGCGCGTTTTTCCCCCCTTTAGATTCTTTTTTTTTTGTATATATCTATATCATTATTTTGTGTGTACACACATATACATGATGTATTTGGATTTGGTCCGTCAGAATCGTCGCTTTTTCGTGGCCGATGGATTTAGAAAAATACAATTTTTCCTTTTTTTTCCCCCCTTTTTTTTTCTTTCAGGATTTTCGCATCAATATTCCGGAGTTGCGGAATTCTCGATTTGGATTGTTGACGAGGTGGTGATTTGACGTATCGGTTTTGGAGGGGACTTTCCTACAAACTTGTCACCTTTCACTTCTCTGGGTTCTCGAGTTTGGTTCTGAATGCCTTTTCATATTTTTAATTATTTATTTGTTGTTTTAAGAATATTGACTTTACAAAACCAAGAGTGTTATATTGATAAACATCAGTAGATATTTGTAAACATATTTTAACAGTTGCGTGGCCGAATAGAAGAATCTTTTGAAATTTTCGAACTTCGATTTATTCCATCCCGGGAAGCATTTTATGTACAAAGAATGAGTGGTCAGAAATACGTCAGTCTACGTCGCGACACAAGAACAAAAGAGGCCGAAATTTTCTCTTCAATGGTTTTTACAATGAGATTTTGATAGGGATTTTTTACGCGTGTCGATTTAAGATAGGGAAATTTGGGTATCTTCAAAAGAATGTGCTTAGACCTTAAGGATTTTTTATCACTTCCCTCGGAGCATGAGAACCTGCTAAGACTTGCAGTTTTATAGAACGCACGTTTAATTAAATAAAAAAAATTGAATTGTATGAGACAGTAAGAGAACATATTTTAGAATGAAAATATTGGGTAAATTAAAATAAAAAGTAGGAAATTAATTAAGATTTAAATTAAATTAAGAGATATCACTATAAAATATGTAATATAAATGAATAGGTGTTATATCCGAGGTTCTTCAGAATTAAAATCCTTTCACGGAAAATAATTTCAACATAAAAACTACATTTATATAACATTTTACAATGAACAAAATTCTGTTATCTTCTGAAATCTTTTTCTTTTTTATCATCTGTTTTTAATTAAAATGGGAATACCCTTTGAACCAGACGATTTTTAAAAACAACTTATAAATAACTTATGAAGAAATCTATTTATATTGTCATATTAGTTATGCAAATTTTGTTCAAAAATGCTGTAGTATAAGAAAATGTTGTCTTCATTTGAGCGGCTGACTTAAGCTTGGATTTAAGCATGGTTAAATCATTGCTAAGATTAATAATAACATTGTTAAGACATAATGAAATAAAAAAAAATATTGCATGTCTTGCAGTTCGAAGTGTAAAACCGAAGTTTTTGTTTTCCTAATTTCTAATTAGTGAACATTAAATTTTGTGCTTTGATAGTATTCTGTCTCGTGTCTTATATAATGAGTGTGCAAAATGTAATTAAATTCGGCTTAATTGTTTAGGAGGAGATGTGAAATATTTTGTGTGTGTGTGTGTATGCGCGCGCGTGTGTGTATGTATGTATATATAATGTGAAGATTTCATTTATTGAAAGCAGATGAAGTTTCGAAGACAGTGAAAAGACTTCGCATTTTTAATTTCGTTTTATTCTCTTGAATCCATACCGGGAAGGCATAATTATTTACAAGCAGGCGCGACGAGCACACTCGCAACACAGAGCGAAAAGAAGCAAATGATGGAAAGATGATGAACATTTTATACCTGGTCTTATATAACATGAGATTTCTGACACGTGTCGATTATGATTGGAATTTCTCACACGTGGCGACCCTGATAAGGGAAACAGAGGGATCCGTTAGAAGAATCTGTTTACATCGGCGCTTCTCTATGGCTTCACTCCGCACGTGGGAACCGCTGGCGCAATAGTTTTTACAAAGCTTCAATTGAATTAATTAGAATTGAAATGAGTGTTTAAAATATCATTATATGGTAAAAATGACTTTTATTATGGATTAAAATTATTTAGGAGGGAAAATTCTTTTTTAAAATTTAATAAATTAAAGGCTCATAATACAGTAAAACTCTGGTTATCCCAATTAAACGGAGAATCTGGGGAATTCAGGTTCTTGATTATAAAGCTCGGAAATCCAGTAATGTAGAAAGCATATAAAAAAATTATTTTAGTTCATGAAATTCAATTTTAACAAATATAAGGTATAGAAAAATATAAAAAAATTTGTGTACAAAAAAAAAAGTAATGTTGCTGCAAAACTAAATGTTAATACAACTAAATATTGTTTTTTTTTAAATCCATCATAGTCTGAAATCTCTTGTTGAAGTCATGTCCATCGTGATTATTTGAATATTTTAATAAATTTATTAGCAGTTTTTAATGATTTTGATTTAATTAATCCTATGAAAATTCAAATTTATTTGTAAATTTAGTGCAGCAGGGTCGAGCATGGCGTTTGCGTTATTACATCAAAAACAACTAGCCAAACTAAATGAGTTGAAAAAATCTAATTAAAAACAGTTCAAAATATAATTCCGTCTGTAATGTAATTTCCGTAATTCCAAAATTAATTCATCATGTATTGTTGCCAGAGGACTACTCTATATTTTTTTAGTATAATTAGATGAGGTAATTAATGCTGAAGCATATGTTTCCAAAGTGTGTACACTCCACCTTGAAAAGTTTTGAAAATCTTATAAGAGTAATGCGAGATATTATATAGTTGTCTTACGTATATAATATCTTGTGGTGGTAACATTATAAGCCAGATAACAACTTCCGGAGAAGAGAGTACTCTTTTGTCTAGTGGTTATGTTACTCGGCTATGAACCCTAACGTTGCGAGTTCGAACCTCAACCCGCACATTGGTGACCCGGACGTGATTTACTTTAAATTAAAGTATTAAAACATTTTTACTTAATGAAAACTGCCAGCCATGTAAATAACAAAAATAAATTTTAATTACAAATTAAGTTAACCAATATAGAATATGATACATTGGCCGTAATTCCATCGACCAGCAGGAAGTGAATCACTCGTATCCGTTGGAGAGCAAAGTTCATCTCCAAAGGTATGATTGATGCTTATCGCCAGTTGGCGAAACAAACAGTCCTTTATCGCCTGTTTGGCCGCTGCAATCTCATAAGTATATAATACATTCAAAGAATTTAATTCCATTTGTTGCATCTTAGTTGGAAAAAAAAAATTCATCTCGGCATATTGGATTCCTTTAAATTTAAGTTACTATCTGGCTACATAAATTGTTGATGTTAGAAACAATCAAAAATAGGGCGTGAAAATCACTTTTCAGCCCCTAACTTCTAAGATATTATAAGTATCTAAAAACTTTAAATATAAAACTTGTTCGTCTTAATGAGGCGCGCATTTGGCTGATTGAATTTATTTTTCTATCTTCAATATTAACAAGGTATAGCGAAGTGAAAATTTCACCCTCGTGCCATTTCCTCCCCCTTTGAGCCAGATGGGTCATTTACGAATTAATCCGAGATTTTTACATTTCTAATAACATATTCCAAGCCAGTTAAAATCCAAACGAAGTTATTCTGGTTATCCTGTTCACAAGATAACATGGGCAAAGCGTTATACGAATATAAACTTTTGAACGAAAGGTGTTTTGGGTTCTAAGGACCATGATCGGTAAAGAACTGAAGAAATTTTTTCCGGAGCTTTCTAATGAGAACTGTTGCAATAAGTAGTCTTCCTATAAGAATCTACTTAATATCGAAATTGCATTGCCATTAGACGTTACAAGGAAATTGAAGTATGGCGCAAAAATCAACGAGAGCAAAAAATGAGAGTAACTGTCCAGTCTATGCTCCACGATGTGAGAAAATATATAGTAATTTAAAAGATCCACTCATCCCGGTATTATGTTTATTAAAGACTGTTCATTGATCATGTTCTACAAAAGCAAAATTACTTTATGGTGTTTAATTTAACCCTTTTAGTGCCGAAATATGATATATCGTTCTTTCGCAACACTTGCGAAAAATGCCAACGACGATATATCGTTACGTAGGCAAGGGCACTTTACTTTTCAAAAGTATTAAAATACAATTAACATTAAAACATTCTTCCGTAATTTCGTAATACGCTTATTTTTGAATTTTGGAAAAAAAATTTTTAATGAGATTTTTTTTCAAACCCTAGACAATTCGTCAAACTGGTCCGCATTAAAAGGGTTAAAATGCCGTGGGAAAATCGAGATTCGTCAAGGACATCACGATTCCAATAAGTTAGATATCGTCAATCGCATTCTGAAAATGATATAAAGAAATAGGCAATAATGGCGGGGGGGAAAAAGTTAATTCTACATACATTTCTAGAAATCCTGCATATCGTAACTTATTATCTGTTCCTCGACCCTCCCCTAAAGGTCAACAGAACTGGGCGACTTTCTGTTCCACGGAAGCCCCGCTATCAGTGGAAGCCCTTGTGAGAACGAACGGGAGACACAACTCTTGAGAATTAACTGATACGTCTCGATTTCCGCGTTCGTGATCCTGATAGGGATTTCCAATCTTTTCCCTCCTTTTTCCGCCACATCAGCTGTTCGGGAAGGGTGGTCGTTCGCACCGATTTATCGGATTTCTGCTTTCCCTCCCCTTCCATCCTCTATCCCTTCCACTCTTTCCCACTTCCCTCCCCTTTTTTGCACAGTTCAGTTCTCCTGCAACTAAACTTTTCGATCCGTAGATTTGGTGTCATTTGGTTAGTGTTGGCTTGGTGGGATATTTTATTTCCCATCATTGTCTTTTAATTTGATTGCGTTGAGCTCCCCGCAGTGCGTGAAATTCGGGAAATTTGTAATATGGTCTGTTTATACATCTTGCAAAGTCTGTTATCCAATTTCCACTAGAAAAGTTTCTGTGATCTACCGATTTGAATCAAAAAATGAATTATTAATTAACCAGTTAACTGCTTTTGACCAGTATGCCCGTAATGGAAAAAGTACAATTTGCGTTATGACGAGTTTATTCAGTGACAATTATATTTATATAATAATTGTTTAATCATTGTATTTATAATTAATTATTTATTATATAAATATAATATATATAATATTTTTATGACAATTTAGGTACTCATTTTCCGAAGAGGTCGAAACAGTTAACTGGTTAATGATTAATTAAAAGAAAATTTGAAGGTGTTAAATTAAGCTTGTATCGAAAACACTAATAGAACCGGGCAAAGAAATGCCATTATTATTCATCAACTATTCACCACATCAAAAAAATGGCAATTAATTCATCAACTATTCACCACATCCAAAAAAAATGGCAATTAATTCATCCGCTATTCACCACATCCAAAAAAAATGGCAATTAATTCATCAACTATTCACCACATCCAAAAAAATGGCAATTAATTCATCAACTATTCACTACATCAAAAAAAAATGGCAATAAATTCATCAACTATTCACTACATCTAAAAAAAATGGCAATTAATTCATCAACTATTCACTACATCAAAAAAAAAATGGCAATAAATTCATCAACTATTCACTACATCTAAAAAAATGGCAATTAATTCATCAACTATTCACTACATCAAAAAAAAATAGCAATAAATTCATCAACTATTCACTACATCTAAAAAAAAATGGCAATAAATTCATCAACTATTCACTACATCTAAAAAAAATGGCAATTAATTCATCAACTATTCACTACATCAAAAAAAATGGCAATTAATTCATCAACTATTCACCACATCCAAAAAAATGGCAATTAATTCATCAACTATTCACTACATCAAAAAAAAATGGCAATTAATTCATCAACTATTCATTACATCTAAAAAAAATGGCAATTAATTCATCAACTATTCACTACATCAAAAAAAAATGGCAATAAATTCATCAACTATTCACTACATCTAAAAAAAATGGCAATTAATTCATCAACTATTCACTACATCTAAAAAAAATGGCAATTAATTCATCAACTATTCATTACATCTAAAAAAAATGGCAATTAATTCATCAACTATTCACCACATCCAAAAAAAATGGCAATTAATTCATCAACTATTCACTACATCTAAAAAAAATGGCAATTAATTCACCAACTATTCATTACATCTAAAAAAAATGGCAATAAATTCATCAACAATTCACCATATCCAAAAAACGCCAATTAATTCATCTACTAGAAGCCTTTATTTGTCTTTACTTTAGTAAGAATTGAAATTGATTCGAGAGATGTCGGAAAACAATGGATGTCATTATATGTGTCCCTGCACAGCTTTGGATTATGAATGCCATAAAACAGAACAATTCGCACTATAAATATGGAATTTCATTCAGTAGAATATTGATTATTAGTGTTTAAAAACTAATCTTTGCTCATATTTGTCAGTTTCTTTTAAATTTAAAAGGATTGTGTTCATAGCTATTTAACTGATTGTACTTCATTGTACCTTTACTCAGCTTTTTCATCAGAATGCTTTGTCTTGGGGGGGGGTAGGATGCACTGTTCTATAATCTTAATTTGGCTGCTCTTTATGGCTTCTGCTTAGAGAAGCATTTTAGAACATACAGAATACATTTAACTCTTTAAAAAGCCATTTTTTTTCTAGTCATTGTATATTAAAATATTTTTCGGATTGAAATTGGCTTTAGAAAAACGATTCCTTTAGCTTATTAGATAAATTTAATTGATTAATTAACTTGGTCATGTAAAAATTAAGTAACAAATCAAGACACATCATTTTGTGTGAGATAAAGAACTGAAGCATCTAAGTTCCTGTCTTAGTGAAACATTTATCAGAACTTACACCAACCTACATAAATTCATACAAAGATTGATAAATTTGGTGGGAAGTATACTTTCCATTGCCCTAGAAAATGTTAAAGCAATTAAATTTCATAACACATATGGAACTGTTATCAGATAATTTGCTGCATCACAAATTTTGTCATGTCCTTTCTATTTCTTTTATTCCTCAGCAAATTGGCCATTAGTTTCGCATATGAATGTTTTATGATGTTTATATATGTACGATTTTTTAGCTTTCAACTGATGGTTTGCTTTTTTTTTTTTTTTTTCCTTGTCACACTGATTGGCTTGGGGAAGCATGCTTCATAAAACTGCACTCAATAATGCTCTAATACTATTGAAAACTGCCAGATATCCATCTTTATTTCCCTTTCTGCCAAATAGCTTGTAGCAAATTCGCGCCTTCTGGTTTCCATACCTGTCATAATAGCACATCTGGTCCAGAAAAAAAAAGTGAGGGGGGGTGCCATAAAAAATGAGTATCATCTTCCTCTCCACTTCAAACCTTATGCTCGAATTGTACCAAATTATACTATAAAAAGTTAAAATGGAACCAATGGCAAGCGAAAAAGAGAGAAGGGAGAAAAAAAAAATGCTGCTGTGAGCTGTTCATTGGCATATCCGAAATCTTTGGAAAATGGTAGTCAACGGACCATGACTCCTCTGCGTACGTGATACACATCTTAAAACACCCCCTCCCCTCTACCCCTTCGGTGCCAAAATCGGACACGCCCTGCGATTTGCTTATTCTCTTCAGCAGTTTTTCATGCGAGTTAGTGCCTCGTTTACACGTCGCAGCTCCTAAGGTTCGCAGTACAGTGGTGTTTTTATTGTGTTGGCCCCAGTGATATTTATCGAGATTTTCTATTGTTGGGTTCGCGCTGTGTGGGTGGGCTTGCCTTTCACTCAACTCTTCTCCTGTCCGTTTCGGACACGAGGTTTTCGTGTATGTGTAAGATAATCCTGGCATTGTTTTTCGGTGTCTGGATTCGACTGTTTTTGTTCGGTGGGATTGTTAGACGTGGTGTCGTACATGTGTTCTAAATGATTTCTTCTGACAATGAGGAAATTGCTTATATGCGTGCGGTGTTGGTTCTTAATTCTAAGTTACGCATTATGTTTATGATTTTGTCGGTGTAATTAATTGTAGCGTGATTGTTAACAAAATGTGAGATTTTGTAATCTAAAATATTTGGGAAGTGTTAGAAATATCATCTAATTTCAAATTCAATTTCTTCTTTCATGAACATTTTTGTTGAGGGGGAAAAAAATGTTGGACACTATATATTTTTTTATTAAAGTGATTAAAATATTGCTGTTGGAAAAGGTGGTTAAACATGTAGATTTCAATGCTGAGCTTAATTTGCGATCCCAGCTTCAAACCTCAATATTTTCCTTTTGTTTATACACCAAAAATGAGAAAATTCAGGTATGAGTTAGATTAAATCAGTTCTTTAATTAGTTTAACAAACCAACCAATCTAAAGATATTAAAATAAGTGAATTAATACGAAAATTACTGTTTTCTACTTTTGGTAATTATATTAAATGTTTTAATACATTTTTTTAACCTTTTAAGCGGATGGGCCTCTATGTCTTAAATAATATCGTTCTTAGTCTTCTTTATACATTCTGCCTGTGCCTTGCTTCAACGTCCAATAGTTCTAATTTGAAATTATACAATTCCATCCTAATTTGAATTTTTTTAATTGTTATTTTTATTAATATTCTAAAGAAATATAGTGTTTCGTTTTATGTTTATAATTTTGTTCTTGGCAGTTAACCATATAATTCTACATATACACACTACATTATATGGTAGCATATCACAGAGTAAAACTTTTTAGTGTCAGGATGACTTCAACGTGGCTTTGTTGTTTATTTTACTTTCTAGTACATAAAGTATAGAGAAAGTATTGTAATCGTCAAATAATTCGAACTCGAGATTTTGATTCCCCATTTCAGACTTCCTTGAATTCGAAAAATTCGTTTTTGACATTTTATCAGTCGGCCTGATTGTCTGTGAACACGATAATTCAAACACTTCAACCTAGACGGATTAAATTTGGGCTAGGCCAAATGTGTGGATTTCTATCAAATTTTGGACGAAATCTATTCTCAGAGAAATCTGTCTGTCTGGCTATTCGATTAATAATTCCAAAATGTAAAGAGCTTGCGATATAAAATTAGCATCTAAAATATAGATTCTTATCAAATTAAATGGCTTAAATGAGTGAACTTTCTTATCTTGTGATGACAACTGTTGAATTTTGGTTTCATTCGGTCGGCAAAAAGGCATTCAAATTGCACGATTCAGTAAAACTTGGGTTAACATCAAAGATCTAAAGTAACTATTGTTCGCTAATGCCGTGAAAGGCATTATTCCGTGGTATTGTTCGTGATGCCGTTCGCTAATGCCGTGAAAGGGGGTTAAAACCGTCATAGTATAGATGCGAGAAAGTTTCGGGGAAACCATTCCTGCTAATTTCTTTTGATAATTTTTTAGGTAAATACGCTAGACCAGGGATGGCAAACCAGTGGTACGCGTGCGCACTCGACTCAATATTTTGGGCACGCCACCGATCAAAACGGTTTGCTGTTTATGATTTGTAAAACGGTTTGCATGTGATTTCTTTTGATAAACTGAATTTGTCCTAATTCGATGGGTTGGAAATTGAAGAATTTGAAATGCAGCTGATTAATTTCCAGTCTAGTTCAATATGAATTCAAAAATTTATTGAAACAAGGAAAAAGTTAGAATTGATTGAAACAGAAAGATTCACAAGCAATATAAATAAAAAAGCCAGTAACGAAATTTTGGAAACATGGAATTTGATACTAGACACATTGATCTGTTTGAAGAAGCTGGCTCATGTTATTTTTACCATATTTTCATCTATCTATGCCTGCGAGTCATTATTTTCGGAGATGAATAACTCTAAAGACTCGCTTAGAAACCGTTGGCAGATGACATGCATTTATTCAAGTTATTTGTCATCTAATCTGTAACAGAAGTCATACTAAACTAATAGTAGTAACTTGTAATAGTAAACTAAAACATTTACTACCATAAAGTGCAAATTTTTTTTTGTAGTAAATAAAGAGTTTTGAGTTGTTAGTATTTAGTTTTATTATCTTCCCAATAATCACAACTCAAAATTATATGACGGCACGCCTATGCCTCATTAAACATTTCTTTAGAAAAAATGGTACGTTGATCCATAAAGATTCGCCACCCCTGAGCTAGACAGAATGTATACCGGTTTCGATTTTCTACAATTTAATAAATTCTTTTATATATTCTACTTATTTTTGTACCTTTTAAGTATTAATATTGGCATAACATGATCAAAACAAAGAATGTAACGAAACAGAATACAGTAGACTCCCGATTATCCGCGGGCGGGTTATCCGCGGTGCGGATTATCCGCGCCTGCCTCACAAAGTTTTTTTTTTTTTTTTTTTTTTTTGACTGATTTTTTCAAAAAGGTGCAGTTTTACAGTTATGCTTTTGTAATTACATAATACATTACAGTATTAAAACAGTACATATGTATTAATTTTTCTGTGTATCCGTGACGCCTCTCGTAAATACAAAGCACTTTTCTGTTTTCATTAACAAAATGCAATTTAGGTTAGTTTTGAGTGATATACTAAAATATTAAGCGTTAGTTAAACATCCTGCTGTTTATTTTACGTTTTATTGTACATAAAACGATTTTTCAAAGTTGGAATGACTGTTTTCTTTTTTGCTATACCCGTTTTTAGCTTTTTTCGGATTATCCGCGATTTTTGTTATCCGCTGCGGCCGCGCCACCCAATTCCGCGGATAATCGGGAGTGTACTGTACTAATGCAGATACTTTCTGTGATGAAAAATTAAAGGTACTACTACATCGTACTGACTTCGTTTATTTCAGGTTACTTATTCCTTTAATTGGCAGATGGTGAAAAGTAACAAAGGTTACTCGCACTTTATCTTCTTATTTCAATTTTCTACATGCGTGTTGATATGATACCACAAGTATCGCGAAATAAATTCATTGTGAGAAGATGGAGTCATGGAAAATGTTTGTAGCAAAAAAAGATATGAAATTCTTTCTCAAAAAGAGGTTTCCTGATGGTTCACATTATATAACATATACTTTAAAATTAAAATAACATATTACTCTAAAATTAAAAAAAAAAAAAGTGGGAGAGTTTTTTCTTGAATTTTTTGTATACTGAACTTGTTAAATGCGACGTCAGTCACTGACACTGAACTTTTCTTTCAGACCGAAACTGTCGTCAGTGACTGACAATATAAAATGCGATATTAAATTAAAACTACATTTTATTAATAAATGCATCTAAATCCATCTTATCAAAAAATCTTAATGAGTTTCATTAAAACATTTTATATGTAAGGTCTTATGTGATGAACATCGACGGAGACAGCAGGCCAACCGGAAATAGGGGCTATGTTGCAGTGACGCTTAACATGATTAGTTATGTTTTATACTTTGAAATGTGATAATGAAAATAAGTCGGTAAATATTTTGAGTCTCTTCGCTTCAACAAACGGGGTCAAGAAATTGATATAAATATACAGCTTTTGCTTAAACTGTTATGTAATGCATGGTCTGTTTGCGTTTTTTCATTTGTCACGTTCACATATGCGGCATTAGATAAACCCGTTTACGAATCGAAATCTGTAACAAATCTACAACTTTTATTTGAAGTTCGTATATTAAACTGAGCTTTTGAGTTCACACCAGTAAAAAGAAAGGGATTTTTTCGAACTCTGAATGTGTAAAGCAGGAGTTTTACCTACATCTCAAAATCGATTACTTCCATTTTTATTTGCATGAAGTAAAAACCAATAGATTTTCTTCATAAAATAGGTGTCACTTTCATACTTAGATGCAAATTAATCTACGTCACTGAATCTACTTTGTAAAAACTAGCAAAGTAGCTGCCAACTTTCATGCTTTAATTTCAAATCAATGCTTTTAACTGAGTTTTCTTTGTAAAATACCAAGTGTCTTTTCAACGCAAAGCAGGTCGCAATATTCTTATTTAGATTCAAATTAATATTTTTCTCTGAATCTATTGTGTAGGAATGAGTGCCCTTTTACCACAAAGTAGGTAATAGTACTCATGCTTAGATTTAATTTAATGTATTTCACCGAGTCTGCTTTGTAAAAACTAAATCATCATGCTCAGATTCAAATGAATGCATTTCGCTTAGTTCTGCTTCGTATCGCTAATGCAATCGAAAATAATTGCGCCAAATGCTTTTGAATCAAAATCTCATTTCATTAATTACTTGCCTTAAACGAATGTTCCATTTCCATTCCCTATCTCCCTCGCCCGAACTCCAACAATGTTCCATCCACCCTGTCACGAAAAACCACCGATCATCCGACAGTCCTCCGAGACCGTCATTTACATGCAGATGTCTACATTATCTGCACGTTGTACCCTAACGGTGTTATTTCTATGTAATCACAATTATGAGTCTTCTACACGATCGACCGTATTTCGATTAATTGATATCGTCGCTCTCCGAGTCATTCCTATTCATAGAGGACACTAACCGCGAGTCTCGGAGCGGATTAGCATTCTTTGGCGAATTTTGGAAATAAAAAATGAATCGCTTGTCACTGAAGTAGATTTGTAGTGATTGCGTTTCGTTGCCTTAATCGTATCGTTATTTAATTTGTGCAAAAGATGGATCGGATGTGGAGGCCGTATTCTTTGAATGTCTATAATTCCGTAGCTGGTTTCCGACCGATTTGATTTTGATGTTCGTCTGTTGAATAGCAAATGAAGTTTTAATTGTTTCAAATTATTACTTGTTGGATGTGTAAGTTAGAGCCATAAGTTAGGTATGCGATAATCGAATCTTTTATGCTCTAGAGGTCTTTACTTTAATATATTACAGTTCTTGAATATCATATCAGCGCATGTTATTCTTTGCTCCTACGCATTAAGAATTGCAATTGTGCATTTTATAAATACATTTCTTGTATATTAATGTCTTATTCTTCCTTTGGTATTAGTAGAAATCTACGAGCTATCACACAGCTGGATAATGATGCAATATTCTATGTATGATTATTCTATGTATATTCATCTAATTGCAAGCATTTCTTTATTTTTTGCTTATTAATGAATTACATAAGAAGTGTACTATCTGTTCTCGTTATTAGTAAATAATATATATATGAGAAATCATATAAATGCTAACGTTTCCTCAATTCTTGTGTACGAATATCCAAAGCATTAGTTTGCCAAATATCAACCAACGACCATTTAATTGATGAATGATGCAATACGTTTCTATATGCATTCATCTAATTGCTTATTTTAATGACAAAATCATTGATGAGCCAGAAATGTATGAGTAACCACAGAACTGATGAATGATGCCATATGTGCTCTATGTTCAAAGCATTAGTTTACCAGATATCTATGAATAGCCACGTAACTGATGAATGATGCAGTACATTTCTATGTACATTCATCTGATGACATACTTCAATGACCAAAATATTAGTGAGCTAGAAATCTATGAAGAAGCTACATAGCTGATGAATGATGCGATATGCTTCTATGTATATTCATCTAATTATAAACTGTTTTTGTATATTAATGTTCTTATCCAAGCTCATTGGTGAATGCTGCTCTACATATCTTTGCGTGCAATTGTATAAATGCTAACATATTATCATTTCTTTTAAACTAATATTCAAAGCAGTAGTATACCAAAAATTTAAGAACTGTCACTCGCTGATGAATTATATGTTTCTATGTACATATTATATATTCATATATATATTTTCATTGTTGTGTTCATTCTCCAAGTTATACTACAAGATTGTCTGGCTACCTGACTGATGAATGACCTCATACATTTTGCTAGGCATCATTCATCACTCTTAAATATATATGTATACTATACATCATGTATAATATTATTCATCATTTTTAAGAGACTAGAATCAAAAGCCTTTCAAACACAAGAATTCAAATCGAACAACCTAACCTGTAACGATCATAAGTCGTCTTGCACGTGAGACAATACTGTTTTTGTCAGTTATGTCATGCATAAATATCTATCTTCCAATAAATGTTATATTGTATTTATAAAATTTTACCGCGCAGAAGATCGGTTACTGATGTTTAAAATTAAATTTAAAAATACATTAAATGGTATTCAGAAATACTGAACTGAGTTTAATGGCATTTCCTTTAATTCGGCCTAGTTCTGACAAACATTTGCTTTGGGCGGTCATTTTTAACTAAGCTCAATCCAGACGCGGTTGGTGACGATGCTGTCTATGTATTTAAAGAAGATACATTCGTATAGACAATTTGAAGTGGCAATCTTTACGATGAGATTTTATCTTCAGTTTGTTAAGCTGTCGAATCAAATAGAAACAAGATCAGAGAAAGATTTGCAGATAAGCAGTGATAAGAGTTGCTACATATGTTATGCTACTTTTTGTTGAGAAGAAGTATTCATTCATATGTAAACTTGCCTGCAGTCTTGATTTAAGTTCATGTGCACGTGATATAGGTCACCAGATGCCAGATAAATTAAAATAAAAATCGCTTGCATTTTGAGGGGGGGGGAAATAGAGCATAATATCACAGTGAAGAGCAAGATAATGTGTGGTCATACGTTGTGTTCTTAAATAGATAATTTTTTAGTGAGTTTTTTTCATTTTTGTATCAAAATTGTAGTATATCAAAACATTTGTGAATTAGCTAAATCTTTTCTTAAAGTATTGTGAATGACTGTTAAATGTTGCCACAAAACACCAAATATTGCTGTGAATTTTTTGATTGGCGACATTTTGATGTAACAGTATTGCAAGTGAATTTTATCAGATTTGGCAACATTATCTTGGAAGTCATTATACTGACCGAGTGTAAACCCACCTTTATTAATCTTGGCGACTAAACTTGTAGGGAAGTGGATTTAGTTTCCTCTAGCTGACCCTATTAGATTATATTCTCTGCAGATGTCTGTATCTTCCAGATTATGCCGAAGTCTCAAAAGCACAGGCATAAAAATATTTCACATCGTTTTGTGTGAACTCTGGTATGCATATGTTTTTCTTTTCCTGATTAACAATTATAGTGTTAACATCCTACAGGTGATTATCACGTGGGGGGCATTGAACTGATTAAACCATTTCCGTCGGGCAGATAAAATAACTTGGTTACGAACTTATCTTTAGTTCTGCAGGAAGGGTTAAACATTCATCTTCCGTTTTGTTCGATGTCATTTTTAAATGTCCGAACTAGTGATATTAGGATATTTCGCAGAAAGAACTAAGTTCTGAGAAATGTCGTGTTTCAGTTGAAATCATTGTTTTATTTTTAAATTTTTGTATTCAAGTGTAATTTTAAAATAGTTTCAAGTCACATCGGTTGAAATCAAGATTTATTATTATTATTTTTTTGTGTGTTACTTTTTCTGTTTCGTCTACTAAAAAAAAATATGATTCTCAGAAAATTTGATTTTTAAGTTTTGTCGTCTTTATAGATTTCTGTGATTCAATAAAACACTTGGGTCCACAGCGGCCTGTAGGTAAGATCTCGACTTCAAAACCAGAGGGTTTTAGGTTCGAGACCCGATTCCACCAAAGAACCGTCATGTAAGCGGATTTGGTGCACGTTAAATCCGTCGGGGCCAAATGTCCTTCCGCTGATGTGGTGTGGAAGTTTGGAGAGGGGAAATGATAGCTCAGGTACCGTCCTCGTCATTTGACCGCGATTCAAAATTACGAGGTCCTTCCCCAAATAGCCCTAGTGTTGCTTTAAAATGGAACATTAATATAACCAAACTCAGAAAAATTCTTGTAGAATTGGCTGACTACGAATAGAATAACTCTGTGAGAGAGTAAAAATTAAAATGATGTGAGATAGTAAAAATTCTGTATGTGGTGTTTATTCTGTATCTAAGTTTAGAAGTATTTTATCGAAGAGTAATCTACTCTACAGTTCCTGTGCATGTAATAAATGAAAAAGGAACATTGGCATAACAATGAGGATGAGCAAGGTATATAGCTACCCCTACCATCTGTCTTACCGGGCACCATGGGAACAATGAGCTTTAAAGCCATTTTTTTTTTAAGAGGAAGTATCACAAGGGAATTGGAAAAAAAAAATCTTATTTCCGGGCGTCACTTCACCTCACTGTGCCACTGAAAACGAAAATAATTCAATACGTGAAATTTGATATGTGATTTTATGATTAAACTTATGGATTAAATAAAGGTTAAATTAAATAAAGGTTAAAAAATAAGTAAATAAATGAACGAAGGGGAAAAAAATTGTTGTTTTGAATTAAAGAAACATGAGTAATTTATTTTGCAATTAATCCTCTGAACTGATCGATCCACTTTGATTATTTTAGTTATTTATAATGTATGAAAAAAAAAATTCTTCTGAAAACTGTTTCTTAAACTTTGCCAATCTTTCTAGTCCGTATCACTCCAAAAAGTAATGAGATGATTCATTGTTATATATATGTGTGAGTATAAAGTTTCCTTTAGTACTTAAACATTTCAGAAATTGTAAATTGGTTTCAATTCCTAAAAATGAATGTGAAAATTTTTGCTATTATACGACTCTTATGATAATCATTACCCAACAAGAATGTGAAAACGATGCATATTGCGCAATGGTGGTCAGGCTGGACATAGGAGAGGTGAGGGTTAAAGGTGACTTTCTTCATAAAAATGGATACGTAAAGACAATTAAAATCATTTAATCTTTAGAAAAACCTTGGATAGCATGCATGCATGCTTTGGCTTAAAATAAAAAAATTACACACGTATACAATTTTTTATTAACCCTTTAAAGGGCCATTTTTTTCTAGTCATATTATGCAAAAATATTTTTAGACTTGAAATTAGAATAAGGAAAGGGATTCATTTAGCTTATTAGATAAAATTAATTAATTAATAATTAAGTAACAAATCAAGACACATCATTTTGTGTGAGATAAAGAACTGAAGCATCTAAGTTTCTGTCTTTCTAAAAAAATGTGTCAGAACTTATGCCAACCTACATAATTTCATACAAAGATTGATAAATTTGGTGGGAAGCATACTTCCCACGGCCCTAGAAAGGGTTAAAACAATGTAGATGGATCGTTACTGAGATCAAAATTGCTAATTTTGGTCGTTAATCAAATTGTTTTTAAAAAAAATTTGAAAAGCGAATGTGATTAGTCAGCCATTTTAGGCATCTATGTAATTTTTGAATGCCAAGGAACGTTTAAGGTTAATCCTTTTTAAGGCCGATAGTTGCCTTTAACCTTCATTTGCCACCTAAACTATTATGAGAATAAATTTGAAGCTGTAACGCCAGTTGTTAGGAATAGAATACACACTGAAATTGTTATTAAATCATTATAGACTACAATAGTGATGAATAGATTCCTCCCCCCCTTGTGAATGCATATTGATTTTTGTTAATTTGTTTGCAGATTAAGAATGTCATTTTATCCTACAGTATTAATAAGTAATAAATATATTATAAAAATAAGTATATTATATAAATACAGTAATACTTATATATACTGTATAAGTATTACAGTATACTGTAATACTTATACAGTAATACTGTAAATAAGTATACAGTTTAAATAATGTATTATAATAAATATATTATAAAAATACTACTTAAAAGATAAGGTATATTTATATTTAACGCAACACAAATTTTATTTTACTCAACTAATGTCCAATGTTGACAAGCTATTTCTTAACCATACCTAACCTAACCGTACCTAAAACAAAATGATTTTTTAAAAAGTATTTTAGTGTTTTATTTCAGATACTCAAAAAAATTAACCTTTTTTTTTAATTATGCAATTAAGGATTAAAAGAAATTTTGGACTAATCTCGGCTATTGAAACTAAATTCGACATTTTTCTGATTAATCATACATTTTTGCACATTTTCCTATTTTGCTGCATTAGGCAATGAATAATTTTTTTAAAAATAAGATATCCATTTTAGTTTCATATTTCATCACATTTTTAACTTATTAATAATTAATTTTAAGTTAATAATTTTTAATTTATTGACTTTGTGATTCTATATAAGCTTTATTTATCTATTATGACTTTCGGAATGTCTGAAATCTACAATTTGTACACACTAATATTGAAGCAGAGATTAGATTTTATTAATATTCTAATAACTAACTGAAAGTAATGAAACATATTGGAATGTGGCTACTTGATAAAACGTTAATATTATCCTATTATTTTAACACCCACGGAATTTGTACTTCTTACCAACGTATTTATTTAGTAACTGGAAAATAAAGTTTATACATTCGACTTGTGCTTGTTGTCTTCTCTCAACCTAAAATGGCTTCAAACTAGGCGTTTATCTAGTTGAAAATCCGCCATCGATTTTTATTTACTACATAGTATACTGATAACTGTTAACACAAAGTTAAAATTCTCTTTTTGTAACATACCTAAAGCCGAAAGATACGCGGAAGTCAGTTTCTTTTATCAAATGCAGACGATGCTCTCCTATCAGTGCCATAACATCCTCCCCACGCTTCCTTACAAATAAACCTTCTGAGGGCAGTGCTCTTGTCGATGTTGCCTTTGCTATCTACTTTCCATTCAATCAGCATTTTTTGCAACATGTGTAGGCCATAGATTTTGCTTCAGGATCTACAACGCATTGTACAGGAAAGTACATAATAGATGATTATTTGTGTGATCTGTCTTCTTTTTTCTGGAATCGCCTAGCTCGACGTACTTGTCGACTTTTCTGTGAATTATATCTCATACTCAATGTTGCGTGACGCATTTTAAGCGCGCTAAAAGACAAAAAAAGAAGAGGGGGAAAAAAAGACTCCTTCTAGGCGATTTCCTTGGAATATTAATTTATAGCCTATAAATTTGCTATTTGACGTAGATGTATGTTTGCAAATGGCGCATGCATAAAGTTGTCCATTATCGGGAATTGTTGGCGAGGGTTATTAACTTTCGGAATTGGAATGTCTGCTGTGTGGTTTTCCAGGTCTACTAGCCGAGCGATTTTTTTTTATTACTAAATCTTCGATGTCTGTTATAATTAATGCTCGATCAATCAGAAAGGTTTCATTTATTTTTTGCCTTTTATTTGTTCGTAGATGACTTATTTTTTTTTTTTTTTTTTTTTTTATCGAACTAAGTAAAACATTTATTGGCTCAATTGTGCAAGTAGGTACCACGTTTAATGGACATATTTTGATACACAATCATTTTCGTGTGAAACATTATAGAGAAAAAAAAAAAAAAGCTTGAAAGAGAGAATTTTTTCTAAACTGTCAAACATGTTGCTAGCAGGAGGGAAATTCTCTAAATGACTATAATTATATTTTATAATAGTTCAATCAATGAATATACTGTTGAAAAAAATTATTAAATTTTATACGGTTTTTAGGAAGAGGGCAAATTCGTTCGTAAAATATTTTTGTGATATTAACACTTCCAAAAAAGAAATTCTATTCTTTAACCATCAAAACCGACCCAGCTATGAAACTTTTTATATTATTACTTTTAATGATTTTGAATCATTTGTAAGATCTCCTCCAAGAACATCCGCCAATCAGCACACTTCTCTTCTTGTAGGTAATCATTGATTGGGCTAAAACAATGAAATTCAAAGTAAATAAAAATAAATATTGAATTTAAATCTACCCTGGATAATAAAATATCTTTCTTTAGCCTTAATTAAAGTGTGTGTGTGTGTGTGTGTGTGTGTGTTTGTGTGTGTGTGTGTGTGTGTGTGTGTGTGTGTGTGTGTGTGTGTGTGTGTGTGTGTGTTATATCATTTTTTCTAAAAACAATAATATCTTGAATGTTATATTTTTCATCCAATTTAGAAATTACATTTCTCTTTTAACTCTTTTAAACACACCAAATTTTCTCAGAAATTCGAAAGTGTGTTGTGTTAAATACCGATACACACTGATTGTATAAATTAATCAGAATTTTTTGAAGATTTCGTGTTAGACAAATGCTATTTTTATAAATTTTTAATAGATATAGATCAGTAACGGAATATAAATCTCCACCACAAGTTTATCTGTTCATGAGTCTTTTGCACTGCTGTCCGTGAACTTTGATATAACTAAGGTATGAGAACTAGGTGAGTAGAGGGCGATTTTAGCAAAACCTATTCATTTTTTTTAACTGATTACCATTCAAAATCTCATGATACCGTCACCAATGCTTCTTTCTGTTCCTTTCCATAATGGGATCTTAATCTGACATAAAATTGAACTAACAAAAAAAGAAAGGGGAACGACGTTTTGTTCACGTTTTCAGGATTCTAATCATACCTGAGTGCATGAATTACTTTTATGACACATGCTGCTACAGTTCACGATGATTCAACTTTTCTTTCTTGCTAACCTGTGTGGTACAATACCCCTTAATCCGTGTTCATGGTTTAACATCCCCCCCCCTTTCATCTAAAGTTCGCAGTGACTCCTTCCCCCTCTTCGTGGTAACTCCACAATACCTTCATTGATTAGAATATGCGAGTGCATCATCCTTGTTGGATGAAATATGATCGTGACCTCTTTATAGAACATGGCTTAGAAAGGAGTAGGGATATGCTTCAAGAACTTGCCCACATAAAGGTCTCTCCCATCTAGTAAACGAAAGGGTTCAACATAAGGGTTTCAAATTGTGCTGAAGCTTAAAGAAGAGGGGTGGGGGAATTGTTGCCTTCCATCTGGTGATGAATCAGCACCATTTCATTTTATACCAGAGCGAAAAAAATTGTTGCACAGAAGTGCAAACTTCTATAAAAATGTTTTACTTTTCTTTAACGTGTGCAAAATACTTAACACCAAACTTCCAACATCTGTTCAGAATTTCTGGAAGTAAAGGAGATGTCCCTGAGATTTCCTCATCCAGCTGTTGCTGCTGAATAGCTTTAAAATGTTGTTCATTAAGTTATGTTTCATACTTATGTGCTTTTTAAGATTTATTTTTAGTTCTGAAAAATGATTTGATTAACTTATTTCAAAGATTGGATTGTTTAAGTCTCAACAGTATCTCTATGGTTTAAAGTAAACTCTTTCATTGTATTAAATCTTGAAATGTGAGAATCTGCATTTAGGGAGTGCAGTATTTCTGGAATCTTTTTCCTAGATTTTCAGTATGTATATTTTATTCAAATAAGCTATGGCTTATATCTCATAAAAGGCGATTATTAAGATACATTTCAAATGTGCAGTGTAGAACTCGTTTGTCTGGACCTGGATCAACCAAAATCAATTAACCGAGCTGTGCTTTTCATTTCTTTTAGCCATGAAATTTTGTAGAAAAGGGATGTCAAAACTGTACTAGGCCTTTTTTTCCGAGATAACCTTGTGAAATTTTATTGGGAAATGACCTTTAATAATTCCATAACTTATTTATAATTCAATGATTTATTTATTGACTTATTAAATACAATTTCATTTTTAAGAAACACTTTTACTGTGATATAAGCAAATTCTATGTATTATCATTTTTAAAAAATGACGGCGTGATTCGGTCGAAAATTTTTAGTGTTGTTGAGAACGAGAAAGTTTTCTTTTTTCTAAAGAATGAAGGAAACAGTGAAATTCAGTTAATCAATCTTGTACAAAGTTAAATAACCAATTTAAACTGTTGAAGTTACAGGTCGTATTCTTATGACTTCAAATAAATTGTTTTGGAAAACTTGTCAAAATTAAAACTGTTATGGTTTAGAATTTAATCTCTAATAATCGATTTTTTGTTTAACCGAGGCGATTACGATTAAAGCGATTACAATTACTCATATAATAAATATCTGGCAATACGGAACATTTTAGAAGTAATTAAAGTCGTATTTCGTCGATTGCTGTTCGTCAGCTGACGAATAGCAATCTCAATAGTATCTTAAGTTATCCGTATGCAAATATCTGATTTCTGCTGTTTCAGGTAATATCATTTGAAAATCTCTTGTTAAGAAAGTGCAAATTTAGTTGTATTATAAATTTACTTTGAAAGTCTCAGATTTATAATTAAAAAAAAATTGAACCATAAGTTTTTACTAGACTTTCAGTTAGATACTTAATTAAAATGATTAACTTGAACTAATTTCCTGACCTTTTGATCCTCACTTCATCCTAATTTTTGAACAACCAATATTCTTACAACGCTTTTAACTTCTGATCCCCTGTCAGTGTGCGAAATTTGAACGTAACTCGACTATTTCCATTCCAATTTCAGATTTTTAAAAATGTCTCTGAACATTTTTAGAGCAGAGTTCTACTGTGAATCATAATATAAACTTGTTTTCACAGGCTTCTCCTTTCGGGTAACTACTTGACCCATAAAAGCTGTTACCTCAGTGGTTATTTCTCAACTCAGCATATGATTCTTTGCTGTTTAAGTAGTTAGCTCACCTATTTTTTTTCTCTCGCACCCTCTTCTAGTGGCCAGATGCTGCTGTAGTTAACCCCCACATCTCCTGCCTATTCTCAGTGGAGAAGGGGAAGGGGAGGGTCGTCCTCCAACAGTGCGTTCGAAGGGCTGCTGCTGCTATTGCAGATTTTATTCGGCCGACGCTCTTTCAGGTTCAACTCCGTGTGCACCGCATTTTACGACCGTCGGAGTTGCCAACACTCATTCCACCTCATCTCACACGACATCCCCTCTCCAACAATAAAAACTCTACCCTCCGCTTACATATACATGCGTATATATATGTGTGTTGTGTGTGCCGTCCGGATTTCTTTTCACTCATTTTTTTTAATCCACACGGCTGGCAGATGTTGTCTATTATCAGTCGTAAATTCCCCGGGTTCTCTCTCTCGGTTATAAAGAATATCGTAAATTCCGAGGGGCGCTTTTCATAAGGGAGGTTGACTGCATGACTGGCTCTTCCCTCTGGGAGCACCTTTTAGAACACTGCCGATTTTTTCGCGAGTCAGAGAGTGTTCTATCACGGTCTTGCAAGTGTTCCTTCAACCCCCCCCCCCACACACACACACACTTTTGTCGGGCTCAAACGCCATGTCGAGACAATCGATGGCCCCTCGATAAATCTGATGCTCTACAGCCTTCGAACTTCCACTTTAAATAGGGTGCATATTTTAAATCCTTTCTTTTCTACCCCCTTTTCCACACGTGATTTCAAAAAATATCTTATATGTATTAGGGGTAGTGCGTCTTCCCTGTGATCTGGGCTTCTCGGGTTCGAGTCCTGGCATGTTGTTCTTTACCCTCTGTTTTATTTGTGAGGCGTGTGAAAGAGCTCCCCCTGTAAAAAGGGGTTGTGCAAGCGAGTGTGTGATTGTCATCTTCATATGAGCTGAAGTCAAGACTTCTGCCCTCGAGTGCTCAGGGGTCCTTACCCTCAGAAGCTACTGCACCCCTCTTTCCCCGATCTCTTGGACTTGGTTTGAATTTTAGTTCAATCCAAGGAGGATAAGCAACAAACGAACAACAGATTTTATTGCTGTATCGTCTTATTCAGAATGCTGGAGGTTAATGCTCGGATTTTGCATAATTTCGGGTTATGTCATCATGGAATATGATTTTTATTATTATTATTATTATTCTTTCCTCTTTTAGTACGTATTTTTATGCATGTCTCGCCTGTCTGCAATTTGTTTTGGATTTTGGGAGTTTCCATTGTTCATTGTATGTTTATTGAAGGAATTATTTTTTTACCTGTATGGCTTGTATAGCCGTATTGTTATCGATGCGTTCATACCTCCTCTTTATGGCGCATCGATCATTCTGAAAATCCAGAACTTTCTTTTCTTTTGATATTCTAAACAGAAGAAATCAAAGATTTTTTTTTTCAAAATATTATTTGTGAAATACATGGTGACGTGATATGTATTAATCAATCGGCAACAATCCAGTATAGAATTCTGGCTTCGGCATTCTTCTTAAGGCCTCATCTTAAAGCTTGCTCCGGTTAGGAAATTTCATTTGCTGGGGGTGTATCGGAGCTTGAAAATATCAGATGACGGCTGCTGCCGTCGGACAAACCAATATAGAAATTATCAAAATAGAAAATATAAACCTGGCTTCGTTTTTGTAAACGTTTCAACTTATATCTTGTTCCAATTAGAAAAATCTTTATAGTATTAATTTATTCACAAGATTTCATTTATGGGGAGGGCGTCCGCTGCTTGGTGGTAAGGCCTAGGCCTCGGGACCGGAGGCTATCAGGTTCGAGACCCGATTCTGCCGAAAAACCGTCTTGTTAGTGGATCTGGGTGCACGTTAAATACGTCGATGCCAAATGTCCTCCCGCTGGTGTGGTTTTAATATTTTTTACAAATACATTCACTACTATCTTTAAAAACTTAAATAAATACTGCTTTTAAATTAATCTGCATTAGCAGCTTAATTTTATAAAAATCAAGAGTGTTTATTAAATTTTTGATTTTGGATATAAAAGTAACTTGGGTATTTTGTAATCAAGTCAGAAGAACAAATAAGACGTTGCTTGAACTCACTTAACATGTTGGCTGCAATCATTCAAGTTTAATAATCAAATAATCTATCTAATTAAATCATTCTTTTTCTTTTATCTCTTCTTTTTTAGTAGAAAAGGGTCCTCGAATTAGATAATTGATGTGAATCACAGACGAGTCGCGCGACAGGTAACATGTTAAATACTTCAGGTGTGTTTTATATCCTTATACCGATTGAAATCAAATCAAATCGTCATAGAAATCCTGTTACATATTTCAAATATGATTCTTTATTTAAGCAGAAGCTTAAATAATTCATAGATCAAAAAGTTAATAATGCTATATATGTATAATATATAATATAATGTATGTGTAATGATATCTCTTAATTTAATTTAAATCTTAATGAATTTCCAAATTCATATCTTAATTCAGCCCTTATTAACTTCATTCTAAAATATTCTCTTGTTTCCTGATCCAATTCCCACCTTTTTATTTAATTAATTCTACACGCGCTCTGTAAAACTGCATACTTCTTCAACTTTTTCTCATGCTCCGAATGAAGGAATAAAAATCCTTAATGCTTACAACATTCTTTTAAAGATACCTAGATTTCCCTTTCCTATGACTACACCTGGCGAAGAAATTCCTATCAAAATCTCATAGTAAAACCACTGAAGGGAAAAATTTTGGTCTCTTCTGCACTTGTGTCGCTATGTAAATGGACGTCAGTTTCATCTTCGCTTCTTGTACATAATATGCCTTCCGGATGAAATAAATCGAATTAAAATTTCAAAAGTTTCTTCTATTCAGCCTTGCAACTTCTAATATATATTGTCATATTTGCTGAAAAAACGTGTAAAAACTTTTTTTTTTTTTTTTTTGCTTGCTTGTGAAAAGGTTCCTAAGATGCGAGTTTCCCCTAGTAGTGAAAAATAATACTTATAAAAAAATCAAAGCAGTAGTAAGTATATAAATTGCAACCAAACGAAATATTTGCTCAACAATCCTTTCCATAAAAAAAAGCAAGTTCCGCTTTACAGCGGTCAGAAAAACCTAGTTCATCTCGAGCACCTGACTAAAGTAAAAGAACAAATTCAGAATGTACCGACACACTTAACCTTCTGGCCAGAGTGATTCGAAAAGACACTTGTTAAGTTGCGAAGCACGGGCGCCAGCACATTTCTTTCAAGGGCACTGAAACGAATGTTGATGTTCGAAAATTTGAAAAGAAGAGAGAGAGAAAAGTAAAAATTACCAACGAACAAATGAGGAGTTCCTATTTCAGTCGTTTTATAAGTTATTTATCAGCCGCCTGAAAAAAAAAAAAAAAGTAGAATAGAGGGGTCTAAAAATAGGGCAGCAATTTGGAAAAAGGACTTCAAGATGGCCATGGTTTCGCCCACCTAAGTACCACTCCTAAGAGTGGTCGTCACCGTTAGGGGGAGACGGGGGGAGGTGAAATAAAGGCAAGAGAAGACAAAAGGTGGGGAAAGGGGGGTGGAGAGCAGAAGAAAAAGGCAGTGGAGAAGAAAAGGCTCTTCAAAAAGACGCCACGCGTTAAGTGCATTGATGAAATCCTTTAGAAAAAGGGAAGTTCTGCAGCCGATCGAAGATAACGACGATGGGAGAGAAAAAGAAAAAAAAGTACATATAAAGGAACGGGAAATTAAAGGAAGAAAAGAAAGGAAACTTTAAAGGTGAAGTCAGTTGAGTTGAGGCTAGGGCTATGTCATCTTAGAGGCGCGTCATTTCCGCAAAAGCTTTGCTACCTGATGGAAGTCCAGATTACGAAGTTTAGACTTTGGGACATTTTCTCCCGTCCTAAATTGTTTTGTTCAGGCTTTGGTTTTATTTTGTATCTTTTTTTCTTTCTTTCTTCCAGTGATCTAATCACTTTGTGTACTTGGAAGAGAATGAAATTCCAATATAGGATACCGAGTTTTTTGGGTGGAGGGTGGGAAATTGATCCATAGAAGGTAAACCGAATCTATGATTCGATTTGTCAAAATGTTTTACGGCTTTGTGTTGAGAAATAAATTTATAAGAGAAATCAAGGTCAAAGATCTGGTAGGATGGGTTCTTGTGCTTAATACATTAAGAACTGCTCCCGAGTTTTCTCGTATTTCACGTCCCATCTGTTACGGACTGCTCACGAGTTTTCTCGTGTTGCTCGTTTCGAGTTTTCTCGTTCGTCATAAATAACAAAGTTATGTTGATTTTAAAACGTACAAGTTTGCCCAAAAACGTGCAGCAGTCCCAGGCGTATGTCTTTCAGATTTCTTTTGGGGCTCCTTAATTTGTTAAGGTTCAGTAACTAATTAAATGTTAATGAATATTGTGTTTCTTAAGCATGGCTCTGAGTATGCATAACTGACTTACTTGAAAACGCAAATGCTCGATCAAATGAATATACGTAAAATAATTAGATAAATAAAAGCGATTTTTAAAAAACTCTTATTAATTAATTAAAAAAAATTATTTTACTTCAAACAATTGCTATTTTTTAGCCTCTAATTTATAATCTATTGTTTTTTATATTTCATTGTTCTCAAAATCAATTATTTTTCAAATTTCACTAATAGAACAGAAAGAAATTGAAATTTAACTGCAATCATATATTAAGTTATAGTTAAATTCTTGAAATATTAAAATAATTTATCGTCAATAAACTTATATAAACATACAAAATTTCAAAACTCTAGAATATCGGTAATCGAGTTAAATAAAATTAGCAAAAACGCTAAATCCAAAAAAAAAAAAAAAAAAAAAATTACAGCCTTGGGTTTTTTTTTTTTTTAAAGGCAAAAGGAAGCTGGTCAAATTTCTTTTTGAAAAATTATTGCAAAAAATTGTATCAAAAAGAAATTTCTGAAAATTATTCTGATTTAATTTCTGAAAAAAATATTGTTTAAAGGTGATACGAAACAAATAGTCGCAGAAATACCAATGTAAATGCTATTTTTTTTATTCATAGTTTTTATAGCAAAAAGTTAACTATAAATCACCTATATTATAAATTTAATAAATTAATTTTATTCTTTCTCAAAAACATTAAACAAAATGGGGTTTATTTATTGAATTGGGTTATGGGTGTTTATTTGTTGTACCGTCTTTCTGTTTTTGAAATATTATCATTATATTTCAAAATATTTAAAATTATTTTTTCAGACAAAATTGGGAAGAAAAAAAAAATCCAAGACAATAAAAAAAATGTTTTTTTATTCTCTTAAAATTTTAAGAGAATTTTTTTTTTTTTTTTTTTTTTTTTATTCTCTTGGATTTTTTTTTTTTTAAAGAAGAAAAATATTTAAATACAAACTTAACATGCTGTCAACCAAATTGTTTATAGAGATTAATCTTTCTTGACTTTAAAATAATTTTAAATATTGAAAAAAAAAAAATTCTTCTTTTTCAAATCAATTGATTGCAAGTTTGGCATTATCCCCCCCCCCCTCTTTCCTTTAAAGAATTTACAAACTTTAAATTTTCAGGTCCAAAAAGCTTTTAATGTTCTAATATTAATGACAAAAAGCCTCCTCCTTTGGTTGCTGCTATCGTTAATAAATAGAAGGCAGCGATTTTATAGTATTTTAGAGACCTTAAGTACACAATTAGGCTTTATAATCTTGTTGCAGATTTATATTAAATAGCTTTCGGTAACACTACGAGGTCTAAAAGAACGAATCTTTTAATTACATTTTTGATAAGTAATGGGTGTTTTGGGATTATAGTAAGTACACTGAAGGGGAAAAAAATAATTTTGTATCTAAACTAGCAACATTAACGAGTATTAGCATTTAGTGCAGCTGTTGCGTTGTGATAGACTAACTCCTTTTATGTCTTGTATTAATAATTAGGGCGAATTCCCGTCCAAAATTCGTAAAGCTTTTATTCTTTGAGCAGCTTTAAGTACAGCCATTTACAGATACATTTTAAGTGCCATTCCTACAGCCCATTCCTTGAGGTAAAAGCCGAAAGCTATTATAAATATTTTTTTTCTTTCTTTAGTGTTGTCACGTTCTTGTTTTAAGACCCATCAAATTATTAATATTCTAACATTAAAAAAAGTTCGTAAAGTCGTGGATTAAAATTAAATTTTTAAAGAGTTTTAAATATTAGTCCACGGACGGATATTGGAGAATCCAAATGCCGTGCATAAATAATTACAAAATTATTTGACAACCTTTTAAAATGTTTGTATATTATTACTGAAATGAAAGATTTAGGATTTTTAGCAGCAATGGCTGTCATCCCTAATGCCAGAGAGTCGGAATCAATAAATATCGAAAAACGTCAGTGAGCGAAGAAAAATATGAAAAAAGCGCGTATGAAAAGTTTTTGGATCAGAATTTTAAAATATGATTTTTTTTTTTTTTTTTTGGTCATTGAAAGTGAGCTTGTTCCAAAGGTATGTTCTTTGAATTGAATACTTCAAACAACGCAGGAGTTTATGTTTAGTATTATTTACTTGGTTACGGAAGGGACAATCAGGATTGTTATAAAGTCAAAATTTATTCATTAAAGCTGGAATGATGATCATCCGGTAATTAGACCGGATGATCATCATTCCGGTAATTAGACAATATGAAAAAAGCGCGTATGAAAAGTTTTTGGATCAGAATTTTAAAATATGATTTTTTTTTTTTTTTTTTTTTTTTTTTCGTCATTGAAAGTGAGTTTGTTCCAAAGGTATGTTCTTTGAATTGAATACTTCAAACAACGCAGGAGTTTATGTTTAGTATTATTTACTTGGTTACAGAAGGGACAATCAGGATTGTTATAAAGTCAAAATTTATTCATTAAAGCTCGAAGGATGATCATCCGGTAATTAGACATGCTGTTATCGTATCTTCTTTTCTATTTTTAAGCCATGAGGGTAAGGGGAAGAATATCACCTAGAGCTTCTTGGTACTTGCTATTTCGATAAATTTGGTGCATATTTTAGAGCAAGGTTTTTATCATAATGTTCCGGAATTCGTTTGGATAGTGGGAGTTATATGGTGTGGAGAACACTCAATCAGCAGTAGAAAATGAAACAACGACGTTTATTTACACGAAGACACACAGGACAACACAAAGACGGCAACTATATACAGCACAGAAGACGATTATCTTCAGCCGAGACGTGAAGCATACATCAGTATACACAGCAGCTCTACTCCGTCGCTGCTCCGCTAGTCCCTGGAAGACGAGTTCCTCGCCGTCTCTTCCGACTACTTTTCGACTCCACTGGTCCACGACTCCAATTCACCACTGCCCGGCAGCTGCGGGTGCTTCCTTTTATAGGTCTCAAGAGGCGGGGCTGGAAGCCTCTCAACCAATCAGGAACGTTCGAGGCGTATCTCCGTTCCTACTGGACGGATCGGGAAAATTCTCGATGTTTCGGGTATAATCTATTTTGTCGCCAAGTTTGTTGCCAAACTCTGGGACCTCCGATGGAACCCACTATGCTGGGAAGCCGCATCAAGGATTCGTAACAATAATAAGAGATTAAATCTTCAACAGCAATAAACTCAAAGTATGGGTACGATTCCTCGACAGTTTTTGCGTTCGTATACATAAACAAGTAAATTTCAGAAATCTTATGATGCCAAATAGCTTTAAATAATTACAATTATGACATTTAATATTTTAACAAGTAGTTGGTGTTATAAACCCCTTATCAGTATAATCAGAAAGAGCGAAAGTCGGGTAACAGCAGAGAGTCAAACGTGAGACTGCTTTGGTTCATTTGGCATACCTGTCATGGTTGATTGGAACAAAAGCTGGGCCTGTTGCAAAGTTGATTTTTAGAGGCCCGAAATAGTTATTATTTTCAATCTTGAGAAAGATATTTCGGCAGATGCGAATGGTAATTTAGGTAACGGTAGTCCAATAAAATTTTCAAAACCAACAACAAATTTTAGACAGAATTTAAATAAATTATTTTTAAATAAATATTGTGATTCTTGAAAACAAAAACCTCGACGGCATAGTTTAATTTTATTAAATAAATAAATGCAAAAAATATTTATATTGTGCTGGAATGATTTTGAAAAGACTATCTGCATTTAATTTCTGAATGTTATCCGAATTATATATATGTGTGTTTTAAATGTCTGACGTTTGCGATAAATTTTGTATCTTTTTTTACAAAAAATAAAATCTCTCTCAGCCAGCTGGAAGGCAAGGGTAGATTCTTTTACATCTATGTTACTATCTGGCAGCAAAAAATGTTGGTGTTGAAAAAAAAAAAGTCAGTATTAAGGGCTGAAAAATGTTTTTCAGTCCCTAACTCCTAAGATATTACATTTATCGAAAAAATTTAAATACAAAAGTTGTTCGTCATAATGAAGTGCTAATTTAGCTAACTGGATTTATTTTTCTTCTATCTTCAATATTAAGAAAATTACAGCGAAATGAAAATTTCGACCCCCCCCCCCCCTCACTGTTTAACCCCTTTGAACTAAATGGACCATTTATGAACTCGTCCGAGATTTTTATATTTCTAACAACATATTTCAAGCCAGTTAAAATCCAAGCAATAGTATTCTAACTATCCTGTTCACAAGATGACGAGGGCAAAGCGTTATAATTTTTATATATAATATTAATTCTTATATACAATAAACTTTTGATTGAAAGGTGAAATTTGGTTCGAGGAACCATGATCGGTGAACTGAAGAAACTTTCCCGAAATGCTGTCATGAGAACCATTGCAATAGGTAGCCTTCCTATAGAAATCTACCTAATAATGATCTTTTCGATTATGACTAGAAATGTGTATTTTGCCTTCAACTGATAGACATGAATTCTCTAAAAATCGGAAGATAATATTTAGTTATGCAGTACTTGCATTCTTTTTTTATTATTATTATTCATTTTTCTTTTGTAAAATCCAGTCAGTGCTGTGTGGCCTCATAAACTTGGACGCTTGTGAACTCCTACCGTTTAGAACCTATCTACGTGCCTTCCTTGTCATGTTGGTACTGAAAAAGCATGGGCATCAAATAATAAAAGTGGAATAATAAAATAAAAAAAATCCCTATACAGAGCTGCAATTATGCACTCATTAAATAATGGTACAGATTACAAAAGGAAAAGGAAGAGTTCTTAAAAAAGTTATTTAAAATTAAGCTATATAATCTTGTTATAATTATTAATCCATTTTAATATTGAATACATATAAGGAAAAAGGGAGATATGGATAAAGTGCCAAAAATCACAAATGGCTCATTAAATCCCAGAAGTCTGGTCACCTTCTCTTACACACACCGGATAAACAGATCAAAGTACGTGGGGAATAATCTTGCTACCTTGTAACTTTTCCAATCCAATCAAGTGTCATTCTAACCCAATTGTATACGTTAATTAGAATTGTTGCTGACGTCCTCCCTGGAACAGATGGACATTCTAGAGTCGCCAGAGTAAAAACAGCTCACGGACAAAAATTGAAACTATTCCAGAGACTTTATTCCATGGGAATCGGTAGTTTTGAAAAATTGTCATTGCTCTGCAAAAGGGTAGAAATACAAATACTCAACTTCCTGCAACTCCAGTTGTTTCAGATCAAGATTCCAGTGAAGACGATGGTTATATAATTAAAGTAGTTTCTAATGTTTTTACTAGAGCTGGTCGACATGTTAAAATTCCCAATAGACTCAATTTATAATTTTTGTTGCTATTTCAGGTACTCCATAAAATTGCAAGTTAGGAGATTATTACCAATTACAACTCAACAATAATTCCATTCAAATTTGTTTTTGCCGATGTAAAGACGCTCTCAAAAATTTTTTATGTATTTATCCGAAATTAAAGTGTTTTCTCGTATTATATCCATAATTATTACTGAAGAATTTTCACACCAATCAATCAAATGGCCTCATATGCTACTACCAAATAGTCCCTCCTCAGTCTGAGGGGAATTCTTTAAATATAAGTGTTCTACTTTATCTTCAAAATTTATGAAACGAACTTTTTAAATGGCCTTTGTAATTAATCAAACTTTGAAAAAAAAATACTTGATAAATTTCTTTTTCACACCCAGGTTGAGAAAACGGATTCTCAATATCACTCGGATATCAAGCAAATGATAAAAAAGACAGATGAAAACAGAAACCGTAAGCAGATTCTTGCCAATTTATGAAAACCAGCAGTCAATGGTCTCCAAATCTAAAAAGCTCAGCATTGCACGCGTTCTACTGGGTAGCGCGTGCTGTGGAGGACGAAACGGCGATCCTCTTTCAAGGCAAATTAAGGTCAGTGAACCGCGCAGCTGCCAATCAAGACTAACAAATAATGGAGCAAACAATGCATCACAACCACGTTCCAGCTTTCCGTGTTTTTCCCATCCTTCTCGTAACGGAACTGGAAGTTGAAACGATCCGTATTTGAAACGCCTACCGAACGTGAACGATTCATTTGTTGTTTCAATACAGCTTTAAAAAAAATGCGTTTGCAATAACAGAGCATATAAAAAAGTTCATCATTTTGCCTATCAAGTAAAAGAAATCGAATCGTGCCATTTAAGTTTTACTAAGATGAATAGATATACTAATTAGTTAATGAAGTCTTAATTGTAAATGTTTGTCCTGAGTTTAAACTACCAGTAAACAGCTTATATTTCTTTTTAAATGATGAACAATGTGGATGAATCAGCGTGAAAATGGATAGTAAAAGCAACAAAGTATGTTATTCTTTTTTTATATGGACTCCGTTTAATTCGATTTGGTTCAGTATTTATTAAGAGAAATTTGTTAACGATTTTACACTGCTAAAGCAGTTCGATACAATTTCTTGTTTTAAAAGTAATAGTTGTTTTTTATGTATTTTCGCATGCTTATTTCAAAAATAATATCAGTTTTTGATTATCACGTACAGTTTTTTTGAAAAGTAAATTATTTAAATAAGTAAAAATACAGATTTTTTGCGATTTGGATAGGATAAATTAATAAAGTATTTATGTTTATTTGTTTAAATAAATTCTGAAAACCTCTTACTTCATTGAAATTAAATAATACATTTATATTGAATAAATACTTATAATTGTATTTTTAAAAAAAACCTTTTATTTTAAAATTCAAAACATTGACGGCAGTTGGATTTCACCGTGAAAAATGAAGTACCTGAAAAATTTAATAAAGCCGAATTAAATGACTTAATTCGTGATTTAGGTTTAACTATGAGTGAAAAATGAGTGACGAGCAAGGTGAAAGATTCCACCGGGATATAAAGGAGATGGAACGCAGATATCAAGGACGGTGGGATGTTAACATGATGGCCGATTACTGTTGGTCTTTAAAAAGAGACAGTGATGTGGACCATAAACGAAAAACTCGAAAAAGAAGCTTCTTGACTTCAAGAAAAACACAAAAGTTATCATAATATTGTAAATGAACAGCAATATTGTGTTTAGTTAATAGTAACTACAGTTGCAACTGTATGCATTATACTGCATTTTGTTAATTTTTTCATCGTCATTTGTAAAAAATCATTACGTGTTACATAAAATTTAGTTTGCATTTTGGAATGACATCATCATTGCTGATATAAATCAATTAAAATTTTACAAACCAAAAAAAAAAATTCTTTTTTTTTGCAGGCTGGTTTAATTGATACGAAATACACATTCTGGATAAAAATGTTTTATTATTATTATTATTATCAGAGCTGAATTTTCAATTCATTAATTCAATTTTGTTTTAGTATTAGGAACGTCAAAGAGTATAAATTTGAGCAAATAATTGATTTGAAGATTTTATAATATATGTAATAGTGAATTATAAATCGAATCTAAAAAGTAAAAAAAAAAAAAGCAAATATAAAATTCATTTTTTAAGAATTTTAACGAAAGCACTCTTTTAGAAATACATTATCTACCCTCCCCTAAATGTTTTTTAGAAAATTTAGTGATATGTTATAAAACGAAAGGGGGTACCACCGCTTTCCACTTATTTACAAATAAACATATTACTCACTTTATTCTTTATATAATTCGGGACCTCGAGCTAGGGCCTGAACGTCACGAATGCAAAGAAAAAAGAATAATGAAATAATGATTAGAGAAGAAAACTTGCGAATATAAGTTAAAAAGAAAATGTCTTACGACCAAAACTTTGCGTTCTTTGAAGGTACAAACTAAGTATTCTATCATTCCAGTCAATGGTTACGAAAATTGAGATACTACAACCCTGTTCTCCCAATGAAACTTAATCCCCCTCTCCCGCTACTTAAGTGCAGTAACCAAAAATAAAGCAAGTTCCAAAATCAGAAGTATACCCTTTTGCTATCGAAACAATTTAAAGTTCTGCAGATAAGAAAAAGAAGGCTAGAAAAGATACTACAGCTTTTCAGCTAAGCTTTTTCTGCGCAATTCCCACCAGAATGAAACGGGGCGCTTACCGCTATCTTCCTGTTTACATCAACCTGATCCTGTCTTTCATTGGTAAAAAGAGAAAAGCGCGGCAGAAAATAGTACTCTAATCAGTTACGGCGCTCGTTAGCATGGTACATTTCGATTAGTAATCTTCCGCCAGTTTTTCCGTTGTGGGAAAAACGAAAGCGGATCTCTTTTTTGAAGTTTGCGCAGTGTAATTTTGATGAACTGTGCTTCGGTTTTTGAAATGTGCAAGTTAAATTATCTTTTATAGAATCTATATCAAATTTGAGATTATTAAGTTGACTGACTTACTGCGTGAAATATCCCTGCATTTGCACAATGTTATGAATTGGTATATTTTTTAATTTTTTTTATTTGAAACTTTAATGCAGCTATTTTTTTTGGGGGGGGGATCATGTAAAATTACAAGGTTTGTTCTAACGTTGCTCTTGTACAACATAATGCACGGAGGTCCGTGCAAATGGTAAGTTTTAATTGTACAAATCGTAAGTAATAATTTTTTATGTAGATAACAAAATTATTACAGTATACTCCCGAGTATCCGGTTCACGACTATTCGGTTTCCGTATTATCTGGCCTACTTTACTTTTATCGTAATTAAATGAAGAAGGCTAGGCGTTGCATTGTCAACATTCCCAAAGCATTGGAAGCTGGCGTTTGCTACGATCCTCTTATGTGTCGTGTGCAAAATAACAAGTTGTGACAAGAAAAGAGCAACGTTTTGCTCGTTGGTTATTGTTTCGTCGGTGTGTAACGGATCTCAGTTGTTCCTGGTTATGACTGCAATGTATGTACAGGATTCGTAAATTGTTTTGGGGGTATGCTTAATGTTTTTTTTAAGTATACTACAGTGAGGATATCAAAATGGGTGATAACCGAAAAAAAGTTGTCCTGACTATGGAGGAGAAATTACGCGCTATATAGCGATTACTCTGGTGTAACAGCAAAAACCGGCAACTGCCTACCTGATTCACCGGACCTCGTTCACATTCTACTTGACTTGAGATAAATAGAGGGCTTAGTGCTCATTAAGAAGTGAGAAAATATATATTATAACAGTGAGTTTTGGTATAAAAACTTTTCTTCTGGTATTGGTGGGCAAAGAAATGAGAACTCCGGCCTATCCATATTTTTGTTATCTGGCCTACCCTTCCGCCACATTAGGCCAATACTAGGGAGCGTACTGTTTTGAAAAATTTCAGAATATTACCATAATATGGATTTTTTTTAAAAAAAAAATCTCTACCGTGCAGTAACATATGAAATAATTAAAGTACAGTATTCACTCTAATCCAAACCGGATAGTTGCCGAATCATAGAGTGTCCGGACTTTAGAGAATCATATAAATAGCTTAGAATTATATAATGATACATTTTTGTATTTGTAAAAAATGAGCCAACAGTATATTGAGAAGAAAAACAGTATGTTATTTCACCGAATAGAAGCACGTTAAGCAGACAAATCATATCTGAAAGGGTGCAGGTTTCAAGTTTTAACAGTAAAGAATGACTCACCACCAAATAACATGTTCCAATCAGTGTATAGATTAGAGAATATTTACCGTGATTTACTTTTGATATGATGTGGAATACGAGATAAAAGCATATAAATTTATTAACCAAAATTATATTTTTTAGAACATTTTCTGCATTGTCATGAGGGTAGGTTGCTGATGTTGTAGGAATTGTTTTGAATTTTACCATAAAAGAGTGAAGAAGTGTTAGTTACTTATAGTATAATAAGATTTAAATAACTTTCAATTTCAATTTTTTTCTAATAGTTTATTTTTTTAATTCATCGATTGCATGCGTGTTGATAAAATTATCTCTGTGTTCTTAATCGGTCGTTGTTAGAAAGTATTTTGATGTACTTCTTTATCTGTGTGTTAGATGTGTAATATTTTTTTCAGTTTCTTACTTTTGCAGAATATAAAACTGGATCATTTCTCGTACTGAAATATAAAGTTTAAATTACAACTTTATTGTGAACGAATTTTTTTGAACAAAATATTCAGATTCCAAGGTATACGTTCCCAATAATATAAAATACTACGTTGCATTGCTTTTTATACTTAAGCAGTGTTTTCTTAAAAAGAATAAAACAAATTCTTGTAAATCCATAATGAATGAAATGGTTTCATTCTCGACTTAAACCTTAAAATACCCTACATCAATGTTTTCTTGTTATTCATTCCACTTCTTGCAGGAGAAAGAGCAGAAGACACCGTGCAAGGAATTGTGATGTCATGTAAATTGACACCTTTGTTGCCAGTTATTGTATTGTTCCTAATTTTGATAAATGCCTTTGGGCACTTACTCGATGTATAAATATATTCTCCAAAAAAAAAAAAAAAGTTTATTTCAATTGTGGCGGATTTCCTATTTCTATATTACTTTTTTTTCAACTCTTTCAAGTCTAGTAATACATTTTATGTTCCGCCATTCTATTTACATCATTTACTTTCCGTAGTATATCAGTTTTATTCTACATTTCCCATTGAAGTACGTGAACATTGAACGTGAAAGAATTAAGCTTCTGAATTTGTGTTCGAATTTGTTCGATTCTGCCTTTGGCTTTTTTTTTTTTTTCCCGGTCAATCACAGACAGTGATTTGAATCGAATAATATGCAATACTTTTATATATAAACGAAATCTTATTGATTTTACTTGCTTGTCCTGTTTTTTTTTTCAATTCCTACTATTAGTTCACACTCTCTCTATATATATTTATAAATCTTGTTCAAATTTCCAATCGTTTATAATATACTTTTTATTCATCCATTCAAGTTCAAATACATTTTTTCAAACTTGTAGTAGATGACACTTGATGTTAATATAGTTTTTTTTTTCAAATATTAATTAATTAATTTAATTTGTACTGTAATTTCTATTTGGTCACCAAATCCGCCGCCAAGCTCTATTTTGCCACTTAATATTGTAATTCTGTCATATGTATATATATATTTATATTAATTGTGATTATTTAATAAAAAGTAACTAAAATAAAATAAAAAAATTGTTGACCTAAGTAGGAATTGACTTAAAATTTTTTTTATATATTACTTGTTTAAAGTATAAAGGATCTAGAATTCGATTTCGAATTATATTTTTTCTTCCAAGATAATTGACCAGTTGATTTCTCAACTAATTTCTATACATTTGATAAATCATTCTACTGAATAGATTTAAAAAAATTATCTTTGTATATTAAATATTTTCGATTATAGCCTTCTTTATTTGTTTTAGCTATTTGTTAATGGTTAGTAGAATAACAATAACTATTTGACATCAATATTGGCTATATATATATATATATATATATATATATAATATAAAGTTGAATTTTTCCTAGATATTTTAACATCTTTCATTTGAAGGAATTCCGAATTCCATTTATCAAGATTATGTATCGTGTTATCTTCTATAAACTGGAAGTGATGAGAATGTTAAAGTATGTGGACTTCCATGATCTAAGTTCATTTTGGACACTAAAAGTAACATAGTGTTTTATGTTTCTTTAGCACTAACACATGAGCGAAAATACTGTTTGCATATTTCTTTTGTAGAGTAAACAGTATCATAGATTTTAGTTAGAATTCTAGTTCTACCATATTGTTTTGTTTGTCAGTTTCCTATGCTCTCGATGTGCCCTTAGTTTCACTTGTCGTTGTTAACATTGGCCTGGTGTGATTATTAGATAATTCAACTTTGGCCATGTCATCAGGGTCAGGATTCGGATTGGTGTACCGTAACTTCATTAATCCAGCTGGAGCTTTAGTTGAGTTGTTCACTTAATCGGGGAACTATCTTATTAATTTCTTAATATTTGTTTTATAATGACCATTTTAATACTATGTCAATCAGTGAACTCGTTTAAATGCCAGTTCACTGAATGGCATAGTCGCTGACCGACGAGCTAATGATTTTTGTTTTGCAGACATGGACGACTCCCTACACTGCGACGGCAGTTCCGCACCATCTGATCGTGCGAGTAGCACCTTGGACACCATCACGGACACGACGACGGAGGGCGGCGGGGGTGCGGGCTGCAGCCCCAACCTGCTGGACTCTGCGTTGCCCAGCGACAGCGACCACACTTTTGACCACCACAGCTCCGAAGAGGAGCTGGAAGTTATTAACTCCGGCACAATCGCCAAGTACCCGGAAAAAAGGAAGTGGTCTCAGGCCAATACCAGACTGAGTCTCGGTTCCGGGTCTTCGGACGAAGAGGTTCGAGACCTTATGTGCGTGTCTGCCCCCGTGGAGTTTCGGTCCTCGCCCCCCGCGAACGTCCCCAAGCCCAGCAGGTCGCTGTCGCCACCCCCGAAGCTGTTCCACGCCTCCACGACCATCCCACCCCACGAGCTGTGCTCTGTGTCGCCCAGGAAGAGACATCGACGCACACTCCTCACCACAACGGCCACCGCCACCAGTACAAATCTCGTTGAGCATCGACCGTCTTTGGACTTCGAAAAAATGCAGCAGGTAGGTCGCTTTCTCCATCTACCTGTCATCTGCTGTTTCGTTTACCTTGTCTTGGTGGTGCAGGCTGCCTGATCCCAGTTCTTGGTGGCCGAAGTCGCGTTGACACGATCCAAGGGAACAAGTGAATCTTTTATTTTTGGTTGCATCAGGTGCTTAATATATGCTTCAGACGGAATACGAATATTCAAAGGATTGTCGATTTCGTGAGTGTTTTTGTGCTTTAGAGTGGAATATGTGAACAAAATGAATATTAATTTATCAGACGATTTATTCCATAGTGTACACTGAGCCAACAAAGCACTCGAGTGGATATCTATTCTGTGTTCATTCCGAGCAAATTTTGATTGAACTTGAAAGCACTCCTGTAGCTTCATGATTTGTAACAGAAATGGGATAGAATATACTATTTGTTACAAAAATTCGGGAGTTCATATTTTTCAGGTTGAAATGTGTTTAATATTATGGACTTTTTTTCATATCAATACAATAGACTTTATCTACCCATTGTAATTGGATCATGTCAACGTCTACCTCGAGTCTACCAGAACTGGACGACTGCCTGTATATCAGTAGTAGATCTCATAATATTCGAGTGAAGTTTTTAGTTTCTGTTTAGGATGTTATAAACACAATGTGCAGTATAAATGCGATATTTCGTTCAGATATTTCTTGTTTTAAAAAAAGTTTCCCTTATTTTGGAGGGTTAGAATCCTTGAAAAAATAATCGGTTTTTGAATGTTCTGCAAATCTGATTTATAGCAGGCTATTTTTGTTCTTCTTATCCTATTTCAGCTTATATAAAAGCATTCGAGAATCATTTCAAATCATTATTATTAATTTGGAGTTCGGGCAGAAAGGATAACCCTGAAAAGGTAAAATTATTTTAAGCAATAATTTATTTTCTTGTAGTTTATCATTAAATGAGTATCATTGATTTCACGAAGATATTCAAAATTGTTAGTGAAAAGATAGATAGTATCTAAAGAAAAAAAGAACCGAGATATCACTGTGGGCAGTGTGGAAATATCGGCGAAATATTCTAGAAAAGGCCTAAGAAACAGAAAGGATGCTAGACGCTATATGTATTTAATTATGGTCAATGTAATCATTATTAAAATTTTGCCTATTCAGCATTCATTACTGGATATTTCCAAGTTGCTGATAGTTTGCTCGGCCAATCCGTGCATTAGCTGTATATTTGCCTGTTGGATATATGATGTTAAGAATTCGAAATTGGAATGGAAAAGGAAATAAATTTTACTCGCATGTTGAACTTCAATGCCGTCTATTGCCTCCTGATGGCATTTCCAACTGTCCTTCTGTACATTTAAGATTCCGTTTGACAATGCCTTCTTTTTCTATATAATTGCACCAGTAATTTTGAATTTTTGTTGATTTCGTTTTTAAAAAAAATTACTTGAAATTTGCTATTTGAAATCACTGTCAATTATATAAAAAAATGTTTTAAAAAATCGCCAAATCATTTGGTTTATTCATCAGCCTATAGTTTACATTAACCGTTTAGAATTAAAATTACAGTACGATCTCACTGCCAAGCTCGCGAAATGTTTGCTTAACAATTTAAAAGCTGCCAAAGTTTCAATTAAGATATAGTCAGTTTTCGTTCTTTAGGATTGGAATTAAATTTCTCACTTTTGGTGAATAACTGTTTAAATAAAATTATACCAACCGTAGTGCATACTGTTGATATCGTGATTAAGTAAGAATTAAAATGCCACAGTTCTTATAGTACTCATCTGATGTGTTGTTTTTATTTCGTTCTCATGATTTTTCAATCTTAAATATCTGACTAATTAATTACTTTTTCACGTTCACTTTTCTACTCCGAACTCCTAGAAATATACTTTATGATAGCTTGTACAAAATACTTAATGATACGTGTTAGGTGTATATTATGAATCTATATATAAGCACTTGATATATGCCATTAAAATTTAGAATGCGTTCAAACTTTTTCAGCACATATTAAACATTAATATTGTTTTGATAGAAAACATTTCAATGATTTCATTAGCTGAGTTTTTAAAAAATTAAAATCTTTTTTTTTTTTTTTTTTTTTTTTTGAGACGATTATCCACTGAACTGTTCTGTTGATTGTGCTGAATTCTTTAATAAACGTCATAATTTATGTTTTCTTGGAAATTTTGATTTCTGAAATACGATGTGAAAAGAAATGTCATTATTTCTTTTGATATAGTATATTTCGTTACCTGGTGCTCGTATTTCTTTTATATGATTCGGATAAAATTTACAATTTTTAAGAAACCATTTACTTCTAAAAATTCTGTTCAATAACAATAGTATGGCATCGTAATTTCTTAGAATTAATATCATCCATTATTTATAGAGTTTCTTTTTTAAAACAATATATGGTTAAAATTAGGGTACTCATTCAACTCATATTTTAAGAAGATTGAAAAATATCTTTGTGTGCTGCGTTATCAAATCCTTAATTTATTTCAAAGTGATTTATTTTTTCTATTATTTAAATTCTGAAATGTAAACTGATTACTCTGAAACATTTTTTAGAATTATTTTTTTATCGATTCTCTTCAAAAAGGTGTGGATATGTTTAAAAAAAAATCTTGAACATTATTTTATGACTTAAGATTTATGAGTATATTTTAATATTATCAACTGTTATGCATATTTCTCTTCAATTGTTAGTTTTTATAAAGGTATTTTTTTATTTGTATTTTTATGGAAACTGAGTTTTTAGAAACCAAACGACTTATAATTTGTATTTATTCTATTGCATTTCTTACAACAAGCATGCATTCTTAATGTTGTGAATAAATCATGACTTAGATGGACTTCATCATTTTTTTCATATGAAACAGTTTTTATACTGCATTTAAATAAATTAATGATTCCTGTATAATATTAAAAGCAAATAATTTAAAATATTTATTATATCTTATTATTTTTGCACCTTTATGAACTATTGCTACAGTTAGTGTTGAAAACTGTCATGTCTGCGGTGTCTGTAAAAGCTTTAAATGTTATTAGAATAATATTTTTTATATGAAGTGTTCATCTGTACGGTTAATATCTTGAAATATGTAATCAACTAGCAGTGCTAACCTATCAATTCATGTGTCTTGTGTAATGCTGTCAATGACTTGTAGAAACATTTTTAAGAACCAGCATTAAAACAAAACTGATTCTTTTGTTAAAGTAAATATTTATCTTATAATAGCAATTAGACTATTAATCAAACATGCGTTCCAAATATAAAACTCGTATGATATTTACCTAGGTTGGCACTGCACTTTTTACTGTCTGTTTACCTCGAACTTATCCCGCAGATGTATCTTGGTGGTTGCTGTTACTATAGAAACAGGATTAGGCCTTTACGATTGCGAGGGGAAGAGTCAATAAACACCATTGTAACATCCCATTAAATTAAAACTTATCTTGTCCGATTGTTTTGTCTATATTCATAAATCCCATAAAATGTACTTAAAAGTTTGCGGTTAAGTGTTTAAACAGCACTTTGAAGTAATAAACGACTGGCTGTTAATAAGTTGACTGTCAAAGTAAAAACTGTCGGTAAAACTCTTTCAGGCCTGTACGATTGCGAGGGGAAGAGTCAATAAACACCATTGTAACATCCCATTAAATTAAAACTTCTCTTGTCTGATTGTTTTGTCTATATTCATAAATCCCATAAAATGTACTTAAAATTGCTGTTAAGTGTTTAAACAGCACTTTGAAGTAATAAACGACTGGCTGTTAATAAGTTGACTGTCAAAGTAAAAACTGTCGGTAAAACTCTTACTGTTTTCAAATCATTTTTAATTGCATGTTCAAAAATGATATTTTGCTTTCATGTCAATTATCGTGCATTGCAGTGAACTTATTCGAAATTCAAGATGCCCCCCCCCCAAAAAAAAATACTTTAACACTTATAGCATACTTATAGCTAAATGATTATTTTGACAAACGAGATTATTACTGGCTTAAGTAGTAATTGTTTCTGTAGTAACAGGCTGTCCTATGTTTTGCCGCGGTATAAACTTTCGTGTTAGACAGACGGTACAAGATTTTAACCACCTTAATGCTTATCTGTGTATATAGGATATAGATGTGTAGCTTCGATGAGGTGCATTCTACATTTTGTAATGGTGGTAATATTATTTATGTTTTGTTATAACCAATTATCAGTGTCGATTTACGTTGAATTTCTAGTACGTATCGAATTGGAGTACGAATCGCGCGTGCTTTACCAAAGACCACCACGAGAACTTGCTTCTTGTACCATGGCTTTTAATTTGATACTTGTACTTATTTCCTGTGTGCTACAATAAACAGATAGCTGCCATCACGCACAATCGGTGTATATAAAGAAAATTTTGTTTAATCTGTGCAAGGGAGCCAGTTTTCCAGGAGCTCGCCTTTCAATTTGTCATGAGAAACGAACTGATCAGTGCTAAAGTGGCATTTAAACCTGCATCTGTTGTGCATTTCTTTTTGTTTCTTCTTCTCTTCTCAATGCTTTTGTTTTAACCCTAGAATGGAAACGTCTCTATAGTGATTTTTTTAACTAAAGCATGGAGTCAATTCCACTTCTCAACCATTAGTGGAGACATGCAGTCAGTTTTGACTGTTCGACCATTTTGAGAGTGTTGGCATGTTTTATGAACACAGTAGCAATTTTAATATTAAAATAAGAATAAGCGTTTCTTAAAAACTCACTTTTAACCCGCAATTCGCCTAAATAGCAATCATTCCTACATTGGCGAATTGCAACTTGATAAAGGCGATCATGAACCGATTGCTAATCGTGGTCCTCCTTATTTGATATGTTTCTTAACATTTGGCAGTAAAAAGGCCTTACGGATTCAATACCTCTAGGATCATTGTAAGTCATGTGGTACAGTTTGACTCAAGTATTAAAATAAAATCCGATGAACTGGAGGTGATAAATTTAAACCAGAATAGCAATTATTCTTGCATTGTCGAATTGCAACATGATCGAAATGCCAATGAACAGTTGCCACTTGCAACCAACCTATTGCACCTCTTAATTATTTCGTACCATTTGGGCACGAACATTTGTGGTTATGATCCTAGAGGTGCTGTATCGCTAAGTCATATGACTTCGGTTTGAGTTTCGAAAAATTATTCGCTGAATTGAAAATGCAAGCCCAGCTCAGAGTACCTTTGGTCTTTAGATTTCTGGCGATCAGTGCTTGGCGAAAGGTTTCACTGGCTCTGAAGGAGTTGAAGTCATTATGGCCACGTTTCCATTCAAGGGTTAATACAATAAACTAAAAAAAAAATGGATGATTTACTGTAAAACAAAACTTTTTGTTATTTATATTTTCTATATACCGAAAGACATTTCTTCTTATTTTTTGACTTGAAAAAATTTTTTGGAACTTTAGAACCGAAGGAAGAGGTCTTCCCAAGCCTATGTCACTCGTGGAAAATCGTACATCTTATACGAGAATATTTAGAAAGTATGAATATTTTTTTACAAAGTGTTCTATATTTATTAAAAGAAAAAAAAAAAAGAAAACTGATTTTTTTTGTGATTTTTTTTTCTGTTATTGTTAACTCTTTTTCTCCTGCCTTTTTAAATGGACACTACTACTATCATCATTACTACTGACAAACTAAAAATATGAACTCTTTTTTCATCTTCGTATCTGTGCTCAAGCCTTGGCTGAACTTTTGAAAAAAAAAAAAAAAAAAACTTTTTCTCTGACTTCTCTCAATGGAATATAAATGCAAACCTTCTTAGATTTAAGAAGAATATATATTATGTAAAGACTGATTTCACTCTTAGAATTTATTTTTCCTTTCTCTCAACCACTATCACTCTTTTAGTTTATTCCAGTCATATATATCTTCAATGCTTTTTAATTTCTCACTCTTATAATAAGTGTGGATCTGCAATTGCTATTAGCACTTATTTTTATCTGATTTTTTTGTCCATAAAATATTTTTTACCTATATTTCAAAGACCAACCCTTCTAATGAAAAAAAAAAAAAAAAAATAGACTTAAAACCTATGGTAAAAAAAAAAAAGAAGCAATTGAACTTTGAATTTATATCATGGATTTATGAAAATTTGTATTTTTTTGAATTCATCTTTTCATAAATTCTTGGAAGGTCTGAAATAATTTATGGACAAAATAAATATTTATTCAAAATTTATTTTTTTGAAGAAGAGTTCAATCCAGACTGTTCAAAATGATTGCAGATTTGCACAGATGTCCTCACAAGAAAACAATCTGCTATTTTTAGTTAAAATCAATACAATGCCTGTAACAAACTAATTTTTGTTATTAATTAATGAGTCATTAATTAATATCATGACGCCATAGATAAATTACAAGCGGAAACAAATTGTCTTATGTCATAATTTGACGTCACATTTTGCTGAAAATTTGATTCATGTGGATTCTATCATGAAGAGCATGTTCTAGTTAATTTCTTAATGAAGCAAATCGGAGGTAAAATCATGATTTTTAAAAAGGATATTTAAATAAAGACATTTCTTAATGAAACGTGCAAAACTGTAGAAGTGTAATAGATCACTGTGGAGAAATAAATATTTGTGTTTTTAAATAATTATTGAATTAATTTCATTAAATTGGGATGGTCGATTTAAATTTGACGAGGAATGGATAAGTTAATAATTAAAACCATAAATATTTAATTAGCGCGATTTTGGCGGTTTGAAGGGAGTGTCACGGAGTACTTGAACTCAAGGTTCTTAACCTCCGGATACAACAGATGAATAATATTGTAATGGCATGGCAATGGAATCTAAAGAAAGACATGAAAGGAAATTTTAAATCTTACTATACCATATGTTAATTAGTATCTTAAAAAAATATTGTCTTTCTAGTAATATTAATAAACTTTAGAAATGTATTAACTTTGCCTTTTGGAATTTTATTCTGTTTATAGTTAAATTGTTAAAAATCATTAAACATTTTTTTTTAGTTCATGGCAGCTAATTTATTTTATCAACGATGGCATTGTATTGAGATTTGATTTAAAATGAAATTGTAGCAAATTGAGCAAAAATGATTATATTTTAATACTTATTTTCTTAACTAAAAATAAAACCAGTTAAATAGTAAAATCTGGCTCGAACTCTTCAGTTTATAGAAATTTACTATTAAGCATTCCTTTTTACTAATTTTTGTTAATTTTGTTTTCCTTATACAGGTGTTTATCCACAAGTAATTTTTACGGACTATGCGTTGAAGAATTATTTCTGGAATAAACTAAACGAAGAGTGATAATGTAGAAGATTTCATCTCTACCCTGTAAATTTATAACCTTAGCTATGCCATTTGACTGAAGCCTCAGAAGACGGTTATATGTATTCATAGTGTATTTATTGATAAACTTGTGAAAACAACATGTATATTATAGGATATTAAAATAATTGACGTTCTAGTTTTCGGTATCGCTTCTCTTGATCACTTGTATACCACAATCTCATTACATGGATATTATATGTTTGTTGAAAATTAAAGTTATTTCTTACTTAAAAGTGTTTTTGGTTGATTTCATAAGTGTTTTGTGATGTGTCAGTTGCTTCAGTTATCCTCCTGACTATGATTTTTATTTTCTTAAAATTGTAGTAATATATTGGTGCTGGGATTTTACATTTTCTATCCTATTCCATGCATTTATAGCACATTAAAATAGGTTTAATTTAGAGCATTTTTTTATTATTATTTTGTGGTGTGCAAGTGACAAAATATACAACATCAAAAAGCCACACCTTGTTAAATAAACATTCACATTACAGAGAAAATTAAAAACCTGATTATTCAACAAAATAGAATTAAGAGGTTATAAAAAGACGAGATGCCAAAAAGGAAGCAGAAATGTATTATTATTTTTTTACAGATATTTATAGTATTCTTAACCACTTGCGGTGAAAAGATGTTACAGGATCGTCAACGACGTACTAGACACATTAGAAGGTATTTGTCACAGAAGTAACCATCGAGAATTGTCTCCCAAAAACTTTCTCGCATATTCTCTAATAAATGTTATATAGTTCGTCAACGGATTCTGAGACGACCACTTTTCGTCGACCCCATCTCATTAAGTGGTGAGACGCGGAACGATAACCGCGTTTCCGGTATAATTATTTGTAATGTTTACGTCTCAAAAAACTGCGACTCTTCATTGTTAAATGTAAACATCTCCTCCTTTCATATTTCCTTTCACCCCTATTTTGACGAATTAAACCCATCTTAACGCATGCGCAAAAGCGTGGAAGGTTTTACAATCCGTCGCTGAACTATACGACAAAACTCTTTACATGACTTTGACGTACACTAATCATGAAATATTAACCTTTGCTGTGAATTGAACATTTTTGTTACTCTATCATGTTATACTTGGCGAGTTTTTTGGCGATTAATCCCAGGCATGCTGTTAATAATATCCGAAACTCGAATTTTGTTTTACGCGTGTTTTCCCCATCTGGTTAGCCAAAACATGGCTCTTGCGTCAATAAAATCCAAACAAATAACTACCCCATCCGGTTGAAACCAAAATTGGACAGAGAATTACACTTGTAATCACAAAATCAGATACCAAATTTCATATATTTAAGTCATTGCCTTTTTGAATTGTCGTGTTTATATGCTTTTTAAAGTGCTGACCGTCAAACGGCAACCCTTTGTTGGATTTGGCAATTTTTTGACGATTTCTATACTTTCTCTGAACTACGTATATGGTAAAATAAAAATGTTTGCGACTCGTCTCCTCAGACTCTTTGCCAGAACACATCTTAAAGGTGCTCAATCTTAAATAGGAAATTAATTAATTCATTTAGAAGATATAAATCTATTTCTATAAAGTGTCAGATATTTTGTGTGGCTTCGCTGCTAGTTACAGGGGACTGTTTTGGCACGAGAGCTTGTGAATTTCTTGCTGCTGCAAGTGGTTAATGATGTTATTGTTCATAGAAAAATACGAGATAATTCAGCATTAGACCCAGATGTGAAAAAAATTGATCTTATTGTACTTTTGTTTACGTTGAATAGAGCTAATAATAAATGCTTGATGTATAAAAAATATGATTTTAAATATTTAAAAAAAAAATTTAAAGAAAGGAATGTTGACATTGCCATCACATTTACAGCAATTATTTCAAGTAGCAAATATCTGAAATATATTTTATTATTTTACTTAATTTTTGAGTCGGAAAGTTTTTACCAATCGGTGTAGAATTGGAAATTCACAATAATGAACTAAATTATTTTTAATTTTACTCTAATATTAATTGCAGGTTTAATTAGTTTGATCGAATGAAAAGTGGATGGCCATCTGAAAATTTTTCTCAGCCAAGGTATAATAACATGCATTTAAAAATGGTAATTGTTTTCATCATTCTTAGCTTTATTAAAAAATCATGTTAATTCTAGTCTCCATAATACAGCTTAGTTCATTCCAGGCGATTTTTAATAAGGATATTATAGTCACGTATTTCGGAAAGTCTGCTATAAATTGCATGTAAATTTTCAAAGGATGCTGCTCTCCCACCCTACTCGACCCCAGTAAATTGATTTCCATTGGAAATACCACTCTGACTGTTAGCAAGAAGGTTAAAAAATGTCCTTGACTCGCCTATTTCTGCATATAAGAGGGCATTACAAAGACATAACATAAATATAGGGGGGCCGCGGTGGCCTGGTGGTAAGGTCTCGGCTTCGGAACTGGTGGGTTCCAGGTTCGTGACCCGATTCCACCGAAGAACCGTCGTGTAAGGGGGTCTGTTGCACGTTAAATCCGTTATGACCAAATGTCCTCCCGCTGGAGTGGTGTGGAGAGGTGTGTGCCAGCTCAGGTGTCGTCCTCGTCATCTGACCGCGGTTCCAAATGACGAGGTCCGTCCCAAAATAGCCCTAGTGTTGCTTCAAACGGGACGTTAATATAACCAAACCATAAATACAGGACGTATCATAAATGTGCATTAGTGCTATAAAATTGAATGTTCTCGAGTGTCAAAATATCCTTGCTTAAATTTTTCAAAATGACATTCTTAGTAGAAATTTCTGATGGCGATATACATATCCTTTGCAAAATTAATTTTTCCATTATTTTTGAAATATGACGTTCTTAAATTGCTATTTTTAGAAGCATAATCTTTGAACATCTGAGATTTGGAGGTCTCTTTCTCTCGTTTTTTAATGTGTTGAAATAAAATACATATAGATAATTATTTTTGAAGATTCTTATCGTTTGCTATTGATTTTCGCGGACAAATTTAAAGTCTCTTAATTTGCTATGTAGTTTTCATCCTCGTGTAACTTGATGATTGAAGCAGAATGAATTTTAAACTTCTCATTTATACACTCAACGCTAATAGATGAAATTCTAATATTGTATAGATAAATACTTAATAAAAAAAATATCATAATCAAAACTTTTTTTTTTATTAGTGTAAAATGAGCTGCAAAATATGTTTTCCAAAATTTTAGAAATATATTTTTATAAATACAGTAAATGCCTTCAAAACAAATATATAATTAATAGGACAATTTTCAACTTATTATCTAAAAGAAAATTTTTTTAAAAAAAATGGCTGCCTGATTTCAAAAGAATTTTTATAAGTTAAGATAAAAGCAATTGCGAACTGACTTTTTCTTGCCATTTAAAACATTTTTCTTCCAGAAATGCAAAAGAAATATAATTTCATTTTTCAGGTAACTTTCATTCATTGGCGAATGCCTATCTTATTTATCAGTTTATTCTATCGGTACTCCACCTATTACATTTAATTAGGGATTTTGGTACATATTTCTTTCTTATTATGGTATAGAGGTATTTGTATTAAAAACATTTTTTTAAGATCGACATCTTTGGTCCATTGCATCCAATTTAATTTGAAAATTTAAAGAATAAATTTGTTCATTTGAGGCATGCAGTTGCATAGAAAAATGAATCACACCAACAAAGTAACGATGAATAAATAAAATCGCTAAAATCAGTTCGTTAATAGTAATAAATGAGTCCTTGAAGTTAATAGCCAATGAATTATCATGTTACTAGTCGATGAATTATCATGGTTCGTCAAATTTCTAATCGGATAATTTGTAATCAGCCTCTTTGACAAGACCACCAACTGCGAATTATTTCATGGTTGCCAGTCAGCTTGTTAAATATAATTTTTTTAATTATTAAAAAATATATGGTAAAAACAACACATTTTTCCTGATCCTTTGTTGGATAAAATCTTATTTTGACAATTCTTGAAATTCACAGGAAAATTATTAAATTAAAATAATTATCAAAGCCATGATTTCATTAAAGATACTGTTCTAATTTTTTTTTCTCCTTGTATGAAATTAATTTAGCAGATTTTAATCATTCGAGACAAAAAAATTCCAGAAGAATATTCATTATATGCTATCTGCACTTCTATTTCATTTGGTTCATTGTATCTCCTGCTGTTTTCCATTATTATTGCTGTATTTCAAATTGACGACTTTTTTTATCCGACTGTAGAAGCTCTGAACCCATGAGGATATTTTTGAATTTTAGCTGGAGATCTCTCAATACCAGATTATTGGCAACAATAGGCTCGTCATTTCCATCTTAGCTGGTTGATACAGACGCTGATATATCGTCCATTTTACCATCATTAGCGGGTTAAATACAACTTTTTCAAAAAACAAAAAAAAGTTTCGCTTCATCATTCTTCCATCTGACCAAACTCAATAGCTGCATCATTATTCAATTTTTTTTAATCTACTTTTGAAAGAAATAAAAAGTTTTTGTCAAATAGTATAAATATGTTGTTTACTTTATTTACATATCATACATTACACTTTCATTTATTAAAATATACATATATTTAATAAAGGAAACTTTTAATAGGGAATATTATTGCAATGTCTTCAGGTTGATCCAGGTATTGCCGGTAGCTTTTAAGGAAGATGCTGAATTATTAATTTGCTCGGAATAAACAGGTTAAAATTCACAAATTTGTATATTTCAAAAACATGATTAATAAACTTGGTTACAATATAAATAATTACAATTTTTGAAACATTAAAAAAAAAAAAAAAAAAAAAAAACTCCATCAAATAAAACATACATACAAGAGAGAGAAGGGGGGGGGGGAGACAGGAAAACTTTAAATCGATTTATTTTGGTAATATTTTATCAATGTTTTTTTGAAGTTTCTCAAAAGACTGAAATTCTTCTTAGTGCAAATGAATCGCTTTTTAATATTTTTGCCTTGGTAATCTCCACCCCCCGAAAAAGATCTTTCAATTTTTTTTAGAAAACTCTTATTGGCAACAACCTTTACAGACTTATTCTTAAAGGGTAAATCATCTAATTTATTAATTGACAAAAATAAAATTGATGAAAGCAGAATTTTATATTTTGTAAAAACTTCAAACATATATTTATTTTACAGAAACATATTTTGATGTTTATCACTAGTGAAACAGAATATATTCTTTTCTTTAGTGATATAAAGAGGATTTTAGAATAATTAATTTGAATTACTTCATATTTTCCTATTTTTAGAAACAAAGTTCCGAATACTCTTTATATTATATATATATATATATATAAGAGGAAGGGATATCTGTGCATTTAAATGGAAAGAATATTCTTTCAGGCCTAGTTTCAGAAAAAAATTGTAGTTTCAGGTAAAATATTAGTTAATCTACTGATTCAAAGAGAACAAAAATATTGAAATAAATCAATTATTCAAACTAAAAAGCTAAAGGTTGAAACTTAATAAGAAAAATTGCATTCTTTTAATACAGAAATAAGTATCACGCCTAAAAAAAGGGATGAATATATATAAATAATCTAATGTATTTAATTAATTGAGATTCCAAAATTAACATAAAAGGGAGTTGACAATCCGACAATCCATCGTAAAGATATTTTTACAACATGGTGAATTTCGTGGTTTTTAAAATATACAGAACTTTCATGTCACATTTTGAATGAAAAACTACAATCTGTTTTTCCTAGTCATTTCTTGGACAAGTATGAAATACAAAAAAAAAAAAAAAAAAAAAAAATTTCAAATCACGTTGTTATTATACAAATGGAGAATTTTACAAATAGTAAGTGTTTATCCTTGAGGTAGCAACCCCGAAGGTAGTTTTAAAACAAATATATTTCAATTTAATTAGAGGAACAACGGAAGAGTATATAACTTTCTGTGAAGCTTTAAATTCTAATTAAAATGCGAAGTCTAAAACTAGAATATGACACAATTAAATCTTCTCTTCTCTCTTATATTTGGAACTGCTTTAATGGGCAACATTAGCTACATTTTTAGCATAAATACGTTTTGTATTAACACATTATAAAGAATAAATCAGCATTTCATCTTATCAACGCACATTCTGTAACCTTTTCGGTTCTAACTAGGATATACGTTCAAGAGATCAGACTTCATACATTGTTCGGTAAATAAGTATACTTGGATACTTTTACATGGATTTTCGTTAGAAGAACCCTTTTTACTTGGGATTTAAAATTTTTATCATGCATAATTGGGTCGAAAGGTTAATGTCTTGACCGTCATCATGAACGAGCATTGAATTAGCACTTCTTAAGTTTAAATAAATGGGATCACTCAATGTTGCCATAATTCATTGTGAAAATTACATATAATACACAAATGCCTCAAATATTCAATGTATTTTTAGCTGTATCGCTAATATAGAAAATTTTCGAAATAGAAGTCAACATTATGATAAATAGTAGAGAAAACTAAACGACGTAGAGTCCCTCAATTGCAGCAATTTTAAATTGTGACTTACTAAATAATGAACCATTGATTTTCCAATAACTTTACCAAGGCAACAATATTAAAAGTGATCGCGCAGTTGTATTCTTTAAACTTGCAACTTACTTTTTCACTTTTTTCAACCACCTGAGTCAACTATAAAACATCTAACATTAATAAGCAGGAAAAAAATTAATTTTCAAAACTTATCTAGTTACTAATAGAATTATCATAATATTATTATATATACAGCAAATCTGAAAAACCGTATAAATACAATTGTTAAACAACAATATAAAAATTAGAATATGTTAATAAAAAGGCATTAAATAGATTTTTAATATAAAAGACTGAAAAAAAGGCATAATGAAATAATAATTCTTACATTTTTTCAAGAGATCATTTTGTCAATTTAACAAAGGTGAAATCGATAAATTTTTTCTAACATTATTAAATTAGTAATCGTATTAGATGGAGGTAGTCACAGAATTTTACATTCTAAAACATCTAATAACGGTTAACGCAAAAGCAAGTTCTGTGCTTTCTGCAAAAATGGAGTTGCTCTTATACTTGAACAATCGTTGTCTGCAGTTTAAGGTCACCTGATCCAAAAAATCTCACCGTCAAACATAAAAGAAAATAAAATAATTTAGGACTAATGAAACGATACAAAAGAAATAATATTCAGTTTCAACATTTGGATTCTGAATATTTAATTTCACTGAAAATCAATAAACAAAATATTTTTAGAAACCACGATGCTGGACAAATCATTAAGGTTTTCTGAGACAGACACAAAAGCCTCAGAAGATGGGACTGTCTTAAAGAACATTCCATTTCTGTGGAAATTCATTTTAAAATAGCTTCGTTTTCTGATAAATTAAATCTCCAAACGTAACAAATTCTAATTACTGGCAAAATTGCAATGCGGGGAAAAAATCGATTTCTGAGAAGTTCTACCATCAAGAATTGTTTAAATCTTTTTTTTTTTTTAATCCATAATACTAAATGTATGATTATGTATAATTTATTTTAAGTAGAATTAAATTTTTTTCATTTTTTTTCACAAAAACTGTTTAGAAAAGAAATTTTAAAAACAAATATGAGATAATAACAATACATAAGAAAAATATCTAATATTACAATTTACAAGCTTCGAAATGCTAAATTTTAAAAGAATGTTATACTTTATCGCTTTGACCAAAGCTATTTTCATTACTCTCATACTGCACAGGGAGTACAAAAATATTAGAAAATCAGAAATATATATATATATGAATATAATAATGAAATAGGAAGAAAAAGACATAGATATATATACACTTACACACCTTTGTTGAAATCCCTAATGACAGGAAGTTTCTAAAAGAGATTCATCCAACAAAATCCAGTTGACATAATCATTTTCTGTTTGCTGATACCATGGGAATCGAACCCTATCAAAATAATTATGGTGAAAGAAAATAAAATTACTACACCATCACTGATTTTTTTTTTCTTTTTACATACAAAGAAAACAAAATTAAATATATATATAAATAACTCATATAGAATCGTAAACGATTAAAAACTCATAGAAATAACCAAGTCAAAAGAAAAAAAATGAGTTTATATATTTTTGTTGTTTTAAAATGCCACCTCTTAAATACACTAAATACATAAAATTCACTTATATCAATATACAGTATCCATTGCACGCATACAAAAATTTTTGAAGTCGTATAAACAAAATATGACTCCATGGCAGTTATATGAACATGAATTTGTTTATTCAATTTCTTTTTTAACACGATACATGCGGGCTGAAATTTTAAGATATTTCGGACCCATGACTACATCGAGATATTTATTAGAGATAAAATGTACTACATCAATTAACAATCGCACGTTAAGCTTATTATTATATACAAATATTAAATCATACATATTTTCACAGAAAAATGATAATATAAATAGTTCACATCCGAATATAAAACGAAGCGCACGTAAAAAAATTAATTTTTATGTCCAGTATATGTTTCCATAGATAAAAATGATAAATATTTAATATGGATTATACGAAATCTATTAACCGAAAAAAATGAATATGGATTACATATAAACTTTTGATATAATTATACAGATTTTTCATCTGCATTTAGTTAAAAGGATACGGAATTAACCAATGGATAAAATAAAAACCAGATAAAAATTTACCTCATAAATATAGGGAAGAATATAAAAGTCGAAATATATAAGTTCAAAAGTCTACATGCATTGCCATGACGTTTAAATAATTATATTCATTGCTAAACTTCCATAATTTTAATAGTTTTCATTTAAAAAATAATATAACTGTTCTGTAACAAATGATCGACTTGGAAGTTCTTTCCTAAGAATATTTATTTGGGCTGAACATTTTATTCATAATCATATCAATAAAAATACAAATAAATAATAAAATGTTATAAGAAATTAAGAATTATAATCAGCGATGCACCTTATTCCAAACTCTGTAAGGGTCGAGACATAAGAATGAAATTATTGCACTTCTTATATGGAAACATGGGATTTCTTAAAGTCCCTCCATATTATTTCTGTTAACACGTCTTTTTCCTCACCTAATATAAAACTTCTACAATAAACAAAATATTAATGAATAGGATGTTTTATAAGCAACTGTCAAAGCAATCAATTCAATTAAAAAACATTGCTAGTTAAAAAGTTAAATGAAAAGCAAAAGGTATATTATATATTTATACATATACATATATACAATTTTAAAAGTTAATTTATAAAAATCATTTAACTTAATTTCCTTTGAGTGGATTCACTTATTTAATTTTTTTAAAAAAAAAGAAAGAATTTCATTAAATTATTACTTAGAAGAAAAAATAAATTAATATAAATAAAATTTTTAATTTGAAATTCTTAAAAATTTTAAAGCAGATAATCTAATTATTGCTTACTTGAAACTATGTTTCCTGGGGGAAGGGTTTGATAAAATTAACACAACTGGAAATTTTATTATTTTTTTACTCCATCTTACTTCTTACAATTTGCTACTGATATAAATCTGGATCAACCTGAATTCACATTCATGCAGGTTCAATATACCCTGCATGTGATTATAATCACAGAATAAAAATTCAGCATTTGAAGCAGTTCCAAATCATTTTTTTTTCAAAAATCATTGTAAGTTGCGAACAATAATATATAAAGACATAAAGAATAATTAAATTCTTTCAATTCAATTCGAACTATAAAACATTTGAATGTTTGAAAATCCCTGAAGATATAAATCTTTTTATTAAAAGAAATTACTATGAGCAAGAGAATAATGCATGATATAACATAAAACAGACAAAAGAAATTATATTATTCTGGAAATCCTACTTGTATGACTTCTGCTATTTTTTTAAAATTCGTTAGTTGAAATTACATTTTTCGCATCACTTTTCAGTAAATAAAAAAAATGTTATCCAAAGTCACATTTTTATATAACTTTCAAATGCATTTACTAACTACTCCAGAGTAAACACTGGAACATTCTCATAAGACGCTACTACATAGTCTGTCGCAAAAAAAATTATCCTATTTTCCATCAATTTCATTTGACCACCAGAGAATGATGTAGACGTTTAGTTCCACTCATTAACTAGCACCAGAATTATCGGTGAGATAGTTCAGATAAAGCAGAAAAAATACAGAAATTTAATCATACTGATTTATTTTACAAGCAAACGCGAACTATTTTTCGCAGTCGCCGTAATTATTTAATATTTTCACTGAAATTTGTGACCACGAGAGAAGATTTTAAAACAGCCTACCAAATGGGTGGAAAAGATCGGTGTTTCAGAAGTGGGGATGGGTTTCAAAAAGAAGCAGAAATGGCAATAACAACAAAAAAGAATAATCATTGTAAACTTCTAGTATAGTAAAATTTCAAACTTACCTTCTTTACATGTTTTATCTGAACTACATCATAAGCTTCACTGTTTTTTAGTTGCGAGGTGAATTGTCACCTGTATCGTCGTCGGGTCATCAGAGAGCCTCGTTTGGATATAAGAATAACGCCCACACACAAAAAAATATGACACTGGTTTAAATAGAATTTTGAGATCTTCAGAACAACAAAATCCATTCCGAGCGACTTTAAGAGCACTCATGTAATTATTCAGAAGTGGCGAAACCTTTAATTCGTTAGAGGGTACAATTTGTGTTATGATTAATAACTGGACACTATTATGCACTTAGGAACCAATTCCCAAAGTCATATCTTAAAATATATTATTTTCAGAAATTACCACCGAACACATTATAACATTGCATGCTTCCAAATGTCATTATTTTATGCTATAAAACCTCGATTATCCAAGGTGGGAACCGTAATAACCTTGGATAATTGGAAATTTCATTAATAGAGATTAAATTTTAAATTATGAGCTTTTTTGTTTTGTTTTTATCAAAAAGGATTTCCAGAATTGTTTATCTGAAATTATAAAAATAAGTTGACACTTGTTAATACTTTAACAAATTTTGCTTATCATCAAACTTCTAAGCGTTTTTTTAATAGATTTATCCCTTTTGATAAGAGTATTTGCGACTGTTGCTAAATTTCGCTGGGATTTTCTTTCCTTTGCATTCTTTCCCGCTTAAAAGCTCGAAAATTTTCGGCGCAATTAAAAACATCGTTTTTTTTTTCTCATAAAAACCGGCAGACTTTACTTACATCACTTAAGAAATGCTTAAGAATGAAATTGCGGTTACATTTTTTTTCCTCTCTAAATTATTTGTTGAGTTATGAACGATAATGTCCCGATAACATCTTTTTGCTAGATTTAGCATTCTGAAAATAGGCTCCAATGCCAAATTCGACAGCCTTTTTTGAAGAAGTTATTGACGTTATTAAAAAATAAAAATTACAGTTCGACTTTCTGACACTGATTCGATCTTGGTTAATAGAGGAAGGAATAATCGAGATTCTGCAGTTTGTTTATTGGTATGTTTTATAGTCGTGTCTAGTTGGCTCAATTTTAAATAGCAAACTATACCAGCTTCAATACAATTTGCAAAGATGGAGGTTAAATTGTTGGTTCCCATTTGCGTAACTGTGTCCTAATGCAATAAATATCACTTTCAGAAATTTTGGTTAGCGATTATAAACTATTTCATTCTACCATGTTTAAAAATACTGAAAAATGTCCAGATTTAAAACTTTGTTAAAGATAAAAAAAATGTTACTATTTCCTATTTTAAAATATCCCAATATTATTCGAATTAGAAATCGTTTCCTGCCCATGAGAGTGAAATATCCCTGCCCATGAGAGTTAAAATATCCCAATATTATTCGAATTAGAAATCGTTTCCTGCCCATGAGAGTGAATGGTCATTTTTTCCTTTTGTTGGTATATCTGTGAGGGCACTAAAATAGTTTAATTTGCGTATTTCATAAAAATTATGATGGTTTATGCAACAGTTGCAGGTTTTATGGTGGTTTTTTTTTTTAAATTTTCACCAATATCATAAACGGCAATTCTTGATTAAAATCAACATCTCAATCTTTTTCAAAATGTTCTCCTGTATCAGAAATTGTAATTCGTGATTATAATCAGCATCTCGGTATTTTCTAAAACGTTTTCTAGTATAAAAATGGTGATTAAAATCAATATATCAGTATTTTTCAAAATGTTCTCCAGTATCAAAAATGATAATTTTTTTTTTAAATCAACATCTCATCTTTTCAAAATGTTCTCTAGTATTTTAAATTGTAATTCTTGATTACACTCAGCTTTTTTTAAAATGCTCTCTAGTATCAAAAATGGTAATTCTTGATTAAAATCAACATGTCAGTATTTTTTAAAATATTCCCCAGTATGATAAATGTTAATTCTTGATTAAAATAAGCATCTCGGTGTTTACCAAAATGTTCTCCAGTATCAAAAATGGTAATTCTTGATTAAAATCAACATCTCTGTATTTTACAAAATGTTCTCCGGTATCATGAATTGTAATTCTTGATTACAATCAGCATCTCGGTGTTTTCCAAAATTATCTCTGGTCTTAAATATGGTATTTTTTGTTTAATATCCTCATCTTGGTGTTTTTCAAAATGTTCTCCATCATCATAAATGATAATTCTTGACTAAAATCAGCATCTTATGACATAGTCCATTCTCGGATAATGGCATCTCTGAACTAGCGCGCGCAATTAATTATCGAATGTTTAATACTGAAAGCTGCACACAAGCCATTAGCAGTAATTAATTTCTTTCCAAAACAGAATGTGTGACTAATTAAGAGATAAAATAAACTCGAATTTCAGAAAAACTTAATTGCATCTTATAGTTCCATCACATTAATAACGTTGACGAATTAATTTAATATGGAATAGCTTATCGCTTAGTTCCCTGTTAATATGAAATCATGATCATTTTTGATCGCGAGGCAGATTATTCCGTGTCAAAATTCTTGATTGATCGAGAACAAGCATGGAATTTTATAGATATGTTAATGTTTGCATCGAATGAGCAAATGATAAAATATAAATCATGAGCGACGTTAAGGATAGTGACATATTTTGATAAGATAAGGTCACATGCGCGTTACTTTTGGTGTTCCTATTTCTATATAACATTGTAGAATCGTCGTCGATTTAGGATTGCGATAGATTTTAAGGCCCGATGCGAACGCTTGTGCTGAAACGAGGACATAACAAGAGGAATGTTAAGTTATACTAAGGATGGAATTATAATTACAGCTGTCTAGTAACTTGATTTGTACAAAATTTTGTTGACGTGTCGGGAGACGTGACGTAAGAATTGTATGTTATCAGTCGAGTTTATTTCGATAAACACGAGACTGTGTGAATCAAATTTTACCAAATATGACTACATCTCGTTACATTTCTAGTTGTCATATTTTTACATTTACATATCATATCATATTTATCATTTGTAGGTTTTACATTTGTAGTTATCATATTTCTACATTTACATATCATATCATATTTATCATTTGTAGGTTTTATATTTGTAGTTATCATATTTCTACATTTACATATCATATCACATTTATCATTTGTAGGTTTTACATTTGTAGTTATATTTCTACATTTACATATCATATCACATTTATCATTTATAGGTTTTACATTTGTAGATATATTTCTACATTTACATATATCATATTTATCATTTGTAGGTTTTGCATTTGTAGTTATCATTCATAGCTATATAGACATCTAGCAAATGGATCTCGCTCAAAATTTGATAGAAATTTACAAATTTGGTCTTAAATCTATATACTCAATTTCATCAATCTTTTTCAAAGCATTGTTGAGTTATATTGTCCACAAATGAACAGATATAACGTAAAAATGCGTTTTCCGAACTCAGGGTGGTTTGAATATGGATATCTGTCAAAATCTCAAGTACGAATTTTTTGACAATTACAGTACTTTCACCAAACTTTGTATAGGTGAAAGTAAAAATGGATTGACTTAAATATGTCTAATTTGGTCTAATTGACTTTAAGTATAGCTTTGTGTTCGAATTTTTGTTTCAATCGGTTGGGAAGAACAATACGTCTAAAACCTAAATTTGATTTTTGTATACTTTTTACTAATACAGGATTTAATCGCCAAAAACATTCGCCAAGGATCACACGATAGAAATGCTAAATTCACGCCAAATTTTAATATTTCTTAACTATTGTAGGGAAATGCCATGCAAGGCATTCATTGAGATCATTAGATAGAATGCGAGAAAGTTTTGAGGAGACATCTCTCTCTGCTTAAAATTATTATAAAATGTTCATAATAGTGTGTGAATTTTTATAATGTGTGTAATGAAATGTTTATAATGGTGTAATTTATATATGTGATTTTGCGACTTTAAGTATAAGTTTGTGTCAAATTTTGTTTCAATTGGTTGGGAAGAACAAAAATTTGATTTCTGGATACTTTTAACTTATACGGGGATTCATCGCCAAAAACACTCGCCAAGGATCACACGATAAAAATGCTAAATTCGCGCCAAGTTTACTATTTCGTAACTATGTACGGCAATATCATGCAAGGCATTCACTAAGATAACATCTTTATTAGAGAGTATGCGAGAAAGTTTGGGGGAGACGACTTTCTCTGGTTATAATTTTATTATAAAATATTTATAATAGTATATTTATTTTTATAATTTATGTAAATCTTAGTCAAATATATACAATGAAGATACAGTGGTTTGCAGTACTCTCTCCAAATTTTCCATAGGTGAAAATGATTAATGTTATTAAAGGGTGAACAAATCTTCGCTGAAGGAGGCTAGTTTGGTTTTTAATATTAACCGGATCTAATGTACAATACACTCCAGCCTTATATGGCGTAAGGACAGGCCGGATAAAAAAGAACCTGATAAGCCAGATTTTTATGAACACATTTCTTTGCCCGCCAATACGAGAGGACAAAGTTTTTATACCAAAACTCACTGTTAGAATACGTGTTTTCACACTTTGTATTGAGTATTAAGCCATCCTTTTATCTCAAGCCATGTCGAAGCAGTTGCCAGTAAAATGTCGAGTTAAAATAAAAGGCACTGTACTGGTAATTTATATATCCTTATATACTGCAAGAATATATTAGAGAGAAAGTAATTTAAAAGATATAAACTATTCATATTTTAACATGAATTCTGCACACTTCGTTGTGGTATACTTAAAATAGCATTAAGCATATCCCAAGAACAATTTACGAGTTCTGTACTCACTCTGCAGTTATAATCAGGAACAGCGGCAACAATTGAGGTCCGGTATATACTAACGAAACAATGACCAACGTCCAGAACGCTGCTCTTTTCCTGTCACAACCTGTATGTATTTAGCGCACGACACGTAGGAAGAACGTAGCAGGCGCCCTCTTCCAATGCCTTGGAAATTTCGCCAATGCAACGCCTTGCCTTCCTCGTTTAATTACGATAAAAGAAAACTAGGCCGGATAGTACGAAAGCCGGATAGCCACGAGCCGGATACTCGGGAATGTAATGCGTATATATATACAGTCGATTACAATACTTTCTCCAAACTTTGTATAACTGAAAGTAATTAATATTATAAATGTGATGAACAATTTTTCGCTGAAGGCGGCTAGTTTGGTTTTTAATATTAAACGGGTTTAATGTAATTGATTTTCTAAAAAAAAACTCGCCACATTTTCCTAGAGTTCCATATGGGCTAGTCAATACTTAAAATATTAAGATTCACCCTCGTTATTTAAAGTTAATAACTTTCCCATCTTCCAGTCTGCTTTTAAGAATCGTGATTTATACCACGATCTGGCGTTCGGACTCTTAAACAAATGAATCGTTTCTCTTTTCCGCTACGAGCCGAGTTATCTGGGGGAAATCAGTTCATTTTTCAAAATGGAATAATGGGCCGAGCGATATTATCGCAGATCACTTCATAGTTTTCGGAACTGGGGAAACTAAAAAAAAAAATAACTGTCGGTAAATCATAGGACGACGTGACCCCCTTAGATGACAAATCGCCCAATTTGCAATTCTAACTTATAGAATCGTCATTTGTCGTATAAGGGGGGGGGGGAACCACAGTTCATGTTTCGTATCTGGAAACCACAGAAAAAAACATTCATGCCTAAAGACGAAAGGGGGGAGGGATGTTGAAAAAATATTATTGCCATGATAAAAATGGGGAGGGAGTACAACAATTGGCGTTGCCCCTCGTTTTGAAGGGAACGATGTTTCTTTTTTTAGGGTGGGAAAATATAATAAAAGGCAATATGCTATAAAAAGCTGTGTACCGCTTTCAGGTTCTGTACAGTACTTTGAAATCCATAAAATAGTAATTTTTAACCGTTTTGACTTATTAATGCAGCTTTGATTATCGTGAATCAAATAAGATTGAAGGGGCTGTTATTATAATACATCATATTCCGAGAGCAATTATTTTAGGATTTTTGAAATGGTAATATCGCATGGTTAAAATAGTCGTGGATTACTTATTGTTGTACATTAAAGTGTACACTTACTTAAGAGGAATGGTTGATATTTTTAGCAGGGGAACTATAATGAAGGAGAGGGATATGATGCATAGAGTTATCATATTCTATCCGTCTGTGCAATATTTTTTTGAAATAGTTAATATCCCATAATTTTAGTACTTGGAGAATTCTAATTATTAGAGATTATGTCCCATTTTTTAAAGAAAGGGACACAGAGATGATATATGATTAAAAAAGAACAATACACTATACAAAGTTGTCATAACACATTGCTCAATATAATTATTTTTCAATTTTTGAAATGGCAATATCGCATGGTTAAAATAGCCGTGGATTTCTTATTGTTGTACATTAATGTGTACACTTACTTTAGAGGAATGGTTGATATTTTTAGCAGGGGAACTATAGTGAAGGAGAGGGATATGAGGCATAGAGGTATCATATTCTATCCGTAGCACCTAGAGAATTCTAATTAAAGAAAAGGACACATATATGATATATGATTAAGAAAGAAGAATACCCTTTACAAAGTTGTCATATCCCATCGCTCAATATAATTATTTCTCAAATTTTGAGTACACGATTTGTACATGTAGGATTTAGAGGTAGAAGATTTCGATTTACAGGGTGGTCAAAATATGTTTCTTACAAAAGAAGCATTGATTATGATACTGTAACATTTTTACTGTGGAATAGTAATGTTTTTTTTTTTAAATCTAGCAGATAGATGGGATAGTGATGTTTTTTTTTTATTTTTATTATTAGTCTAACAAATATTGCAATTAATGTAGAAATTGTGATTTTACATTCGATTGGTATCAAAATGGCGTCAGCAAAGAATATAGATTAAAATGTTCTTTTGTTCCATATATTCAAATCGGCCTTTATTGTTCAGTGTTTCATTTTGTGGTTAAATAAAGACAAAATGTTTACAATACCCTTTAAAGATAGTGATGCACTCAAAGAGAGGATCGCAGATGCTGTGTCTAGTGTGACAGCTGAAATATTGAATAGTTGGCGAAAATCGGAATGCCGCCTTGACATTCTTCAAGCGACCAAGGACATTCGCATTGAAATGTGTTGACATAGCGATTTTTGTTTAAAACTTTATAAAAGTCTTTACAATCTATAGAAACAACCATTATGTCTAATTTTAATAGTTTTTTGCAATAATTATTCGTATTCGAGAAAAGATTTTGTGATCATTGTGTAATGTAAACTGAGATGTATAATCACTTTAAAGGAAATGGTGACGTTTTTCTATTTACAATTATGTAAGGAAGGTGGTATATTATATTTAAAATAACGGTATCTTAGTTAACTGAGTAAAGTTGTTGTTGTTTTTTTTTTGCATTATACCCGTGATAATAATGGTTGCGCTTTGATTTTGATTTATCAGACTTATGCTCTCGAATTTAATTTCAATCAAAATCAAGTATCATTTAAATTTATTATAATTATTAGAAATTTTTTTTTCAAGTTTTCAAACTTGCATCTAAATTCGGTGTAATCCAACATGTTTTTTGATTGTCTGATTGATTCAGTAAAACAACAAGCAAGTCAAACTTTGTATTAGAATATTTATATTGTTTTAAAAAGAATTCATCATTTTTAATTTAAGTTAATTTTTTTACATATTTTATACCAAAAGCAGCACTTTTGGAGATAATCCATAATCAAATCATTTGTTATTTCAATATATCTTAATATTAGTAACTCAAAAATTGTTAGGTGTTCATTAAATTAAAATTAATAAAAAATATATGACTTTAGACGTGCAGAAGGGAACAAATTTGGCATTGTTTAAAGTCCTTTATAATGCTTATCTAGCTTTGATTATGTGTATAAAATAATTACTACATGTATAATTCAATTTTTTTTAAAGTATCGTTTTGGTTAGGAAATCATTTCCGAATGATCATTTGAACGATATATTAAAGAGATTTTATCATAATTCTGACCTGTAAATGACCCTTTGATCGATATAATAATGAGATTGTTGTCATAATTTTGATCTGTAAATGATCCTTTGAACGATATGTTAAAGAGATTTTATCATAATTCTGACCTGTAAATGACCCTTTGAACGATACATCAAAGAGACTTTATCATAAGTTTGATCTATAAGTGGTTTGGGTAATAATTTGTAATTGGCTGCACTTTCATCTAGGGTTTCACGATCCAACAATTAATTTTATAATTTTTTTATAAAAAAAAAAGATTTTTTAATTTCCCTTTTAAATATCTCTTCCCAAAATCTCACGAGACTGGCAGTTTCCGTTCCACGGCTTTGACCAAGTGCCCAATAACTGTCTATGCCAGAAAGAACACGTCATGTCACTTTGGAATAATGCCTACTCAAAAATCGTTTCTTACTTTTGACATCTGACTCTTGGCGGAACATACAGATCCCTGATTTCCCACCGAGCCCGGCGGACCGAACACGCCTATAGAAAAAATGGGAGGAAGGTGGAGGGTGGAGGGGAAGGAGGGGTGCACGTGGGGCCGAACGGGCAAGACGATTCAGATGAAATATCGTCGGACCTCAAAGAACTGTTTCGGATGAGGAGAGTTCTGTGTTCTGGCCATCAATTTTCCTGGCCCCCGATACATTCATTATTTCAATCGGAATTCTCAACCTGCCGCCCAGACAGGAGGTTATAAATTCGTCTGCTAGAATGGGGGGGGGGGGGAGAGCAGGCTCTTTTAATTTTTTTCCTGACATTTATTGTTATTTTGGAGTTCTAAAAAAATTGGTGGTAATCGTCTAAATGGCATTTTTGAGTGTGGGGTGGGGATCTTAAGAAGCGCATTATTATTATTTTTTTCTTCCCAAAATGGTTCCTGACAAAATCCAGAAGTTGTCTGTGACTGTAAATCAAGAGGCAATTAAGTTTGCATTTTTTAGAAAATTACTAAGGATGAAATCGTAGAATGGCGTAATATTGGTGTAATTGATGATAATCGTCCAAAAGGTCAGTTTGGGTGAGATTTTACAAGAGGTGAGTGGGTCTGTTCCAAAATGGTTTTTGACGAAACACAGTAGTTGCCCGTAACTTAAGTCAAAGGCAATTTAAGTTGACGATATATAGAAATCTACGAAGGCAAAATCAGCTTAAATGACGTAAATCAGAGTTCTGGGAAAAAAGATATTTATAGTAATCCTCCAAACGATCAGTTTGAAGTAGGAGTTTATAAAGGTAAATGATTCCGTTCTTAAGATCGCTTCTGGCAAAATACAGGAGTTACCCATAACTTTAATCAAAAGCCAATTAAATTGTCAATATCTAGAAATCTACGAAGAGAAAAATCAGCGTTGAATGACATCACCTCAATATCTTAAATAATTAATAGTGATCTCCCAAAAGTTATTTTGGGTTAGAAGTTTACAAAGATGAATGGATTTCTTCCCAAGATGGTTTATGACAAAATGCAAGGTTGCTCATATAGTCAAAGGCAAATTAGATTGTCGTTATTAGAAAACTAAGAAGGGCTAAATCTATGCTGTATGTAATCAGCCGGCTGTTGTGAAAAAAAAATTGGTGGTGATTGTCCAAGTCAATTTTGTGATCCGTTTTTGAGTTAAGACTGTAGAACATAATGATATTTGTTCCCGGTGTGGTTCTAGTTGTAGAAGATTCCCATAACGACAGTCAAAGTCTACAGCAAGTCAATTGTCTTTATGTAGAAAGCTACGAAAGATTAAGTCGTATAATTGAAGCACAAAGTAGATAGCATAAGATGATATTTAGGAAAAAAAGAATTACAAGTAGACAAAACGCTTTTTTCTAAATCGTACAACAACTATTTCTGAAAGGACCTCATCATCTTGAGTAGTAGTTAGATAATTAAAAGGGCACATGAGCCAGCTTTCAAAACTAGATTTCCACAACCATCCGCAAAACTAGATTTAATATGCAATAAATTTGGATATTCACTCGATCTTTATAGATATCAAGTTTCGGACCTTTGATTCTTTGATCTCATGACCTTACCACTAAGCCATCTGGCTCTCTTACGTCGGTAAAAGAAGTATTATGAAATAAAATAATACTAGCTTTAAATATAATTTTTTTGTAAAACTGAAAATAGAGGATTGATAATTAAAACTAAATTCTGCTCAAATATAACTATTTTGGTTTTATATTTATTTTTGTTTAATTGAACATTCTTCATTCCTTCATACTCTACTTTCACTTTTAGCAACATTGTTATTAGAAAACCAAAATGAAGCAGCGTCCCAATCAAAAGTTGAAGAATTTTCTTTTTTTGGAAGAAAATTAAAATTTGGACAATTCTTTGAAAATTTCTTTATAAAGCAAGAAGCGCCAAGAAGAACTATTTCAATAAAGGTAGAAATTTTAATATTTACATGTTACTATAAACTGATTTAAAATATTGCAATATATCCGATGAGATTTGTATTTTATTGCTATTTGTACTACATCAATAATAATAATAATAATCGAGAAATTATATATATAATATATGGTTACTCTCAAGTATTATTATTATAACTGTTACTTTAATTAACAGATTTTAGAATAATAATTATTTCTTTTGTGTGTAATGAATGCAATTGCTTTTTTCAGTTTCATATGACTGAAGAATTTGTAATATTTTAAAATTCAATAATAATGCCTGCATACACATGATTATTTATTAAAACGAATTAAAAAATTTTTAAATGGCAGGTCCAAATCATTAAATTGTATGATTAAAACAAGTATTTTATTGCATTTTTAATCAAGTTTTGATAACCAAGATGCTACCATAAATGTCGTTTTGTTGTATTTCCTTGTTAAGAAATTTAATTTCACTTCTATAGTGTTGCATGTAAATGCTAATTATGTTTGTTGCAACGATATTTATACTTATTCACAACAATTGCATGCAAATAGCATAGATAAACTGACACTGGAAGGTTAAAAGCCACAACTGATCGGAAATATAAAATCATAATGTATTTTGAATGTTTTTAACCATTCACTATAGTATGAATGGTAAAATATAGGTTTTAAAGCCTTTTTTAAATTATCTATGTTAAAAGGCTTAAGACGATTAACAATAATTTACTTATTTAATAATTATATTAATATTTCTTTAATTTAAAATATTGTTTGTAATAACTTGCTCGATTTCATTCATAATGGATTTCGTACAATTCTGTTATCTTATGTAATATCTACAGTTTTTTAAAAGTCTTTCTAAATTTAGAAGTGCTTATATTAATAAAGAACTAACTATCTGCACCTCATCATTATCAAAATTATAAAAAGTGTTGAGAAACCACAAGAGTCCTTAGAACATTCATTGAACAAGCCAGTTTCAAATTTCAATCTTTTATTTTTATGCTACTAAGGACCGATATTTATAGACGGTACGATTCTAGATTTCAAGTACTTCCGGTTTTGGGATTCGAATTGGCTTCTTAAGTGTCGGCATAACAAAGAAATACGAAATTAAATGGCCTTTTTGTTTTGCGTTTCCCAAAAATATCGCGTGATTTCCTAGAAAGCATTTTTTTGTTTATGAGTGCATAAAATCATTTGGCTTCAAATGCTAGTATTGCATTCGTCTTTCGCAAACGTTAAAGTGTACGATTCTGGCTGTCTCCTAAACATCTATTCTCAGAACTGTAGTAAAATATTAAGATTGCCTTTTGTGTTCCTAAATTAGGCAACGATATAGACGTCTTAATTCCATTTTGATATTAATTTGATGCGACGTCTGTACTTGTAGAGGAACAATGTCGGAAATATGACGATGTTTACATAAAACTTATGAATCACGATCGTCTGCAAAAAAATTGTTTTTCTTAGGGTTCAATCAATTATGCTAAAAAAGCATTCGAGCATCGAAGACTTGTGGATTTTTTTATATGATTTCCAATGACAGCCTGTCACTTAATTTAAAAAAATAATCAATCTGCTGGCTGTTAAATAAAAACAACCGGTTTTAAATTGACGAACACGTTAAGAAAAAAGATAATGCAGCTTTTTTTTAAACAAGACTTATTTTGTAAATATATTTTTTCAATAGCGTTTAATAGAAATTTCCAGACCGATGGGAAACCTACAAAAATAAAAATAAATAAAAAGCTATCAATTACAATTAATTCCTTTTTCCTTCCTTATGTAGTAACTTATTTTTTACTTTTATTTTAATCTAGTGTTAGGCAATGTTTTATTGTTACTTATTCTCTTTTGCGATCATTTGGTTCGGAAGGATTTAATGGTTGCTATAAACTTCAACTAAATATTTTGTGTATCTTGTGTTAATGGATTCTTCGGCAAAATATTTTTAAGCTTCAGGATTTTTATTGTCATAGAACCCATGTTATTTTAGGAACTGTTCAGGTAAAAGTGTAGTTTAGTGTGCCCCTTGCTGCGCCAAAGATGTCAAGTTGCCAATAAAGATGGTTGACAAAATAAACAAAAACTTCTGCAAAACAAATAGTTACCACTTTCTGCATTAAAATTATGATCTTTTTTGATAAGTATTGATTTATCTGAGATTTTTTTTTTAACCTTTGGGATCGCTATCGCTGCTTATCTTAACAATTTTGAAATAACGAAACGGGCTGCGCTGGTCTGTTGTGTAGAGAGTAAAATCGGAAGAAGGCACCGGACAGAATTTTTTAACTCGAAAAAAACATCCTACGGCTTTGCTAGCAGCGTAAGCGGGACCCTAGTAGCTTCGTTAGCTCATTGAACATAAGGACTGTGTGTATAGCAGTAACAGTACATAATCAAATGGAAAGAAAGAATCAATCAACCATTCTCCAAACAAAATTTCAAACAGGAATCCCTTCCCCAACTTCATGAACTCGTAAAATATTTATATATTGCATTCCCTTTTCATCCATTCTGCAGGTTCAAAATATTTCCTGCCATCCTATTCATCACACATCTGTTCTTGAACAATTAACGACATAACGACTCATCAAGGAAACCGTCAGATCAGAAAAAGAATTACAAAAAGTGCAAGGAATTCCATTTCAGATGAGTTTTTAAATTAATAATTCAGACGATTTCTAAAACGCATGTTGACAATTAAGTATTGCAAAAGAATAAACATTTGCTTTTCGTATTTACATTAAAAATAACATTACAGTGTCTTGTTAGCAATAAAAAAAAACCTTTTAATTATAATACAAAACTAAAATCTTTAATTGATAGATTTTATTAGTTTTAATTTAACATTTTTCATAAAATAGTTGAAGTTCATGTGCTCTACCACTGTAAAAAATAGTAAACAAAAAAGCATTAGGGTTGCTATAAGATCGTATCGGTGGGTTACCATATTGGCGACAAACTCGGAGGCACACTAAACTACGCTTCAACCAACTGTTCATTGTGCTCTGCATTTTCCTAATTCTCTCTATATATATTTATGCATTGAATTAAATCACGGGAAAGAGCAAAAACGTTTAAAAATGGGCATACCTTAAAAAAATTTTTCGCCGTTCCTTAATTTTACATTGAAACTTTAATTGTAAGTATAATTTTTTTTTAAAAAAAATTTATTAAATGCATGCTTTATATACAGAGACCTACTCAACATATAAAAATAAATCTTCATAAAAAAATCTTCATAAAAAATCTTTATAAACAATGGGGGAAGAATCAAGATGACAGGTAATAATGAAAATGAAAAACAGCGATTAATGAAACTGATTTTATTTTTATTTCAACCATGAAATATATTGATGCAAAATAAGCTTGAATTATTTTTAAAAATTAGTTAAAATTGAAGAAAAAAAATATTGGGTAAAAAAAGAGCATAACTGAAAAGATAGTTTTGGAACTAAAAAAAAAAAAAAACATTTATCTCATTCTGTATTGCATTAGATAATTAAAGTGGTTTATTTTGATTTTTATACATATCATTTTGATAAATTCATGCTTCAATTTATTTAATTTAAATTATAATAAATCATAATATTATATTGTATATGATATAATATTATAAATTATAATATTATATGCAGATTGAATAAATATTATTTTGTAACTTAAAAAAAAGTTTGATTTATATATTTGTTTTTGAAATTTAAAAAATTAGTTTAATGTAATACTATGCTGTGTATTTTTTATTCAAGATGCTGAATTTTGATTTTGGAAATTGAATAATCCTTACTTGATTTTATTTTTTTCATTATTCCTACTAGAAAAATAAGCCAAATTGTAAGCAGTTCTTATTTCAATAGCTTTAATTAATCATATACGATTTGTAATAGATTATATATTTACTGTTGAAATTGCTTACATTACTCAAAATATAAATTTATTTTCTGTTTTGTTTGTACACAAAAGTTCAATAAAATGTCTTTTAAATTACACTTATGTTATAGTTCTGGTGAAATTAAAATAAAAAATCATGGTTAACATATATTTTCATTTCAATATTCTCCTGACTTATGTAAATTATTTTATATATATATATATATATATATATATATATTTATATACCGTCATAAACAGAAGAGTAAGATGAAGGTGCGGTTTCTCATCAACGCGCCAAAATCGTACCAAATGTGTAAACAGAAGGGCAAAAGGTATCGAAATTTTCCCTTCAATGGATTTTACAATGAGATTTTGATAGGAATTTCTTTGACACGTGTACATTTAAGATAGGAAAATTTAAGTATCTTTTAAAGAATGTTGTAAGCATTAGGGATTTTTATCTCTTCTCAAGGAACGTGAGAACCTGCTGAATTTACAGTTTTCTCGAGTGCGTGAAGGATTAATTTAATTTTAAAAAAGTGGAACGGGATCAGGAAATTAGAGATCATTTTAGAGTGAAAATATGGACTAAATTAAGATAAAAATTGGAAATTTAATTAGTATTTAATTTATATTATTACGTATATTTATAAATTAAATGCAAAAGTTTCTGTATTTTTAAACACAAATTTTATTAAAATATATTAAATCGGGTGATTTCCTAAATTAATCATGCCTCATAATCCTAGAGAATCTGATAAAGTATGCTGTCAAGATGTCTAACCTTTTTCCAGATCACGTGTTGAAAAGTCCCCATTAAAATCGAATAAAAGTCATAATGTTTCTTTAATTCATTCTTTCTGTATTTCAGACATAAAAAAACACAATGTTAATTTAGGAGAAAAAAAACGTGTAATGAATTTGTTACGTAATCATATTTCATGAAAAGAATATATGGTCGTCTCGTATTTTTTCATTATTTCATTCTGAAGTACTTGCTACTTTTTTTCATCCTCCAATTCTCAATATTTGTCTTCCAATGCTGGTAAAAAGCAATTATCTTCAATATCCATGTAATAATTACACCACCGCCATACCAGCACTGTCTGTTTGACTTCTTCCTCTCTCCCTCTTTTTTTTTTTTTTTTGATTATTGACATCACCGCAGAACAAGAATTAAACCACTATTTCTCCTGTGGTTACCCGAGGAATTTCAGTAATGAACCCTCCTCTAATGGTGTAGAGCTCACCCCTCCCCTCCCCTTCGCTACCCTCCCCCCTTCTGGGAGCCCCCTCGCTACAGATTTGTCAGGAGAAGGGGAAAGTTTTTGGCGGAAACCAGCAACCCTGCGTTCGTGTTATTTCTAAATGATGATGGATATCGTTGGTCAGAATGATGAATTTAACAGAGAGGAGATTACGCCTGTTTATCTCAGTGAACTCTTTTAACTTTTTTCGCCAGAAGAATTTTGTGTGAAATATTCTGAGTTTTAGTAAAGTGACTATATTTTCGAATTTTTCTTCTTTAGGATGCTGCAAAAACTCAACATATGATTTGATTTGGAGATAAAATAATATTAGACAAAATTCAGTTGCAAAAATGGATAAATGAATATGAAAAAAAAAAATTCAGAAATAATGAGATCATTGTTTTGAAATATTGAAAAAAAAAATGAAATTAAGGTTCGAACTTCTAGCCCCGAATCATCAAAGCATGATCATGTTTTAGACTTAAGTCACCCGACTTTTATTTTTCTTCTTCTTCTTTTTCTGTAGTTAGCTATTGATTATAATATAACAACGATAACCTACATAAATATCAAAAAAGTATTAAATACTGTTGTAGCGGTTACCTAACTCTACTACCTTCTCTTTTGATACAACAGATGGCGTTACCTAATTAGCATTAAGGCATATTTCCCATGATCCTTCTTGTTGGTCATTATTAGATTTGTAAGAGTGTCGTGTATTTTCGTGATCGTGTTTGTTTTGTCTTGTGAAATGTGGAACTTAGAAAATAATTAAATAACTGTTCCTGAAACTCGTCTATTATTTTCATCTACCTCATAATGAAGTTATAAACTCATAATAATATCTCATAATGAGTTTCGTCACTCTACATTTTACAATGTACTGGAGTATAAATCTAGTAATTAAAAAAATGAAAAGTTTTGTTATTAATTATACTTAAAAATAATTCCAAATTTTAAAAAATATATATATTTACAGAATTGAAATTGTTATCAATGAAATACTTATTTTTGAAATGTCAATATCATATGAAAATATTTTTTTATGCGGTAATATGTTCCAAAGTTACCGAGAAAATATTCTGAAACATTTATTAATTTTGTGTTAAAAATGTAATTAAAATTTTGAAAACTCCTTCTCTTCCCAAGAAGTAAGTACGTACCAAAATGAATAGCTGTAGTTTTAAAGTTTTTCCCTATACCGTATGATTTTCTGATCATGCACGTTGCATTATAAATGTCGAAATCTAAGACAATATGTAAATTTATAAACATTATCATGTTAACATTTTTTCCCTATTACTCTTCCTATCTTTTGTTCATCTGATCCTTCCGAAATGGCCTCATTAGAATGATATTAACCATGAATTTTATTATCCTATGCAGGGCCGGATTTAGTCCTCTAAGGGCCCTTGCGCAATGGAAGACACATGGATTCTTTCCCCAGTTTCTACAATCAGATATATTTATTGCTTTTAATTTAATCTTAATTTTATGTATTAACCCTTTAAAGGGCCATTTTTTTCTAGTCATATTATGTTAAAATATTTTTTGGCTTGAAATTAGAATAAGAAAAGGGATTCATATAGCTTATTAGATAAATTTAATTTAATTAATTTGATTAATTAATAATGAAGTAACAAATCAAGACACATCATTTTGTTTGAGATAAAGATCTGAAGCATCTAAGTTTCTGACTTACTAAAAAAATGTCTTATGCCAACCTACATAATTTCATACAAAGATTGATAAATTTGGTGGGAAGCATACTTCCCACGGCATTAGAAAGGATTAATTGCTTTTAATTATCTTTATTTGCAAATTTTAACAAACTTAAATACGAGAACAGTAAATTGCGGATTAATTTTAAAAGATTTGATTCCAATATACCACGTATAAAAAAAATTAAAAATTTTAATTTAAGAATAATTTTATACATAATAGTAAAAAAAAAAATCTTTAAAAATAATCTAAATTATGTTTAATATCAGAAATAGATATTTTTTCAATCATAAAGAACTATATATTTTTTTTTGGAATTATATAGCAACGTAACATAAAACTTCCAAACGATAATAAAATAAGAATATTGTTGAAGTAATGTTCCACAATTTAAGCGATACTCGATTTTAATTTGTAAAAATTTAATGCTCTATCTTTGTTAATACAAATTTAGTCTGAAAATACTACAAGAGTTCTCGGGAACCCTAGGCAGTTACCTACATTGATTATTTTATTATCTGTCCCAGAGATGATAATAGACCCGGACAATTTCATTTTAAGCCAAACTTAGAAACTTGAAGAAGCATTCTGAGAAAGAGAATAAACTTTTTCTAATCTTAAATCTAGTCGAAAAATTTTTACATAGGAATTATTTACATTATTTTTTGGTTATTACAAAATACCAGCGGAAGTTGTCTCCCTAAACCTTTCTCGCATTCTCTCTAATAAACTTGCCATTCCAGAAAATGCCTTGCATGGCATTGGCGTACAATAATTACAAATATTAACCTTTGGCGTGAATTAGGCATCTTTATTGATTCTATTGTGTCATCCTTGGCGAGTTTTTAGGCGGTTAATCCCTGGCATGCGTTAATAATACCCATAAATCTAATTTGTGTTTTAGACGTGCTTTTTTTCAACCGATTCAAACAAAAATTTGATACAAAACAGCATTTGTTGTCACAAAATTCCATAACAAATGTGATATATTTAAGTCATTGGGTTTTTGAATTATCGCATTTACATGTTTCTGAAAATACAGACCGACAACCAATTAACCCCTTCTTGGATTCAGCCCAGAATTTTTCAGATGTCTACACTATAGATGTTAAATCTGTGTATCGAATTTTATCTATCTAGCTTCTTTCGTTTTGCAGTTATAGTGTTAACTTATATTCGAATAGCCGAACACAGGAACCTCCTCAGAACCGATTTTACTAAAATTTGACTGAAATGTACAAATTTGGTGTGAAGACCGCATACCAAATTTCAGCCATCTAGCTCAAAGTTTTTGAGTTATCTTTGTCACAGACAGAGAGACGGATATTTTCCAAAAATGTGTTTTTCGAACTCAAGAAGGGCTAAAACGGTGAGACTCGTTAAATTCTCGGGTTCGAATATTTTTGTGATTGCTATATTTTCTCTATACTACTCATAAGATGAAGTAAAAAATAACTCCAATCCAAAGCATTTAATCCAAATTGTCTTTGGGAAAATTCCAGGACAATTCTTTCCATCTGAGAAATAAAATAGAAATTTTAGACTGGCCCTGTTTATCCAAGACGTCTGGTCGCAGACGTTTATTTCTGTAAAAACTTTGAAAACTTTTTCATTTTTCCAAGAAAACAGACATTTTATGATTTCCGTGCGTCAAAGTTTATCCAGACGAAAACAAAAAATTCCTAAATTTTTCTTTTGAGGTTTCATTTAGATTATGCCCTTTGGAAACTCCATCTGTCTATATTTCCTTTCATCCTTTCCAAAACTTGAATGTTGAATTGAAATTCTTGTAGCTCAAGTATTTTCTGCTTTTATTTACATTCTTTAAATAATATCAGAATTTGATAGAAATATGTGTAAGCATAATTTTTGAAGCAGAAGGCAGTTTCGAAGACAATGAAGAGACTTTCGATTTTTTAACTTTGTTTTATTTCCATCAAGGGAGCCATGATTTTTTTTGCAGCACAACACAGAACGACACAACACGAAATGAGGAAAAGCCCATGAAAATTTTATCACTCTGAATATATGCTATGAGATTTTAATAGAGATTTCTAACACGTGCTAATCACAAGTAGGAGAAACACAGGGATCTTTTAGTGGAATTTATTTACATCAGCAGTGCTTTATCCCTTCACTCGCAGTGTGGGAACGTCTCGACTTCTAGCCGATTCAGTAATTTTAGAACTCATGTTGTATTTATTAAATAGAAAATTGGGAATAGGATCAGGAAATAAGAGAATATTTTAGAATGAAGTTAATATTGGCTAAATTAAGCTAAAAATTAGGAAATTAATTAAGTTTAAATTAAATTTTAAAATATCATTACATATACAAATTTTGTATAATGTAATTTCCTATCAAATTCCATCCATCTAGGTCAAAGAGTTTTTGATTTATCGAGTTCATAAACAAACCGACATAAATCCAAAAATGTGTTTTTTCGGACTCATTAAGGTTTAAAACTTTACGATTCATTAAAAGCCTGAGTTCAAATACTATTTTAACGATTATAATATTTTTTTCTCTTGTATACTTCGTGTACGAGAAAATAATAAAAGGCTATATTTGGAGAACATTCTAACCAACAATTCATCAACGGCATGATTTCATGTATGTCAAGAACACTATTCTAAGCTAATAGAAGAAAGAATACAACTATAGACATCAGACTTTATTGATCATCTCGGACAAGCATTATAAATCGATTCTACTATGATCAACTGCTTTTCCGTCAGCGATATGTCTGCAATTTCTTGAGCACTTTTACTTCAGAACATTATTACTAACATAAGTATGTTTGTAAGTCACATTAATATATCTTCTAATAAATAATACAGATGAATGTGTGTATGTGTTTGTGCTGTATAGACCCTATTGTTTGACTTACAGCTACGAAGTTTGGCACATATATACCATGGAAGGTAGAAATGTGCACCTATAAGTTATTTTTTTGAAATTTTAATTAAAAATTCAATTGAATGTTACCGTTTTTATGCGATAAGTTTCAAAAAAATATTTCTGCACAAAAAAAATATTACATCTTTATAGTTTTTTTAAAAAAAATCTTTTTTAGTGATAACTATTCAATAAACGTGCCAATTTTTTTCTGAATTTTGGGTTTTTTAAAAATATTTTTTGCTTAGTATCCAACTATATATAACATTGTTCCTCTGAAATTAAATTTCTTTTTCATTATTCAATTCAAATATTTATCCATCATTTATCTTCATTTCACATTTTAATCGTTTAACCCTTTAAAGGGCCATTTTTTTCTAGTCATATTATGTTAAAATATTTTGAGGCTTGAAATTAGAATAAGAAAAAGGATTCATTTAGCTTATTAGATAAATTTAATTTGATTAATTAATTAATTTGGTTAATTAATAATGAAGTAACAAATCAAGACACATTATTTTGATTGAGATAAACAACTGAAGCATCTAAGTTTCTGTCTTTCTAAAAAAATGTGTCAGCTACCTACAAAATTTCCAACAACCTACTAAATTCAACCAACCTACAAAATTACAAAACTACCAACCTACAAAATTTCATACAAAGATTGATACATTTGGTGGGAAGCATACTTCCCACGGCCCTAGAAAGGGTTAAATCATTACATTTCAGAATTATCGTTTTTACATGCATGCAAAAATACAGAACAACAGGCATTCAATTCTTAGATATATTATGTTTAGTTCTGGTACATATCTAAGATCTAAATGCTAAATCTGTGCACTAAATTTTATCTGTCTAGCTCTTTTCGTTTTATAGATACTGTGTTAATTTATTGGGACACAGACTTCCTCTGATGTGTAGATGTAGTGTAGATTATATACCAAATTTCATCCACCTAATTCAAAGCGATTCTGAATTGTCATTTGCACAGACAGACAGAGAGACATGATTCCAATATTGTGATTGTGGTATGTGGGAAGTCCGTAATGTGAAAATTTGTCAAAATCTTTAGTTTGTATATTTTCATGCCAATTTGGCTTATTACAATATTATATTAAATCTCTTTACATATTTCGTTTATGAAAAAATATAAATGTATAAAAACAAAATGCATTTAATTATCTTACACTAGAACTGCTCAAGTTAATAAAATTCAACGCGAGATCCTTTGATCGCATCTAATATGTCCAAGAGATAGTCGATTCCACGCTATGCATTTGCGATAGTTGAATTAATATGTTAGACAGCAGCTGCTATATGCTGCTTTGGAACTCGCAAATTACAGCAAGGTTATGATGCGCATAATCTTTTCATAACCCCCTATGAAAAAAAATTGTAAGAAACTTAATTTCGGAAATCACGTGATATTGCCAATAAGTGAAATTTTCTCATTAAATCTTCATCAAGCCATATTTAGCGCCATCTGTCGGATTCTGGAAGATAACAATATTATGAAATAAAAGTTTATGAGCCATATTAGTACTATATAGCATCAAATAAACGCCTTTATATCAAATTATTCTTTTACATATTTTAGTAATGTGTTCAAGAATCCTCAAATACTCTTTATTATCTAATTTACTTAGAAATGTTATATTATTTCTCAAAAGTAGAATAATTGAGAAATAATAAAATATGGAGATATGCGATAAATAGAATTACTTGATTTGCTTGTTTTGATTTCCATTCGAAATATTTCAATCTCAAGAATGTCCTTGAAATATTTTGCGTGACTATCTTGTAATTTCAGAGAAAGTTTTGTGGGAAACAAGTAATAGTGGATGGGAAATGGGAATAAAAGAAATTGAAAAAAAGCGTGATGAGAAATCTTGCGAATTTAACTGTGCGCAGAAAGTGGTTTAACCAAGTGGAATCGGAAATGTCTGAATGAATCAACGATAAAATCTTTCTGGTTATTGAAATCACTCCTTATAAATCGTACCTCTCGCAACCCTCCATGCTCCAGCTCTTCTGTCACTTGATTTAATTCTATAATAGCAGATAAATAAAAGATTGGTTGTTTTAACTTTGATTTAACCTACAAAATGTAATATTGCAAACTAGGCAATGCTTTATTTTTTTCAATCGCAAAGTATGCTTTCATATATTTCCTCCCAAGGTAAATTATAGATTAATGGTTACAAAAGCCAATTTAATTTGGTCATATTAAGTTTCTACGATATAATTCATAATTGGTGTCCTGGACAAAATCGCCGACTTGAATCGAACATATATTTGAACTTGAACTTATAGGTATAAGGAAAATCATACTTTAGAGCTGAGAGTGTTGAGTGCTTTAAAAAATTCATTTTCATCGCTAAGATCGGAAAAGCAATATTTCTGATTATATCTATCTGTCTCCTTTAGACATTGTCCTTTATACATTCGACTGTTAAGCTATTGTAATGTCTACAAGGATATAGGACAATGTTCCGTCTCAGAATATGATGACTCAAATAAAACATAGAAGATGAAAAAAGTAATTTTTGTAGTTGTATTTTTTTGTTTGTTGTAGACATTGTCCCATACCCACTCGTCTGTTTAGCAACTGTAATGTCTACAAGGATATAGGACAATGCTTTGTCTCAGAACAATATGACTATAAAGAAACAAGGGAGACAAAACAAACAATTTTTGGGATTAAAGTTGTGTCTGTTTTGTACTTTGTATTCTCTCGACTGTCCAGCAACCTGTAATGGCCCCCAGAGATAAAGGACAGTGTTCTGTCTCAGAAAAAGATGACTGTAAAGCAGTTATTTTTATTTTATGTATCTGCCTGCGTTAGACCATGTCTCATATCCACTCGACTATTCAGCAACTGTAATACTCACAGGGACATAGGACAGTGTTCTGAAAGCAAAGGAAGATAGTAAAAGCCGTATTTCTGATTATATTTAACTCTCTGCATTAGACTTTGTCTGATATCCACTCGACTGTTTAGCAACTGTAATGGCCGCAAGAATAGAGGACAGTGTTCTGTCTCGGAACAAGATGACTGTAAAGAAACAAGGAGGATAGAAAAAGCAGTATTTCTGGTTATATTTACCTGTCTGCGTTAGACTTTGTCTCATATCCACTCGACTACTCAGCAACTGTAATGTCCACAGGAATGTAGGACAATGTCCTGTCTCGGAACAAGACGACTGTAACGAAGCAAGGTAGATAAAAAAAAAGCAATTTTTAGGATTAAATTTATCTGTCTGCTTTAGAATCTGTCCATATACATTCGACTGTTCAGCAACTGTAATGGCCGCAAGGATATATGACAGTGTTCTGTCTCAGAACAGGATGCCAGTAACGAAGCAAGGAAGACAAACAAATTATAGTGTATATGGTGATAAAATTTTCCAACAGAATTTTGGACGAAATTTTTATTACCACATAGTCTGTCTTATCCTATGTCTATGAACACATGACTCAGCAATAGAATGATATATATATATATATATATATATATATATAAATTGATAATTCGGCATAAGATTTGAGTATTTAAATTGTTGGCCAAATCATCAAACGACTGTCATTTTCTTATTTGTGTGTGTTTAAAAGTGATTACAAAAACACACAAAAGCTACATAAAAGAAATATAGTTGTTACACTCAAGTTGCAAATCTTTGTCAGTTCTACCAATCGATTCAAAGAAATTTTCGAAATTCATACTTCCTTTTTGAGTTACGAAGCTAGCGTATAAAACAAGCGATATTTGTAAGTATAGTAGTAGAGAGAACGTTTCTTGCAGGTTCCTTCTAGTACACAAAGTATACATAAAAAAAAATTGTAATCGTCCCAAAACGGAATTGACATTTTCATGAATATATTTATACTTTCCTGAGCTCGAAAACACCATTTTCGGAATTACATTTATGCATCTGTCTGTCCTCATGTGAGAGCAATAATACAAAAATTCGATTAGAAAAGAAAATGGAAAAAATAAATTCTCGAAACACCTTTCGAGGTAGTTTTGTATCAAATTTTGGAACTAATTTCGCATTGGGAAAGGATCTTAATGAACTAAGTACAAACATTTTTATTTTCCTGTTATACATAGTATAGAGAAGTAGAATAATCATACAAAATTCTAACTCGAGATTTTGATTAATAATCGATAAAGACCCTTCGGAAAAATAGGCCTCGGTGGCCTGGTGGTATGGTCTCGGCTTGTGAGCCGTAGGGTTTCAGGTTCGAGACCCGATTCCACCGAAGAACCGTCGTGTAAGGGGGTCTGTTGCACGTTAAATCCGTCATGCCAAACGTTCTCCCGCTGGTGTGGTGTGGTGTGGAGAGGGGGGTGCCAGCTCAGGTGTCGTCCTCGTCATCTGACCGCGGTTCAAAATGACGAGGTCCGTCCCAAAATAGCCCTAGTGTTGCTCCACAACGGGACGTTAATATAACTAAACTAAACTCCCCTGAAAAATGTTCGTATTTCTGTCTATGACAAAGATAACTCAACAACTACTTTGGGTTAAACGGTTGAAATTTGGTATACAGTCTTTCCATCAAATTTGCAGATTTTTATCATATTTTGAGAATTCTCTTCAGAGGAAGTCCATCTGTACGGCTGTTCGAATGTAAGTTAACATGGTAATTACATAATGAAGAGAGCTAGAGAGATAAAATTCGATACATATAATTCACATCTATAATGTAGACCCCTAACAACTTTTGAGCCAAACCGAACAACGGGTTGGCCGTCTGTCGGTCTGTACTTTCAGAAACATATAAACGTAATAATTTTCAAAACCGAAAATATATCAAATTTGGTATGGAATTTTTGTGACTACAAGTACAGTTTTGTGTCAAATTTTTGTTTCAATCGGTTGAGAAAAATGTGTCTGAAACATACATTCGATTTTTAATGATAGTATGACATTAATCGCATGCCAGGGATTAATCGCCAAATAACTCGCCAAGGATGACCCGATCAATTCAATAAAATTGCTAACTTCCCGCCTAAATTAATAATTTGTAACTATTGTACACCAGCAAGACGATCTTTTGGCATAACAATTTTATCAGAGAGTATTGCAGAAAGTTTTGGATAGTCCACCCCAGCTGATTTAAATATTTACTCTATAAAACTTTGCAACAAAAATGCACTGAAATTTTTAAAACCATGCTTGCAACTATTTTTGTTCCTTCGTTTCCACAATTCCTTGAATCAAATCTGAACCAAAAGAAAAAAAAAAAAAAAAAAGGTCTAACGTTTCAATAACTTCTCGAAATACCGTTCCTTCTGATGAATCGAAACCAATACCTTCCAAAAAAAGAATATGAAAGCAAGAGGCCCTTCGCCAAAGGCAAGCCGGGTCGATATTGGCCGAAATAAATACATCTCTGCTACAATGATTCCTCTTTGGCAGGCATCCGGAGTCAGACAGCCAGTCCTTTTGTTGGACGATTATTCCTCCGCGCTACGTCGAGCACCAGACAGCCTTTCGTCTGACAGCTCCCAAAGGTCTGAGTGTGCGATTTTAAACGAATGCCCTTTTTTCTGGATGGGATCTTAATCGATCGCTGAAATATCCCAGACCCGGTGATAAAGAGCCCTTTAATGACGAGCCACCCACGTTACCAGGAGTTTCGAGATGGATGGGTATTTTTATAGGATGTAATTCTATCATTCGTGAAGAAAATCCTGGCAGGACCTGCTTCTTCTGCTTCAGTCTGTGATTTGTGAAGCAGATGAAGTGGAAGGTTGGATTGTGAAAAATAGGGTCGCTGTTTGTCTCTCAGAAGAGGATGCGGTATCTCTTCAGTTTCTTTTTTTAAAAACTTTTTCCGTACACGAAGAGAAAATATTGTAATAAAAAAATTCGACCTCGAGATTTTGATATATCTCCACGTTTCAGACCTCCTTGAGGTCCAAAAACACATTTTTAGAACTGTGTCTGTCTGTTTCTGAATACGGTCACCCAAAAAACGTTTTGATGTAGATAGAAGATATTTGGTATGATGTCTTTACAGCAAATTTTTAGGTATCTATCAAAATTCAAATGGGATTTATTTCATAGAAATCTGAAAGATCTGTCCAACTAAAAGCGAATAAGAAAACTAGAACAAGTAAAGAAACTAGATGAAATTTAGTATAGAATTCAGCATTTAATTGGACGAATGTCTATATATTCGCAACTTGTAAACGCTACTACTCAAAAAAGAAACGTCTTGAATAACAAAAATTGGGTTTGAAATTTTATTAGAAAAATGATAATTATGTGCCAAATGGTAATTTTGGTTTCATTTGATTGAAAAAAAAAGATGTCCAAAATACATACTCAGTTTTCTTTACTCTCATAAAAATCGCAAAACATTTAAATCGGGATTTAGAAAATTAAAATCTGAATACTCTTTACCCAGATTCATACTTTTCATGCGATGTAGGAAAAAAATACCTTTACTTGGGGTATGCAGGGATGTTTCGGAAATGCAATCCAGCTGGTTTATATGCACAATACTTTAACGAAATTAACTGCATTTGTTCAGTTGCATACCTCGAGTTTATATTTTAATAATTTCATGTAATAATTATAATTATAATATGACGCATAGGGAAAGTATTGCAATCGTTAAGATATCGAAGTATGAGTTTGACGAATGTCAACGTTTTAGTCCTCCCACATTTTGAAAAACACATTTTTGGAAAATGTCTGTCTGTCTATCTATGACAAAGAATTCAGAAACGCTTTGAGCTAGATGGGTGGAATTTGGAGTACGGGCTGATAAACAAATTTGCAGATTTCTATCAAATTGAGCAAAATCCTTTTGGAGGATGCCTGTCCGTCCAATTTTTCGAACAAAAGATAGCCTTTATTACTACAAAACGAAGAGAGAGAGATAAAAATCGGTGTACAGATTTTTCATGTTTAGTATAAACACCTACCAAAATTTGAGCCAAATCCAAAAAGGGGTTGACTGTCTATCGGTCTGTACTTTCAGGAACATGTAAACACGAAAAGTCAAAAACGCAGTGACTTAATTATATCAAATTTGGTGTGTGATTTTGTAATCATAAATATAATTTTGAATCAAATTTTTGTTTCAATTGGATGGGAAGAGCGCGTCTAAAACCCAAATTTGATTTTTGGATACTTTTAACCCATAAGGTATTAATCGCCAAAAAAAACACTTGCCGCGGATCACATTACAAATTTAGTATAAATGATAATTCACGTTAATATTTCGTAACTATTGTATGCCAATGCCATGTAAGGCATTCACTGAGATAACATCTCTGTTTGAAAGCATGCGAGAAAGTTTTTAGGAGACAGCTCCTTCTGATTAGGATTATATATATGTATATGTAATGATATTTTAACTCTAATTTCAATTTAATTAATTTCCAAATTTTTATCTTAATTTAGCCCATAGTAAGTTCATTCTTTTATTTCTTGATCCAATTCCACTTTCTCTACTTAATTAATTCGAGGGAAGCATTTAAAATTTCTGAATCAGCTAAAAGCCTAACTTTCCCACACTCCGCATGAAGGGGTACAAAATGTCCAGTAAGCACATTCTTTTTAAAAGATCCCTGTGTTTCCCTTATTTGTGATTGACATGTGTCAGAAATCCCCATCAGAATCTTAATAATATATTAGCACTATGAAGAAATATTTTTCCTATTAAAATCTCAGGTTATATAAGACGAGGGATAATTTATTTCGTTGTTTTTCGACTTCTGCTTTTGTGCCGCGTTGTGGCGGAAGTGCCCTGTCCGCGTCTCTGATAGTAAATAATTATGCTTTCCCGATGGATTAAAACTAATTTAAAAATATAAAATGTCTCATCTGTGTCTTCAAACCTGCCTTCTGCTTCAAACAAAATAATGCTTATATATATATATATATATATATATATATAATATAATTAATGTGAACTTTAATGAGATACTTATGCAATGCGAATGCAGTCGATTTTCCAAATTTGCTATTTTAGCTTTTCAAACTTATTATTCTGTCTTGAAAGACAGAATAATAATTAAAATATTTTCTAGAATAATTAATATATTTGCCTCTTAAGATATTTAGTTAACTTAAAGTCTCCATAAATCCCCAAGTCCCATAAATAAAACTGAGTCAAACTATTAATAACAACTATTTTTAACTATACTCGAATAAACTAAAACTTTTTCTTTAACTATCATTGAAGTTCGTTTTTTTTTTATAAATGAACTCAGCAGCTGTTGGTTAATTCATCTTGATTGCCAGCACATTTCATCGATTTAAAATTTGACCTTTAGGATTTTGACCTATGACCTTAACGGATCTGCGTCTGAAGGCTGATTGCAAATTACGTCGATCATTAAACATACGCTTCTGGAAAATAAGATATGCAAATTATCTATCAGACGTTACGTGAAAATGAAGAAACATTTTCGATGGTTAAAGAATGCCGGTTAAATATCAGCATTTAATGAAAGCGGTAAATTTCTTTTTAAATCTATGTATTCATATCTTTATGGAGTTTGAATTTAAGAGAATGCGTTGTGTTGTATTAAATTTTCTTTTAAAGTCTGAAGTTAACAAAAAGAAATTAAAAGTTGCACTTCTTTTTCTTTTATGGATTATACATAAAGAAAAAGTTTTTTAGTAAATCTTCAACAGAAAACAATCTCCATATTCTAAATCACCTTATTTTGACCTCCCGTCCCAATAAAAAATTATCCACCTCTGAACACATTTCTAATTTGTGTTTCTATAATTTTATTGTTATTACCCAAAGGTTTGGTCGACCATGTAATGTAACTTCTTTTTATAAACTTTTCTTTGTTTTCAGTATAGTAAGTCGGGAGTTATTTGGTTGTTTCATGCTTCTTGTTCATTCAACAGGCCGCTGTGGCCTGGTGGACAGGTCACGGCTTCGGCCCAAAAACTTCAATCAGAAAACTCAATTTCATCGAAGTATCGCTATGTAAGCGGGTCTGATGCAATTTAAATCCGTAGGGACCAGATGCCCTTCCACTGATGAAGTGCGCAAGTTTGGTAAATGCTGTTTTAACTCGGGTGCCATCCTCGTCATCTGACCACCGTTCAAAATTACAATTTTCGTGCCAAAATACCTTTTGCATTGCTTTGAAGCTATACTTTGATGTAACTAAACTAAGGTGTTCTCATTCAAACTGCTCTTAAAAAGGCAAGACTCTTGGCGCGAAGCAACAAATGCTGTTACGTCTCTGAGTACTATCACCGAAAAACGAAAAGAGTTAGACAAGTGAAATTTTGTATATGTTCTTTACATTAATATTTTTAATCTGTATCAATATGATGACAAAAGTCATGTATAGAAATATGAATAGGAGAGTGGGTAGTACCTTGAGTTCTTGAATGAAAAGTTGCCAAAGAAAAAAAGAGGATTCTCCCATTTCCTGAATAATAATGCGGAGTTCAGTTATCCCCACTTGTATGACGGGACATACCTCCTGCTGGTGTAGCTGGCTTGTTCCTGGCATTTAAGATTTCATCACCTGTTCCTTGTACTACTATGGTCATTGAGATGACCCTGGATACTTGTAAGGAGAGGGTATATCACGTGATTAGGCATAAAAACTTAATTTTTCTTTATTTCCATACCTATTGTTTAGAATTTAATTGCCTTATTGTTTTCAGTGCCACACGCTTTTATGATTTTTATCTAGGCCTCCTCAGTTTTAATAAATCATCAATTGTACTTCTTATTCTGTTGAAATAAGTTGGGTTGGTAATTAAGCTCTAAAAAGATTAAAATATAGCAGTTTCATCAGAAACACATAATTGCAGAAAATTTAAAAAGTCTAATACTTAAAAAAGAGAGTGAAAATAGAATGCAAAATTCCATTTTTGTAAGCATGAAATATTAATGATGAAAAAAACTAAACAGGAAAGTTTTTTAAAAAAATCTTTGTTTATATTTCTATTATGTTTATCATTTAAAAAAAACTTTTTTATAGATAAACTAAGAGACAAATGCTTCTATTCTTCAAAATGAATTTCTTTTTTATTATAAATTTGAAATATGTAATCATGAAAAATAAAATCGTGTCAAAATATCTAATATAGCCGAAGAAAAACAAAAGTGCATATTCCTATTAATCGAAGTTACTTCTAAAGAATTTTGGGAACTCACGGCCTTTAATATTTGTTGTTCAAATATTAATATTTTCAAGAGTTCATAGGGCCGCTGTGGCCTGGTAGTAAGGTCTTGGAAGCTTCAGGTTCGAGATCTGATTCCACCGAAGAACCGTCGTGTAAGCGGGTCAAGTGCACGCTAAATATGACGGGGTCAAACGTCCTCCCGCTGGTGTGGTGTGGAAGTTTGGAACGGGGTGCCAGCTCAGGTGTCAGCCTGGTCATCTGATCGCGGTTCAAAATTACGAGGTCCGTCCCAATATAGCCCATACGAAGTGCGTTGACTTTTACACCACGAAAACTCACATCAATCCATCAAACCCAAAATAGCCCTAGTGTTGCTTTAAAAACGGGACGTTAGTATAAATAAACTAAAAAGAAAACTCAAGAATTCTGAAGTTTTATTTTCTAAAATACTAAACTTTCTAAATAGAAAATCTATCTTGATTCTAGAAAAATATATTTTTAAATTTGCTTGCGGTGCGAAAAAAAAAAAAATAATCATAATGCTAAAATGTTTGGAGGGTGTTTTAGAAGTGCATATAAATACGGATTGAATATCAAAATTCGGATTTTTTTTTTATTCGTAATGGTAGCGAATTCGTAAACAACTCTTCCACCCGTATATTTATATAGACAAACGCGCACACAAAGAAAAAAAAAATCCCAACCATATTGTAAGAATTCCGCTGAATCTGCTTGTGCAAAATGATACGATATACGTTTTTCATGCATTATAATCGGCGGAAAAATATGTGAAATATACAGAACAAAATCGTGGAAAATCTGAGTTAAAAAGCGGTTCTATCTTAGATGCTTTTCCCCCCATGCGAAAGAATAGCCCCAAATAAAAAAAGACGCCGTATACATTTAAAAAAAAAAGGAATATATTCTTAAAAATCGAACCCGGTTGCAACGGGCCTTAAGTTAAGCAGTCTTCAACACCTGCATTTTCGCAAAAATTTCCCTTATAGGTATTGGAAATTTAATATTCGGTTTCAATCGCATAGACGCCCCTTTCTTCCCCACCCATCGGGTATTTTTTTTTTGTATTTTTTTATTTGTATATTTCCCCCCTAAACTTTTTCACCGCAGATACCAGGAACGGACTTTTCGCCTATGCATTTCTTTTACGTTAAATCTATATAGATATATTTTCCAAGAAGCATGTTAAGCCTTTTGCAAAAGTTTGAATAATTTATAAAGAACCCCACCACAAAACTTATGGGCCAAAAGCAGATGTGTGCTGATATGGGGCCATTTTTACTCGTTAAAAAAATATCTACCTAAGGTACTTTTTTTTTCTCTTCCTTTTTAATATATAGATATATAAGTATTTTCTTTTTTTGTTGTTATTATTTCCACTTTGTGCACCCTAAGGTGTTTTTTAACATTTTTTTTGCCCACCACCCCAGTTTAGAAAGGAAAAGAATAGGAAATAAAACTGGTAAAAAAAAAAAAAAAAGAGAAAGAACTTAAGCATAGTGGTTCCTTCATTTCCATCTAAAACAGTTTTCGTCAAAGGATGACTGAAAAAAAAGTAGGCGTCAGGAGTTTTTTTTTTTTTTTACCCACCTTCTTTCCTTTTTTCTTCTTCTTTTGATAGTTGTTTTCAATGTTTTTTTCTTATAGATTTTGCCTATAAGTGAAATGAATGCGATGACTTGCCGATAGATAGATTTTGGATATGAGATGTTAATGTTTTCATCACAGGTAACAGAGTGTTGTGATTGTTTTGTTAAATTTCGGAGGAGAGCGAAAACAAAGAAAACAAACAATAAATAAATAAATAATCCATAACCTTCATTAAAATCTCATTTGCTGCAAATGCTACAATTATTTTATTCTTTTATTTTTATCGTTTGGTACTTTTTTGTTATTTATAGTGGTAAAAGTGAATGTTGTTCCAATAGCGAACATTCAGTAATCGTTTCGAAATCTGTGCAGTGTTTGAAAAAAGGAATCGGAAATATAAAATGTAAAAATGAATGCACGCTAAAAAGTCAAGAAACAAGTTTAGAAAAAGCAGCTTCGCAATAAAAAAAATATTTATTAATGTTTAAATGGGAACTTAATATGCAATTTTTAAAAATGCTGTTTATTTTTAGTGATGATTTTCGTTATCATTTATATTTCTCTGTCCTATTATTTTTGTTTTAGTCATGTTAGCTATGTATATTTGTATTAAAATATTTTAACTCGAGGCTGTCAATAAATTTAATTACAAAAAGTTTTAAAACACCCATATTTTAATGTATTAAAAAAGAGAAAGGTTTTTTTTTTCAAAACAATTATTTTCTTTTATAGACTTCAGATATGATTTCTCAAACTTATTACAAGATGTCGCCAAAAGTATATAATCAAATTTCTTATTTATTAACTGATAAAAACTATTAAACCAGTGCATTGACAGTGCAGACTATTAAACCAGTATAGTTTATTTCTAGGTCGTTTGTTGACCAGTGCATTGATTTATTTATTAACTAAACCAATTAACCCTTTACACTCGGAAATGTAATTCGCTGCAAAATTATTCACCTAATCCAAGGGCTTGTTTATTGTTCCAAAAATGAATTATATAATTGTTTTAAGTTGAATTTCCCTGAAAAATTAATTTATATCTTTTTACCATTCTGTAGGTATTTTTAATAATTAAAATTGAAAAATAAATGAAGTGTCAAAATGATGCACCGTCTTGAATGGTGCCTGAGAGGCACCATCCGAGTCCTAAGGGTTAAACCGATGCATTGACATCAATTCTCTAGTGTACAAAACATCAGCCCTTTAGTACAAATGTTGCCAATTTTTGACTTGTATATTGATTTTAAAAAATATATATATTTTTCCGCTATTGTAGCAACTTTATTTAAGCCCTCTTTTCATTCGAAGATATTTTTTTTATTATTATTATTGATATGGATTAGATTAAGAATCAAAAGGCTTGAATGAATTCAATAACATCGATAGGATTTTATATTATTTCATGAATTAGCAATTTGTTTTTATTAAGTTGAATTTTATAAAATTAATATGACAACATAAATGAAATAATATTTTAAAATACTTTACTTGGAAAGAATAAATTAGTTAGAAAATGTTTTGACATTGTTAGAATTGTTTTAATTAGTTAGAATTGTTTTTACAAAATTACATTATTGGTTTTGTAACTTTTATAGCAGTGAAGTCAATATTTAGAAGCAGCAATGGAAGCTATAGATGTTTAATAACTTAGGTTGAAGTTAAAAAAAATGTTTCCTGAAAAAGAGGGACAATTTTAAGCGATGATTAAATTGCTCATGAAATGATATTATTTAACTATTTTTTTACTCTTTCATATACGTTGTACAGAGAATGTATGCACTGCAATCGTCAAAAAAAAATTTGAACTCAAGATTTCGATGAATCTCTACGTTTTACACCCTCACGTGTTCGAAAAACATATTTTTGGAAAGTGACCGTCTATCTGTCTGTCTGTGACAAAGAAACTCAAAAAAGTCTTGAGCTAGACGGTTGAAATTTGGTATACGATCTTTAATCCAAATTTTCAGATTTCTATCAAATATTGAATAAAATTTATTCAGAGGAAGTCCGTCTATCCATCTGTTCGAATATAAGTTAACACGGTAATTGCCAGCTGAAGAGAGTTATATAGAGAAAATACGCTACAGAGATTTAACATTTATAGTGAAGACATCTATCAGATTTTGAGACAAAGCCAACAACGGGTTGACTGTCTGTCTGTCTGTTTATTCAGAAACATGTAAACGCGATCATTCAAAAACGCAGTGGCTTAAATGTATCTAATTTGATATGGGATTTTGTGGTGACAAGTGCAATTTTTGTCAACATTTTATTTCAATTACTTGAGAAAAATGTTTCTAAAACACAAATTCGATTTTCGGTAACTATTAATGGCATGCCAGGGATTAATCTCCAAAAAACTCGCTAAGAAGGACAAGATCGATCCAATCAAAATGCTAAATTCATGCGAAAAGTTAATATTTCGAAACCATTGTAATGCCATGTAAAGCGTTCTCTGGCATGACAAGTTAATTAGAAAGTAAACAAGAAAGTTTTAAGGATTAAATATGGTGGGAAAATCTGAAAGAATAAAGGTTTTCGGCATTCCTTGGATTTCGTGAATCCAAACTGAAAAAGTATAGGATAATTCACAATTAATATAAAAATTCTGCATTTATCTTTCTTACAAACTCGTGGGCCGTCATTTTATGCATTGCATTTTCATTTTAGCCATCACCTACATATTTACTTTTTAACCCACAGCCTAGTTCCTCATTCTGCGCTAGATGTCCTCAAGTGAGACTACATCCTCTCACGCCATCCCTCTCGCTATGTGGGTGGATTTTGACACCGACTTCACTCTCCTCGTGGCCTCACTCTCTCAAGTGTTTATCTTTGCTCTCTCTTGGCAGGACAGGCGAAATCATCGGGGTTATCTGGTGTGCTTTCAACCCGAAGGACATAAACTCGCTGCTGGCCCGCATCGAAAATTCTACTTCAATACGTCACTTCAGACCATCCTTGTCCATTCTTCTGCTAACCCCTGTACCTGAAGGTTCGGCACCAGAATGCTTAAATAGAAGAATGGAACGAATTTCGTCATTTAAATTCAACGGTCATGGCTGAAAAAGACCACTTCAGCAAGAAAAACCCACGCGGGAATCGGGGATGGATGGATGTTCTTGCTAATGCAAGAAGTCCTGCCCTTCTTTCTTTCTTTCTTACAAAATTTCAAGGATAGTTCTGTTGTTCTTCACCCCTCCCTTGACTTCGTTTTCGTAGCTGTCTCATTAGAATTCGTTTCGTCGGAGAAGATATATTGTAATATGCTGTCGATGATAGGATTTTAGTGTAATCGCTTTTTGTTTGGTGTCTGTGCGGAATAAATATAATTGAAGGATGTGCTGTCCTTGATGGGCTTGTTAAATGCACTCCACCCTAATGTTGAAACCTGTTTTTAGTGTCAAGAGTTATTGGCATAATTGTTTTTTCTTTTTCATTTCTTGTTTACGAAGTACATATATAGAAATAGCATTATATATGTTAAAAAACAAAACAAGGAGTAGTCTCCTCCAAACTTTCTAGCATACTTTTTAAACATGTTATCTCACACCGTTCGATAAAAATTGTGGATTATGGACGAGACAGATAACATTTTCTATGTCATTGGTGTTCAATAATTACAAAATATAAAACTTTGGCTTGAATTTTGTAATTTTACTGAATTTATCGTGTGATGCTTGGCGAGTTTTTAGCTATTTATCCCTGGCATGCGGGTAATAGTATTCAAAAATTGAATTAATGTTTTAGTCATGTTTTTCTTCACCAGTTGAAAACAAAATGTGAAGCAGAATTACAAATGTAGTTGCAAAATTCTATTCCAAATCTAATATATTTAAGACGCTAAGTTTTTTAATTATCACGTTTGTATGATTTTGAAAGTACAGACTGACAAACGGTCAGCCCCTTTTGGGATTTGACTAAAAATTTGATAAGTGTCTACACTCTAAATGTTAATTTACTATACTCTAAATAATGTTAATTTACTGTACTCTAAATGTTAATTTACTGTACTCTAAATGTTAATTTACTATACTCTAAATGTTAATTTACTACACTCTAAATAATGTTAATTTACTACACTCTAAATAATGTTAATTTACTACACTCTAAATAATGTTAATTTACTATGCTCTAAATGTTAATTTACTATGCTCTAAATGTTAATTTACTGCACTCTAAATAATGTTAATTTACTATACTCTAAATGTTAATTTACTACTCTAAATTAATTACTACACTCTAAATAATGTTAATTTACTACACTCTAAATAATGTTAATTACTACCACACTACTACACTACTACACTCTAAATAACTGATAATTTACTACACACTAAATAATGTTAATTTACTACACTATAAATGTTAAATTTGTGTACCGAATTTTATGTATCTAGTTTTCTTCGTTTTGTTGTTAACACGATAACTTGGCAGACAGGCCAGACAGGAGAATTTCCTCTGAACAGAGTTTACACAAAATTACACTATAGTTGTAATTTATCTACTACACTACACTATCGTAATTAAACTATTTACACTATAGTTGTTAAATCTGTACCGCATTTTATCTATTTATAGCTCTCTTCTTCTTGTAGTTAAGACAACTTATATTTGAACAACTGGACAGACAGACTTCCTCTGAATGGATTTTGCTTCAAATTTGATAGGAATTTACAAAACTGGTGTAAATATCGTATACCAAATTCCATTCACCTAGCTCAATGTGTTTTTGTGTTACGTTTCTCGCAGTAGACTGACTGACATAAAGGCAAAAATATGTTTTTTCATACTCAAGGATATTTAAAATGTGGATATTTGTCAATATCTCGAGTTCGAATTTCTTCACCATTTCAATAACGGTTTCTTACTATTTTACTCAGTAAATTTATTATTTATATTCATTTGCGGCCCTTTTATCGTAGTGAAATTGAATAGAACTTTCATAGATATTATGGAAATCAGATGAAATGTTTGTTTACAACCGTACTGGCGATATCAAAATAAAGTTTTTCTTTCTAAATTTTTAGGTGTTTTTATTTTCGGGTATTAGTTCAAAAGTGCGAAATTCCTTAAAATAACATTGACAAATCTTCGATGCAAGTATGTTTTTAAGGGGTGGGGGTGGAGACGTAGAAAACATTTACCAAGCATTTCTATTAATGCTAATCAAGAATATCCAGTTATACTGCTATTAAATGTACACTCTTTCTGCCTTGACAATGATTGGCCTTTTTATGTTTGAATATACGAGAAAACCGAGTTATGAGTTACAATCATTTTTAAACAAAAGTATATGTTTTCTAAATGGACCAATGAGATGTAAACGTTACAGGAAGAAGTGAAGACATAATCATAAGGGAATTGGAAATTCATATTTTATTAAAAGAAAGGCGGAAAAGTTGAAATGGTTTGGTGACAAGACTATTTCATACACAGAAACAACACTTTTGCTGGTACAGTAACTGCATCATTTGTTAGAAAAAATTGATTATATGAGTTATGAAATTTATTAAAAGATTTTCAAATGAATCAAACTAATATTAAAAATGATAAATCGAATCAGCAATTTTTTTTTTCTCTTGTAAACGGAAGATTCTCGGCCTTCCGATACAAACCGCCAAACTTTTTAAAAGTTTTTCAAATCAAATTAACTTCTTGCTTTAGCTACAAGTGACTAAAATTCAAATCAATAAATCAAATGCACAATTCTGCACTATCTCTATGGAAAACATTTACAGATTTCTCCACTTTTCCAAGAAACCACCACATCTACGAAGGTTTCTTTTTTTCCCATTGATTTAACCATAAATCAATAAAATTTAAATCAATAAATAAAATACATAATTTTGCATTACCACTATGGAAATCATTTATAAATTCTTCCACTTTCCCCAGAATTCATCGAATCTACGAAGGTTCCTTTTCTTTTTCTTTTTTTCTTTTTTTTTTTGCTTCCTTTTTTCTTCTTCTGTTTTTTACTTAAATTCTAATCAATAAATCAAATCCACAATTCTGTACCATCTCTATGAAAAGCATTTAAAAATTTTCCCGATTTCCTCAAAAACCACCAAATCTACGAAGATTTCTTTTTTTTTTTAATCTAAAGTTTTGCGTCAGTACAAGTCGCTAAAATTTTAATCAATAAATCAAATCTACAATTCTGCACTCTCTCTATGGAAAACAATTATAGATTTCTCCACTTTCCGAAGAACCCCCCAAATCTACGACGATTTTTTTTTTTCAAATCAAATCCTTAATTCCTTGATAAATTTTAAGAATTTTCTAAATCCGTACGATTTTACAAACTGCTCTTCTATTCCGAAACTCATACCTGAATCTCACTTCCTTCCTCGCCAATTGCTCGCTTTTCTACTTCCAAAATCTCCCCCTCATTTGGAGATGGACTTTAAAACCCCTCCTCAACCTCCCACGGCAGCTCGTTATCTCTCGTTTTCGATAATTCCCCTCCGAGCACTTGCCTAATGTCCTCCTGCATAATAGGCCCCGAAAGCAGAGGCGCAGTTGAAAATCACCAGTCGTGAAATAAGGTTCATTGTTTCTGGCTTCGTAAATTGACCATTTCCGGACATTCGCAGGAATTATAATCGGCGCAAATTACGCCGCCGGCGTCTTTTGCGCCGCTGCCTTTTCAAAAGGTCGATGGAAAAGGTGGCTGCCTAACTCTTATTGACAAATCACTCGGAATATGTCTCCTACCTTTTATAATTGGAGGAGGTAGGGTTCGTTATTATCTCTAGATCTTGCCGAACAGTTAAGGATGGATGCTAACAATAGGTGAATCATTTCGCCGTTGCAGGTGATGGGGAACAAAAACGGTATCCCTTTTGTTTGGATTTGCTATTGTTATAACGAAATCTTTTTTATAGATAGGCTATAAGGTTGAAAATGAAATGAATTTTTAAATAGCAAAAGCTTCAGGGCTCGATGAGAACACAAACAAGAACCAGCAGAAGTGATCTACCCAAAACTTTCTCGCTCACTCTCTAATAAATTTGTCTTGCCAGAGAACGCCTTTAATGGCACTGGCGTACAATAGTTACGAAACATTTTGGCGTGCATTTAGCATTTTTACTGAATCTGTTGTGTCATTCTTGGCTATTTATTTGGCGATTAATGCCTGATGTGCATTAATAGTATCGGAAATTTGTATTTCTGCTTTAGACACGTTTTTCTCAACCGACTGATACAAAAATTTGACACTTGTAGTGAAGAATTCTCATACCAAATTTGATATATTTAAGTTATGGCTGTTTTGAATTATCCGCGTTTAATTATTTCTAAAAGTACAGACTGATAAAATAGTCAATTGCAGTTGGATTTGGCTCTTAATTCGACGGGTGTCTAGACTGTAGATGTTAAATCTGTGTACCGAATCTTATATATCTAGCATTCTTCTTTTTGTATTTATCTTGTTAACTATATTCGAACAACCGGAGAGACGGACTTCTTCTGTATAATTTTCAAACAAATTTGATAGAAATCTGCAAATTTGGAGGGTGTGAAACCGTACAATTTCAACTATCCAACTCAAATCGTTTATGAATGATCTTTGTCACATACAGATAGACTGCCGGCGTCCTTGCATAGGGGTAGCGCATCTTGCCCTTGATCTGGGCGTCCCGGGTTCGAATCCCGATTCGGGCATGGTTGTTTTTCATCTGTGTTCTATCTGTGAGGTGTGTGAATATGCCCCCTTGTAAAAAGGGGTTGTGCAAGCGAATGTGTGAGTTTCATCTTCATATGAGTATAGAAGTCAGACTTCTGCCCTCGGGTGCTCAAGGGTCTTCACCCTCAGAAGCTACTGCATCCCTTTTCCGTGGTAACGCGGACACATCATCATCACAAACAGATAGACTGACATTTTCCAAAAATGTGTGTGTGTGTGTTTTTTTTTTTTTTTTTTTTTTTTTTTTTAACTAAAGAAGGTTTAAAACGTGGCGATTCATCAAAATCTAGAGTTCGAATTTTTGGACGATCGCTATATTTTCTCTATACGTATACGAAAAAGTAAAAAAGAAGGGGGAAATGCCAGTAATTGATAGAAAAGTTAGTGCCATAACAGAAGTGTTGCCGATAGTGTAAAGCTTAGGAGATGAGGGATTTATAAATGCTATGGGAGTTAGTTTTAGGGAGCAACATCAACGTATCATCGGGACATAAAAATTTATATTACTCTATAGAAAAACTAGTAGCATCAATTGAAACAGTCGAATGCCTAAATGCTATTATCTATCACACGCTGGTCGACAGAAGCGGCTAGCTTTAATAAATTTGTAATTACCATTTATGTTTAATCTTGACCAGGACATAAGTGTCCGACAAATCTCGAAAAGAGTAAATCCAACTTTTTATTATTTGATGCATTATATGAGAAATAACATTAGATGAAATGAGTAGTCGCATTATCTTTTGCCCGATATACAGACTTTAGGAATATAACAAACGATTTCACTCAGTTGGCGATTACGGGTCACAGTTCAGATTACCAGAATGATTGAATTATTGGGAAATCTTTTTATATGAAATCGCAATCTTGACCGCGTTATAGGAACTCGCATTGTACGCAATTGCCATTTTTGTTTAATCTTAACCTGGACATACGAGGCCGACGAGTCGAAAAAGATAAATGCGTTTTATTATTTTGACGCATTATCTCTGAGATCGCGTTAGTTGGAAGAAGTAATGGGATAATCTTTTGCTCGTTATACGAATTCTAATAATATGACATTCAGTTTCATTTAATTATCAATTACCGGCCACAATTTAGATTATCCACATGATTGAATTGCTGCGAAATTATTTTATGTGAAATCGCAACTTCATTATCTTTGCCTCTTTATAGGAACTCGCATGCAATTTGTGAGAAAGATTGAATTACCTTGAAATCGCGTTACATAAAAGTTGCTACATTATCATTTTGCAATACAGGAATTAGCATTGTAGTAGTACTCGATCATATTCACTTTATCGTTAATCGGCATTCTTAAATTTTCAGAAAAAAAGAAACCCACTTCGAATTAACTAGAAACTTTGTATTTAAATCAAAAGTCGCATTATCTTTACTAAATTTACTTATTCGTAACTAGTGATAGCTCAAATTTTCAAATGCGACTTCTCGGCGATTCAGGCTGTTATATGAAATCAATACTCACATTATCTTTCTATCCTATAGGAATTTAAGATGAGTAGGAGCTCGCATATATTCTTTTCTTCATTACTCACTGTAATTGCCAGAGAGATTGATTTACTGTGAAATCGCGCAACATGAAATCAGTAGTCGCATTATCTTGGGAACTCTCGTTGTACGAGACTCTACTGTATTCGCTTATCAATAACTCATCATGGTTCAGATTGCCAGAAATATTGGGTTACAGAGTGAAGTCATGGCAATAACGAACAAGTGGAACCTTTTATCGTACCTTTACAAATTCTATTTAATAAACTGTTATGAGCTAACGGTGCAGAGAACAGCCTCGTTCGTGTTAAGGTCTTCTCGAAGATACAATAGCTTGGCCGATTCGATGAAAAGAAGTATTGAATCTTTTTTTTTAAGAGGACAAACTCCAGAAATGACAATTTAAACCTATAGAAAGAAAAAGGAAGCTTGGCTTGTTTCGATAGCTCGTAGAACACACAATCATCGTTGTAAAGCCCCTGTAAATTATGAGAAAAGAATTTGGCGAACAGAAGAGAAAGGGGGAGGGGGTGAAGAAGTAGGAATTCACCCCCTTACTTTTTTCCTCCCTTCTCTTCACCCTTTTGTATCCCCATCAAAACTTTTCTTTGATTCCATTTTCCCCACTTTTCCATTCCATATTACATTCCATTTTCGTTCCAAAATGTAGAGAGAGAGAAAGAGAGAGGAAAACCTGCGATCCTTGACGATGCGACAAAATGGATCAACCATGAAAAGAAAAGAAAAAGAGATTTTGAAAGTTCCTTTATTTATTTATCATTTTTATGTCTTGCTGGCTGGCTGGCTGCTGCAGCTTCTTCTACTATCTTCTTCTGATGCTGCTGCTGCTTTCTTCCCTCTCCAGTCGTCTTATTTGGCGATTTTTTTTTCATTTCCACCTCCCCCTTCTCATAAAATGGAAAGACGTGAAGGAACAAGAAAGAAAACGATGGGGGAGGGGGGGTAGAGGAAAGAAAGAAAAAAAAATTGGTAAGAATGAAAGCTAGGCAGGCACCCTACCCCTAACTGCTGCAACGGCCTAAAAAAATAGCGTGAAGATGTGCGGAGTTGATGAAAAAGTAAAAGCTGCATAAATGTCCGCCAAGTAATGGACGATTTTTTTTCAACTCTTATGAGTCTCCTCCTTCCTCTCCTTCCTTTCTCTCCATTTTTTTTAAGTTGCATTATCTTTTCTCCTCTTCAGTGCCCATGATTTTCTTTCTCCCCTCTTTAAAGTTTTTTTTTTTTTTCAACCATCCGGAGAAAAGTTTCGCGTAGGACCCTTTAAGGAAATGAATTAAAAGAGCGCTTTCAATGATTTAATATTTTAGAGGCATCTGTCTAATAGAGCGCTGCCTATTTGTCCCGTAAAAAAAAGCTTACAAAAAATATTCTGGAGTATTTCCCCATCGACTCTCTCGTATACTTCCGCAATACAGCCCTTGTGTAAGCTCTGTAATATAAAGAGAAGAATCGAATATCGTTCACCACTATATCAAAATGTCGTATGTCAAATTTGCAAGAACAATTTTGCTTTATTGATACAAAATTATTAATACAACAATTTGCTTTATTGATACAAAATTATTGATACAACAATTTGCTTTATTGATACAACAATTTGCTTTATTGATACAACAATTTGCTTTATTGATACAAAAATTAGCTTTATTGATACAAAATTATTGATACAACAATTTGCTTTATTGATACAAAAATTAGCTTTATTGATTCAAAACACTTGCATAGATTAGCTGAATTTGTTCTTAAATTCTTTTATATGCTATACGACTGCTGTAGAGTGTCTCGAAAGGTCGCATGTCTTTATTGGATCCAGCTATAATATCAAAATGTTGCGTATTTTGCTGCGTGTGGTTTTGGATTAATAATGACTATTGAATATCTTTCCTTTGATTGGTTGAGTTCAGATTTTGATATAGATTTGCAATTTTGATTTCAAAATCCAGATCAAATAACATTTTTGGATTATTACATTTATATACAGTGGATAATTAGGTTCAAAGCATATTGTATGCTATCGAAAATGCCATGTCTGCATTTATCTGCATCAAAATGTATGTTTTGCGTGTGGTTTTGAAATAATATTTTGAATCTTTTTCCTATGATTAATTGATTTCAGATTTTGATTTCAAAACCCAATATCAAATAACATTTATCTAATTTGTTTATTTTAATCATTACATTCATGTACAGCGGATGGGTTTGTTTCAAAGTTCGATGTATGCCATAAAAAATTCCATATGCCTCTATTGGTTCCAGTTGTTACATCAAAATGAAAGGTACTTTGCTGTTTTTTTTTGTTTTTTTTGGCTTATGACATACATTTCGCTTACAACGGTAAGATACATTTCGAACTTCCACTCTATGATCGATTGGATTCAAATTTTGTTACAGATTAACAATTTTGATATCAAATCCCAGTATCAAATTTTATTAATCCAACTTGGTATGTTTTGAATTAATCACGTTCATAAACAATGGACGGATTTGGTTCAAAGCTTGTTATATTCTGTCACAAAATGTCGTATGTTTCTACTGATTTCAGCATCATTTTACTTTGGATTCATTTCCATTTTTGGCAACTTGGTATGTCATCATTTACTGTTTAGACGGAACTCTATCACAGATATCCTTTGTCTTGTCAGCCTTGAAACGTTTTAAGGCAATAAAATTAAATCTGGAAAATAGCCAGAATGAATTTTTTTGAAATATTTCAGAGATTAAATTGATCCATTTTCTACAATGTAAATCGACCGACCAGATTTTCTGAAACTCAAACCCTAGTCGCTTCAAATTTCGATGAAGGATAGAACTCAAATCGAAACAAAAGGATGAAAATAGGCTATCCCATGTAAATTGTCTCGTGGTTTCACCTTGACCTTAATTGGCAACGCAGGCTGGCATACAATGAAACAATAATATTCAAAAATAATGTGATATTTGTCCACGTATTCTAAAAGTGAAACAAAATTACCATATTTGTATTTATAAAGATGAATGTTGGCGATTATTTTTAATACACATTTACAATTTTTGTTCGATTTTGATAAAATTTGGAACATCTATTTCCTTCGGAACAAGTGGAAAGTCACTTTTAACTTTTAAAAGTGAAAAATTAATTAAAAGTCTAGTCTCAAAATTAATTAAAATATGTTAATTGAAAGATGAGGAGGTTTTTTGATGTTTTTCGGCTGTATATTCCGAAGATATGACCTTATGAAAATTATTTTTATACTGTCTTAGAACTCGGAAAATTACCTTTTAATTACAATTCCATACAATTTTCCTCTTAATTTAAAAATCTTTTAAAATTTAATTTGATTTGAAATCTGTAAATTTTTTATAATTGTGATGGGATTCAACTTAATTTCATTGCTTCATAAAATAATAGAATCTTATATTTTTAACATTGTCAAATGGGGGAAAAAAAGTATTTTTTTAAAGCACTATTTCCGAAGTTGAATTTCTGTTTTCGTCTTTATTTATTTTTATATATGTTACAATCAATGAGATTAATCAGTTATTATTAATAAAACCCCGGTTAGTATTAACAACAACTGATCAACGTAATAAATCGATTAATCACTTCAATCAGTTATTAATAATAACCAATTAAACGCATTAATATATACTTTTTCTAGTTTGCGTCCCCTGTAACTTGTAGTAGAATGATTCCATTAAATTCCATATTTTTTTTTTTTTTTAGTCTTATTGCATAACAAGGTGAATTTTCAAATAAATGTATACCGCATTATTAGTTTAACAGCCATCAAAGCCTATATTCCAGGTGAACAATTTGATCGCCAAAGGTGGAAAGTTCTTTATGTAATAGAAAGTAAGAAAACGATTTCTTCAAAAATTAATTTAAAAAAAATTAACATTTATTAATCTTTTTAAAATTTATCATGGAAGTTATTTTGAAATATTTTATTAATACCGAAACATATCTGAAGCATTTTTATTTGAATCAAAGATATTACTTTTAAGATTTTTATTTAATAAATGGAACATCTGGGTTTATGGCGGCATACTTTTGACGTTTTTATTACCATAAGTCTAATAAATGAGTAATATCCATTTATTTATAAGTCTTGTGTTTCTTTTTCATATAATCTGCGTACTGCTGTTGATCCTGTGTTCCTTTGTGCATTTGTTTTTTTAAGTTTACCTCTTAAAGAACTGTTTCAAGGTCGGGTAATAATCTTTTCTTTTCTTGTAAAATTGTGTTAGTCGAATATTTTTGGAGAAGAATTTTAAGTTTTTATAAATTTTGTATTGTAAGAATTTTAAGTTTTTGTAAATTTTGTATTGTAAGAATTTTAAGTTTTTGTAAATTTTGTATTGTAAGAATTTTAAGTTTTTGTAAATTTTGTATTGTAAGAATTTTAAGTTTTACATATATTTCTTTATTATCTGCAAAGACACTACCTGTAGCATGTGAAAGCCAATATGGATTATTTTTTGTGTCATTTTTTTCCTCTGGAAACTGTCCTCTCACATTTACGTAGAATTTGCTACAACGAATCTAAAATCCATACATTGACCGTTGGTTTTTGATTGCATAGTTCCATTGAATTGGCCTAAAAAATAACGCACACATTCTGCGCATTGATTTTACCCTTCACCAACCAAAATAGAATTTCTTAAATTACATTCATACCCAGATATCGAGCTAAGTCATGCCACATATTAAAGTTTCCCTGCACGGACTTTTTATTTGAATTTCCATTATCCGTCTTTTCCATTTTCAAAGTCTTTTGGAGCATTGACATTAAAAACCAAAATTCCTCTTCACAATGGCATGGACCAACAACCTGTTTAGTTCCATCAAGATCCCTTTTTTTTTCCTTCCACCAATTAACTTCTCCCAAATTTCATATCCTAAGTAACATTCTTTTCTAAAAAAAAGACAAAGGGAGAACCAGAGGATATTAGGGCTTAAATAAGATAGATGATGGCTTGTTTTTGATGCACAGCCCACCACAGAGGAGTTACAAACGATTAATATTTTTTTAGGGTGCTTTCTTCAAAGAAATTATTTATGCATTTGTATGATAGATTTTTTTTTCATCATTACTTTTTCAATCTTCGCGCAAAATGAAGGACCTGCCTTGTACGTTGTTTCGCAACAGCTTTTCCTGAGGGTATTGATTTGCAACAATTTACCTTGATGGTCGTTATCTATGGGCTTAGTTGGAAAGATTGAAGTGACGTTTAGGAATATACATAACGCTGATGTTTATCTAGGGCACTTTATTCACTTTTTTTTAATACTTTATCAAATATTTGATGATAAAAGAAGTTCCCTTTTTTCAGTGATGGGATTATTTAATCAAATAGATAAGTACAGTGAGAAAGGGGGTTGTTTAATCAAAGTTAAAAATGATTAATGCCTTTTAAGAATATGCTGTTTAAGATTTTATTAAAAAATGCTTTTAATGAGAATGCTGTTTTTTTAATGAGGTAATTTAACTAAATAGGTAAATGATGCGTTTTTTAAAATATATTTTTTGATTAAAATAGTTTGCACCGTAAATCGCTTTTGCACAATTTATTAAAAATTTTTATGGTATACACGAGTTGCAAGTTGACAAATGTAAAAAAAAATAAATTTTTGTATAATTTTTAAAAATGTTTTATTTCTGCGATAATCTTCTTTTCTATTTATAGATCATGATGCAAAAAATAGAAGCAAAGAAAAAAGATTTATTAATTTTTTTAAAAATGTTAATGAATTTCAAAACCATTTTTACAACAATAAAGCAAGCAATGTAAACAAAAATATATAAAAAAGAATAGTTTAATTTCTGTACGAATTATTAATTTTCTCTCCTTTATTAAATATTGTATTTTTTTATTCAATTATTGAAAGAAGTAGAAAACAGAAATGAACAAAAAAAGAATTTATTTAATATTTATCCATGTTAATGAATTTTTCCCTATTTTAAAACAAAAGACTAGCAATATATAAAAAAATGAAGAGCTTTTAATTTCCGTATAGATTACATTTTTTATCATTTACAATAATTCTTATTTAATAAAAAAGGAAAAAAATATCTTTAGAACTTTATTATTTGTTTTATTAATTTTTTTTTCTGTTTCGAAAGAATTTCCCAGATATTCTTTTTAAACGCAGCATAATCACAAAATGTGTTAAACATGAATTTCGATATATGGTTCCCTTTATTTATTAATCGTTTTACAGTTAAGCTCCTAAATAATTTTTTTTTAAAAAAATTCCTCCTTTATTTAATACTAGCCGCCTTTGGCGACCAGCCAGTTCGCCAATCTTAATGTTCGTTAAAATTTTAATAATTAAATATTTTATGCAATTTCTACTTTAATAGCTTCTTCATCAAAATATTTTAAAACTTCAAATTTTGATTATCATATAATTCATTCATAATATTATAAAGGCCTTCAGTCATAACGTGATATGTATCTCTCTAATTTTCTGTTACCCCTCGTAGAATTTATGCTTTAAATTAAAGTGGAAAGAATTTATCTTCAATAATATAATAATATTTTTTACTGAAACAAAGCATTTTTTTATAATCTGATTACTGAAAATAGAGTCACTCAGCGTTTAAACTTTATGGGCACTAAAGAATATATTTTTAAATTTATGTAATATCTCAAGAGTTGGTCAACAAAATTTTCTTAGATTCATTATGAGCAGATCGATTAATTAACAATGTTTAAATTTAAATGCATCAAACAATAAGAAAATAAAACGAATCGTTTAAAATAAACGGTTGAAAACGGTAGAATTTATGCTTCAAATTAAAAGTGGAAAGAATTTATCTTCAATTAATATAATAATATTTTTTACTGAAACAAAGCATTTTTTTATAATCTGATTACTGAAAATAGAGTCACTCAGCGTTTAAACTTTATGGGCACTAAATAATATCTTTTTTAATTTATGTAATATCTCAAGAGTTGGTCAACAAAATTTTCTTAGATTCATTATGAGCAGATCGATTAATTAACAATGCTTAAATTTAAATGCATCAAACACTAAGAAAATAAAACGAATCGTTTAAAATAAACGGTTGAAAACAGGTTTTAAAAAAACTACTTAAAAAACGATGTACTTAAAACTATAAGCATATACAAAAAATATATAACTAACATAAATACAATTTACTTACAAAAGCATGCAACTAACCCAAAAATAATTTAAATCATCCAACGTTGTCATGGCAACAATCAGAACAGAATGCGCATGCGTGAATTTTCTTCGCCGGTTACGTAACGCAAATACGTGATTTTTTCTACGCCAGTTGGGGTAACGCTATGCGGATTAGAAATTTTTAATTTCCTTTATTCTGTTTTATTTTAATTCAAAAGTACTTCAGAATGAATCTGAAAGATCGATTCATTAACAATGTTTAATTTTAAATGCATCAAACATTAAGAAAATAAACAGAACCGATTGAAATAATCCGCCGAAAAATTTTAACCCTAGCCTCATTACTGTTGGGAGAAAAAAAAAACTGAAGCCTTTCTCGTTTGGCGCTGGAGATAATGGAAGATTTTTTTGGCGGAAAAGTTGGCGGTGGGGAAAATGGATGATTTTTTTGGCGGGAAAGTTAGTTTTTAATTAATAATTAAAATTCTAATTAAAAATTCGAAAAAAGAAACCCCAGGTGCACATTCCCAACCTCCAAGGTATACATGTACCAAATTTGGTAGCTGTATGTCAAACAGTCTGGCCTGTAGAGCGCCAACACACACACACACACACATTGAGCTTTATTATAAGTATAGATATAGATTATTAATTTTTTTTTATTCGTATACGAAAATGACTGAATAAAATAATCGAACGTTTTTCATCGTTTCTACTCATTATATGGATGAGAAAAAGAGAAATATTTTTTATTTAATATTCAGAAAATTAAATTCAACTTTGTTTATGGTAATTATCTACTTAATAAAATGATTAGATTCACTGGAAATTTTAATTGAAAGTACCATTCTTTAGTTTTCTGATATCACCTGTTTATTTGAAAGCTGATATCCAATTAAATTCTCTCGATATTACATCTACAATTTGCTCTAGCAGGAAAATACGTGATATGCTTTTCGGCGATTGTGTCTCAACATGAAAATCTTCAATACGAATAAAATTCTTCTAAAACTTCTAAGAAAATGTTGCTCTTTTAAAAATGTCGTTTAAATGTTTAAGTATATTAATCGCTAAAATTAAAATATTGTTGAGTATATTTTTACACCGAGGTCAAAACTAATATTTAATACTTTTTTTTTCTGATCACCTTCAATAAAGTCATTACTGGTGCTGTTTTTTCAAGAAACTTGAATTTAACTTATTTATTTTGATTTTTTTTATTAATACTACATGTTTATTTATTCGTAAGCACAACATTTTATTTTTATATTATCAAAATGTTTTATTTTATTTTCTTATTATTATCTTTGATTTTCCTCTCAGTATGTCAACGATATTATTTTATTGTTTATAAATCGTTCAGTTGTGTTGACTCCTCTATTGCAAAGTTTGTTTTATTTCCATTATTTGGCAACAGATTATTTCCGAACTTGATTTGTAAAAATCGTTTGACTTTCTTCTTATTATTTTTGCTTTATTTTGTTAAAATTAAATTTTTCACTCGGTTTAGATTAGTAAATAGAAATGGTATTATTAATCTTTTGATTGTATAAATTATTTTCAAAATTTTTTTGCAAGTTTGAAAGGTAAAAATCATGACTTAGTTGAACTCAATAATTACAAAATACAAAGAACTAAGTAAATAAAATTTGACATACACGTTTAATATCTAAACTATAGATATCGAATTTTGCACCAATTCCATCAAACGATTAACAGTCTGTTGGCCTGTACTTTCGCAAGCATGTAAACGCAATGACTTAAATCAATGAAATTCGGTGTATCATCTTGTGACTACAACTGAAATTTTGAGTGAAATTGAACGTTAATCCATCATCAAAAGTGCATTGAAAATACATATTCTCACGTTAAATTCAACAAAAATACTAGATTCACGCCATAAGATTTCATAACTATCGTTCACCATTACCTATTATTTTCCACAAATAACTTACCTAAGGCTTTAGTTAAGTTAGGCCTTAGGTAAGTTATTTGTGGCCTTTACCTAAGGCTTTACCTACCGTTTATGTGGAGAAAGTGGAATAAGAACTATATTGCAGGGTATGCTAGAAATTTTCAGGGAGATCACTGCCACTGATTTGTATCAGTAATATTATAAAAATGAATACATTTTTATTTATTTATTATAACTTATGATTGAATGACCTCCACGTTAATATAAAGTATTATTTAGCCATTATAAAATACTATATTAAATGAATGTAATAAAATAGACTGACTGTTCATACATTTTATAAACCATATAATTCATATTTTGAATATTATTTCAGTATTTTTTACATATTTATTTATTTAGAAACTAAGCTAAACAATTTTTAAAAATTTATCTGCCTGCGGCTTCTATCTGCCAAGCGGTCCTTGGCAATTTTTTTAGTCGAAAATCTGCAGCTGAATTTGGTGTTAAAGCATATCAGATTTCATTTTTCCGGCTCAATATATTTTTTTCCCTTTACTTTTCACTGATAGACATATATATTTGTTAAAAAAAACTTTTTTTCAGGCTTCAAGGAAATCAAAAGAATTAAAATTCATCAAAATTTTAAAATCGATTTTTTTTCTTTTTATGATTACAATATTTTGTACATATAGAGCGATTAGTAAAGTCCTTTTTCACTCATAAACAGCGTCTCATAGAGTCAGGGAAGTAGTGTGTACCTATAGTTAAGTTACTATGCTGATTTTATTGAGAAAGGTGACTTTGCTACTAATGCCGAAATAAAAAAAGTTACAGAAAAATTTTTTTTAGGAAATCGGCTAAATCAGCCCAGTTAGAAAAGTGTATGCAATACTTTAATAAAAATACAAGAAAAAGTTTCATAGAATTATCCGTAAAATTGGTGAATATATCAGCGATTAAATTTACAACTTGAAAAAGCGTTCACCATTAAATTGTGAAATGTATTCTGCGGTATACCACCACATACGCGTTTATCATACCTTTTTTTTATTATTTTTATCTGCTTACATTTCGCTTTCCCTTTGATTAACTCAAAAAACTCTATGATAATACCGGAAAATACATTTTTCAATTTAGGACGAACCCTTTTTTCAAGTTAAGGAAAGTTATAATTTTAACCGTATATATCTCCGCAAATTTTACAGATAATGTCATCAGGCTTTCTACTATGTTTGTTTTCGTACAGCGTACGTTTTTTTAATTGGAATTTTTGCGACTTCATTATTCGCCGTTGCGAACGTTTTAAATTGTTGCAATAAATAGATCATAGTCACTTTACTATAGGCACATGTCGCTGCCCTGGCTATATGAGACGCCGTTTTCTATTGAAAGGCATCAAAAGGGCTTCACCCGATAATTTTATACACATCGTATAAGAAAGAAAAAAAAAGAGAGGAAGAAAGAAAAGAAATAAAAAGATGGAATGCAACAAATTATAATCTTATTTAAAATTCCACAGAAACTGTTTACATAATATGCTTATTAAAGATGATACTGCTTGTTACATTAATGAACTAATTTAGCTAATTTCACGAAAGCGAAACTAATGCATCTAAAAAATTAAGACTTCACCAAAAGAAGTATACTGGTTTCGCATTTCAACGAATCTCTAATTTACGAATTCAAGCAATTTGACGAACTAATTAGTGGTTTCAAAGAATGACTTTTAATGTGAATAAAATTGCAATTTGTGAATATTTTCGTGATATATAACTATTCGATAAAAATGCGAATTCGGTGTAATAGCTTGTTCTGTTTAAAGACATTCGAACTTAATTCCATTTCCTAATGAATCGTAAGATATTAGTAAGTTGTTTATTTTTAAATTAAGACTTATTATATTTACAAAATGTACCTATGAATATATCTGTAAGCTTATTAATAAAGAAGCTCTTATTAAATTGATTAAACAATTTTTCTTTTTCTGAATGTGTAATCAATATTTCAGCAAGCGCATTTCAAGTTTGATTCGCTATTAGTTTTACTTTATTTATTTACTTTTTTTTTAGTTTTTGTGAATTAAACTGAATTCATTTTACGAACCACAGAGAATGTACTTAGTCAGCATTCTGACTAATTTTTTTTCCACGACTTGAGAAACTGGGACTATATCTAATCATTATTTTAATCATAAGCAATAAATTTGTACAATAATCTTAGAGCATTCTAAATGGTTAACAGATTCACGAAATCGATCCTATTGTTAAAGCTGGGGGTTGTGTTAAAATTTAATACATTTCCCGAAAACTGAAGTAGGTGACATATCTAAGTCAAGTATTTTCCTATGAAATAAATAAAAAAAAATTAAGTTGGTTCAGTGGTTGTTGTTGATATTTTTAAGATAGAATTTTCTTAGTATATTTAATAATATTTGTACGACTAACTTGAGTTTTGCTATTAAAATGTATTTATATGAACTTTACCAAATACGACTCTATTGTTAATACAGCAGCCCTTGATATTTGCAGAATTACTGTGAATCTATTGTCTAAACTTTGGACCATCTTTGAAACAATAGACTAAACCCATTACCATGGCTATCTGTTATAATACTCAGATAATTGAATCTATCTACCACTGATTTAAACAGGTTTAGATAGTCAACCAGCCGTAACATTCTAAGCTATTACAATTGAGAGAAGCATTCAATTTATTATCGAATCTCGTACTTCAATCCTAACATGCCCTTTCCATTTGAGGAATTTTAGATACATGTTCATTAACATTCACTCCATCAAAACTAAATAGCAAATTTTCTTGCAGAACCAAAGGTCCATTACAAGAAATCTTCATATTCTCATTCTTAGAATGCCCTGATGATCGTTATTCTAAATTCATCTACATGTAAATGAAACTTTACTATCTAGAGTTCGAAATATGGACTTCAATATGTGTGAGTTTAAATGCCAAACAGGGGAGCTCATTTGAATAAGAAGGGATCATTTGTCTTATGTAGATAAATGGATTTTCGTCTGGACTTCCAAAGCAGGGCTGTGTTTCTATTCTAATTTATATCTTGGTATTGAGTGGGTAAGATGTATTGTATTTGACAGGTAACTGTAACTGTAAAGAAATAACTGTAATGGCCTTTATCGTGACAGGACATTGTTAAAGATAATTCTCATTTTTATATTTTGAATTTTAAAATACTTTTTAGTTTTGAATAGTTTTCAGTTTAACCGCTTAACTGTTTTGCCCGAGTGCCATGCGTGCATCGATTTATCGAATTTTGATAGTTGTAAGCAAAAAATAAACCATTCATAATGATTATAATTCAATATTAAAATTACTTCGAATACATAGATAAGTCAAGTATTCAGTGGATTTCCAATTGAATCAAAATAAGAAAATATTCCCAAAATAGAAGTTGTCATCTTATTAGATAGTAAAGAAAATGAAACAGTTAAGGGGTTAATAATGTTTTTATCGGTTTCTTTGTTTATGTGTTTTTAATTTTGTAATTCTAATACTAGTGAATTCAACGAGGCAAAAGAAAAGTTCAAATATCAATATCCCGTGATTTGTCTTACAGTAAAGCTTTTATTATTCTGTCTTGTAAAATTCTTTAAAAATTAATAGTTTAACGATTTTTATATATTTATCTTTGGTATCTTTAACGGTATTTATATTTTATATTAGCATTTGCAATACTCTATCTTCTCTTTTGGATAATAGTGGAAATGCCTGATTAGGTACGCATCCGATAGTGCATTGTGATTGTTATTAAAAAGGATATGAGATGCTGTTCTGTTAAGAGGTGCGCGCGCGTTAATGTCTTGTCTTATATTTTTTGTTTGTTTTGTGTGAAATATAATCATTAAAGTAATATTCCCGAAAACATACGTCCTGTTGCTTCCACTACACGGATCATAATGATCTTCCCCACATCTTTTTATTTCATTTTTATTTCAATTATTGTAGTTAGCATTATTACGCATTTGTTGGTCAGTACTAAATAATTCAGAATTCTAGATTTTACTTGAGAAAGGATAATTTTCTTACTGTGCAACACTGGAATGAGCGCCCGTAATTTGTTGACGTTAAAGAATCGTAGAGAAAGAGTTTTCACAATCCCAGAATTCCACATTTCAAGAAGAATAGATTAGACCTAAGTTTCTTGAACTATTGATCCCACCCTCAAATAGATTGCTGAATAGGCTTTACTGCAAGTGCTTTTATCACATTCTTTAACATTCGTTTGAATCCTAATTTAAGAAGTATTGCTTACTACTGGGCTTATTAAACTATGGATCCTGTCCCCAAACGCGATCCCAAATTTAATTTTCAGCGAGTGCTTTTGTCTAATTAGTTTAGTATTAAATAATTTAGAATTCTAGACTTTACGTGTTGAACAATACTTTTCTTACTGTATAACACTATTTAGGATCAGTATTTATAGTTTTATTGACGTTTAAGAATCCACCTGTCAGAATTTTCACGGTGCCAAAATTCCAAATTTCGAGAATAGATTAGAGCTAAGTTTCTTGAACTATTGATCCCACCCTCAAATAGATTGCTAAATATGCTTTACCGCAAGTGCTTTTATCACATTCTTTAATATTCATTTGAATCCTAATCTGAGAAGTATGGCTTAGTACTGGGCTTATTAAACTATGGATCCTGTCCCCAAACGCGATCCCAAACTTAATTTTCAGCGAGTGCTTTTGTCTAATTAGTTTAGTATTAAATAATTTAGAATTCTAGACTTTACTTGTTGAACAATACTTTTCTTACTGTATTACACTATTTATGATCAGTATTTATAGTTTATTGACGTTTAAGAATCCACCTGTCAGAATTTTCACGGTGCCAAAATTCCAAATTTCGAGAATAGATTAGAGCTAAGTTTTTTTAACTATAGATCCCACTTTCAAGTAGATTGCTAAATATGCTTTTTAATAAGTGCTTCTATCGCATTCTTCATCATTTCATTGAATCCTAATTCAAGAAGCATGGCTTAGTAATGAGTTTATTAAATTATGAAACTTGGAGCTTAGTTTTCAACGAATGTTTCTGCCAGATTCCACAACATTAGTAATAAATCCTAGCATTCCATAATTCCAGAAACTTTTACTTGACTTCTTAAACTATGGATCCAGTCCCCAAATGGTATCCCAAACATAATTTTCAGCGAATGTTTTTGTCAAATTAGTTTAGTGTCATATAATTTAGAATTCTAGACTTTACTTGTCGAACAATAATTTTATTACTGTATAACACTATTTGTGGTCGATATTCATAGTTTTGTTGACGTTGAAGTATCCTACTGTCAGAGTTTCACGATCCCAGAATTCCAAATTTAGAGAAAAATAGATTAGAGATGGGCTTCTTGAATTATGTGTCCGAGTAAGTAACGTGTCCGAGATATGATACAAAAGTCCACTGATCATTTAAAAAATGTTCTCTTAAATATAATAGTGAAGTGTGTTTACAATAAAGTACTGGTTTTCCCCTCATACTGGTTGTCCTGTGTACATTTAAATTTGTCCTGGGCATTACACTTCTTAAAATGGGTTCAGGAAAATCATATATTACATTCGATTTTTTACTTTTATAAATATTTTGAAATAAAAATAAAAGTCACATAGGGTGTAGTTTCGATAATTGTATTTCTGTATAATTAATTATTTAATTTATACTTTTTGCATGTTTTTTCCTTGAGAACTATTTCGCATTACTGTTTGGATTTCCTGTTTTTGCCTCAATCATATCTATGAAATTAGCATTTCCCATTGTATTATGGAATAATTTAAACATAATTTCGAAGTTGCTTCAGGTAAGGTGATTTAACAACTCTACTTGGATCTTATCCTGTCTAATCATACTATATAAAGCTTTTGAAATAGAATATTCTTATCAAAGATCTCTAAGGAGACAATTTTATCAACTATAACAAAAAAAACCCCACAGTTTTTAAATCTATAGTATTCAATCACTTTCTCTTTTATCAAAAAAATTGTCTTCTATTGGTGTATCTTATTTTAGTATTTGTTGTATTTGTTTTAGTGATTTATTTACATTTTCTGTGGAAAATTATTTTGACTAGATTAATATTATCAATGATTTTCTATCAGTTTCATTAATTATAATGCAAAGAAAGTAACTTAATTTTTATATTTAACTAGCCCCCTCCAATTACAACTTTAGTTACCCTTTATTTTTAGTTATTAATTAACCTGGTTTAGAAATTCTCTTGTGCGCTTTCCGTACGTATTTCCCATTGGTGTTTATATCCTAGAAGTTACCCTTGTTTCAGTGATTTATTTGTATTTCCTGTACAGAATAATGGTGACTAGATTTGTATTATCAATGATTTTGTGAGAAAATTCACCAAACTCATTAATTATAATACGAAGAAGTTCACTTAGTTTCTATATTTAATTACCCTCACCCAACTGCTACTTTTATTCCCTTTTCTCTTAATTAACCCTGGTTTAGAAATTCTCTTGTACGCTTTCCGTACGTATTATTGTCCTCCGTTGGTGTTTGTATCCTAGTACTTGTTATCCTTGTTTCAGTGATTTATTTATATTTCCTGTACAGAATAATGGTGACTAGATTAGTATTATTAATGATTTTGTGAGAAAATTCACCAAACTCATTAATTATAATACGAAGAAGTTCACTTAGTTTCTATATTTAATTACCCTCACCCAACTGCTACTTTTATTCCCTTTTATCTTAATTAACCCTGGTTTAGAAATTCTCTTGTACGCTTTCCGTACGTATTATTGTCCTCCGTTGGTGTTTGTATCCTAGTACTTGTTATCCTTGTTTCAGTGATTTATTTATATTTCCTGTACAGAATAATGGTGACTAGATTAGTATTATCAATGATTTTGTGAGAAAATTCACCAAACTCATTAATTATAATACGAAGAAGTTCACTTAGTTTCTATATTTAATTACCCTCACCCAACTGCTACTTTTATTCCCTTTTATCTTAATTAACCCTGGTTTAGAAATTCTCTTGTACGCTTTCCGTACGTATTATTGTCCTCCGTTGGTGTTTGTATCCTAATACTTGTTATCCTTGTTTCAGTGATTTATTTATATTTCCTGTACAGAATAATGGTGACTAGATTAGTATTATCAATGATTTTGTGAGAAAATTCACCAAACTCATTAATTATAATACGAAGAAGTTCACTTAGTTTCTATATTTAATTACCCTCACCCAACTGCTACTTTTATTCCCTTTTATCTTAATTAACACTGGTTTAGAAATTATCTTGTACGCTTTCCGTACGTATTTCCCATTGGTGTTTATATCCTAGTACTTGTTATCCTTGTTTCAGTGATTTATTTATATTTCCTGTACAGAATAATGGTGACTAGATTAGTATTATCAATGATTTTGTGAGAAAATTCACCAAACTCATTAATTATAATACGAAGAAGTTCATTTAGTTTCTATATTTAATTACCCTCACCCAACTGCTACTTTTATTCCCTTTTATCTTAATTAACACTGGTTTAGAAATTATCTTGTACGCTTTCCGTACGTATTATTGTCCTCCGTTGGTGTTTGTATCCTAGTACTTGTTATCCTTGTTTCAGTGATTTATTTATATTTCCTGTACAGAATAATGGTGACTAGATTAGTACTATCAATGATTTTGTGAGAAAATTCACCAAACTCATTAATTATAATACGAAGAAGTTCATTTAGTTTCTATATTTAATTACCCTCACCCAACTGCTACTTTTATTCCCTTTTATCTTAATTAACCCTGGTTTAGAAATTCTCTTGTACGCTTTCCGTACGTATTATTGTCCTCCGTTGGTGTTTATATCCTAGTACTTGTTATCCTTGTTTCAGTGATTTATTTATATTTCCTGTACAGAATAATGGTGACTAGATTAGTATTATCAATGATTTTGTGAGAAAATTCACCAAACTCATTAATTATAATACGAAGAAGTTCACTTAGTTTCTATATTTAATTACCCTCACCCAACTGCTACTTTTATTCCCTTTTATCTTAATTAACACTGGTTTAGAAATTATCTTGTACGCTTTCCGTACGTATTTCCCATTGGTGTTTATATCCTAGTACTTGTTATCCTTGTTTCAGTGATTTATTTATATTTCCTGTACAGAATAATGGTGACTAGATTAGTATTATCAATGATTTTGTGAGAAAATTCACCAAACTCATTAATTATAATACGAAGAAGTTCATTTAGTTTCTATATTTAATTACCCTCACCCAACTGCTACTTTTATTCCCTTTTATCTTAATTAACACTGGTTTAGAAATTATCTTGTACGCTTTCCGTACGTATTATTGTCCTCCGTTGGTGTTTGTATCCTAGTACTTGTTATCCTTGTTTCAGTGATTTATTTATATTTCCTGTACAGAATAATGGTGACTAGATTAGTACTATCAATGATTTTGTGAGAAAATTCACCAAACTCATTAATTATAATACGAAGAAGTTCATTTAGTTTCTATATTTAATTACCCTCACCCAACTGCTACTTTTATTCCCTTTTATCTTAATTAACCCTGGTTTAGAAATTCTCTTGTACGCTTTCCGTACGTATTATTGTCCTCCGTTGGTGTTTATATCCTAGTACTTGTTATCCTTGTTTCAGTGATTTATTTATATTTCCTGTACAGAATAATGGTGACTAGATTAGTATTATCAATGATTTTGTGAGAAAATTCACCAAACTCATTAATTATAATACGAAGAAGTTCACTTAGTTTCTATATTTAATTACCCTCACCCAACTGCTACTTTTATTCCCTTTTATCTTAATTAACACTGGTTTAGAAATTATCTTGTACGCTTTCCGTACGTATTATTGTCCTCCGTTGGTGTTTGTATCCTAGTACTTGTTATCCTTGTTTCAGTGATTTATTTATATTTCCAGTACAGAATAATGGTGACTAGATTAGTACTATCAATGATTTTCTGAAAAAATTTACCAAACTCATTAATTATAATACGAAGAAGTTCACTTAGTTTCTATATTTAATTACCCTCACCCAATTGCTACTTTTATTCCCTTTATTCTTAATTAACACTGGTTTAGAAATTCTCCTGTACGCTTTCCATACTTTGGTGTTTATATCCTAGTGGTTACCCTTGTTTTAGTGATTTAAAGAAATCACTAATTCCCATGTAGAATTATTTTGACTAGATTAGTATTATCAGTGATTTTCTAAAAAAGGTTGTCAAATTCATTATTTATAATTCAAAGAAAATCACTTGGATTCTATATTTAACTATCCCCCAATTGCTACTTTTATTACCCTTTATTCTTAGTTATTAATAAAACCCGGTTCTTCGGAAATTCTCTTGCCCTTTCTGTGCGAACGTCTTTTGAACAAGAATTGATCAGAAACAGGAACTGACTATCAAAAAAATCATAGATTAGTGTCATCAGTTACTCTCTGAGCAAACTACCAACTTCATCAACTACAACAAAAGCTATTTAATTTCCGAATTCAATCTTTCACCAAACCATTACAGCTTTTAATAAAATCCCTAAACATTATCTCCATTATTAAGAAGTGTTATTTCAGAGTTTTCCTTCAAATAAATCGTTTGAACGAGATTAGCATTATCAGTAACTCTTTAAACAAACCCATCAATTTCATTACCTGCAACAAAAACCACTTCATCCCCAAATTCAATCAGTCACTTAACCACTATCTCTGTTATCAACCGCATCTTGTATCTCCATACCCGAATTAATTACATGGCATTAAAAATGAAACGCCAAATACCATCCCTTATCCTTTTTTAAAATAGGGACTTATTTCTCCCCTACGTTGGCGATAAATAAAGCAGCAGACAGATGGGGAGTTTTATCAGTAGGTATTTCTAAAGGAAGATATTACTTCTTCCATTGTGTTGCAGGTCACCTGTCACTAGGTGTGCCAAACAGGGCTGACGAGTCGTCGTCCGTCGACCCCTGTTGGATTTGTTATCGCCACCACTAGGGGATTCCGGTGGGGTGAGTTGAAATACGAGAAGATATATTTCCCCATCCGTGTGTCAACAGTCTGCAAAAAAGAAAAAAGTTAGTCATTGCCTGTCAAAGTTAGAGGGAATTTAAAACTCGGGAATTTTTCAATAAAGTTAGGGTGGTAAATGTGTCCGATGGTGGTTTGGTGTGGTTTATTGGTGTGTCAATTAGGAATGCGGGTTCAATTTTTGTATACTTCGATGGGATCGGATCCAGAATATTTGCTTGGATTTTATTATGTCGTATTTTTTATATTCCAGCGTGAATAAGTAAATTTTCGGAAAGTCAATCTCTGCTGTTAATAGAATGTAGATTAAATTTTTATGAGCTCACTAAACCGATTTCGATCAAAAATGCATTCTATAAAATAACCACAAAATCGTTATTTTATTTTTAGATTCTTTCATCAGGTATATATGATTTTGTCCTTTTTTTTTTTCTCTTAAAAAAGATACTTGTTTTAGAAATTAAAAATCGATTTATTCAAAATATTACCCCTTAAAAAGTGTAATATTTTTCCAACTTTTGGAAAACAAACGAATTCTTTGATGAAAAAAAAAAAAAATCCTGTTGTTTACATACAATTCAGTTATCAAACCAATTTTTGTTATGTACATGGGAAATGAACCCTCTTTTAAGGGAGCGAAAAAGAAAGAAAAAAAGTCTGGAGAAGCAACATTTGGTGGGGACAATACATTACAGCGAAGTGGTCCTAAAATTTTTTCATCTGGTCAGGTAACATATAAGCAAATACTATCGTGTTGGAAAACAATTTTTTATCATGTCTTTCAACGTATTCTGGACGATTCTCCTTCAATGATGGTTTCCTTCACGTTGGTCAACTCTTAATTATGTCATTCACCATTGATTTCATTAAGTAATGCTTCAAAAATCTGCATCTTGGGTTTTTTTTTGGGGGGGGGGGGTATATTTTTTTGTTATGCGTATTGAAAGCATCATTTTTAAACCCCGAACACCCCTCCTCCCTCAGCTTTTTAAGCAACATTCGATGTATTATGTTTACCGTACATGTCCAATAGCAACCGATGTGTTTCTACTGCAGTTTTTTGTAATGGAAAATGTTACATAACTTCAGGCATATGCTGTGTGTTACAAAATTCGACCTGATTCTTAAGGTAAAAAATAATTATTAAAATATTAAATCAGGCCTGATGACTCCTGATTAAAATATTAAATCAGGGATCACACATTAATTAAAAAAAATATTGTCAAATCTTTGAATTATAATTTCCCGATTTATTTACAGGTAAGTCGTATTATTAATGTCGTAGTTTAAAAATCGGCAGAGTCATGTCTACATATCTAGTAATTTGTCATGTTTTCAAATTTAGTAGCCGATATATTACTTATTTTCTCATTCTGATGGAATACTGAAATTTTGCACAGTTGTGTATTCCCAACAATATAATTCGATGCATCCATATAACATATACGTATTATATGTTATATTGATACACACTAGCCTTGATTTGTTACACGGATACATATTAGTCCTGATTATATATTTATTACAACAATCTTAATTATGTGTTATATGGATGCGTCGAATACACTTTTTTTAACCAATTATACTGACAGTAAATAGAAATACTGCATTTTTTATTTGTCAATGATATATATGGAAATACATTTTTTATTACATTAGTGCTGATTATTTATTACATCAATGTATTATGTATTCATTACACTTGTCTTGATTATATATTTATTACATCAATGTATTATGTATTCATTACACTTGTCCTGATTATATATTTATTACATCAATGTATTATGTATTCATTACATTAGTGCTGATTATTTATTACATCAATGTATTATGTATTCATTACACTTGTCCTGATTATATATTTATTACATCAATGTATTATGTATTCATTACATTAGTGCTGATTATTTATTACATCAATGTATTATGTATTCATTACACTTGTCATGATTATATATTTATTACATCAATCTATTATATATTCATTACACGAGTTTTGATTATATATTTATTACAACAATCTTAATTATACAATCAGGACTGGTGTAATGAATATATAACAGATTGATGTAATAAATATACAATCAGCACTAATGTGATAAAAAATGTATTTCCATCTGTTCCATTGATATATAAAAATACAATAATTCTATGTACCTTTATTACAAATGCTTAAAAAAATCCCTTCGGAGTATCCGTATAATACATAAATAAAATTCTTGTATATAAACAGGACTACTGTAATGAATATGTAATGGATGGATTTAATAAACATATAATCAGAAGTAATATTATAAAAATGCATTTCCGTCTGTCCAATGCATTTATACATAAAACCCCAACAATAAAATGTACCTTTAATATAAAAAAGTTACTTAAAATAAAACTCATTTAATGCAGACATATATCATATATTTTAGACTAATATAATAAATATATAATCAGGAGACTAATGTTATAAATATATAATCAGGACTTATTTAATAAGCATATAATTAGCTCTAACACAATAAAAAATGTATTTCCATCAGTGTCATTGATATATTAAAATGCAGTAATTCTATTTACCTTCACTAGAATTGCTTTAAAAAAATTGCATTCGGCGTATCATTATAACATTATATGTATATTATAAATTACACGAATATACACTAGTCCTGATATATATATATTATTACATTACTGCTGATTATATAGTTATAACATCATTCTATTATATATTCATTATACTAGCGCTGATTATATATTACAACAATCTTAATTTATTTACCTTCAGTGCAATTGCTTTAAATTGCATTCGATGTATCCATATAACATATAATTAAGTTTGCTATAATAAATATATAATTAGCGATAGTGTAATGTATATATATATAATCAATGGATGTAATAAATGTATAATAAGCACTAATCTAATAAAAAGTACATTTCCATCTTTTGCCACTGATACATCTGTACCATTGACAATTCTATTTACCCTTCACTGCAATTACTTAAAAAATGCATTCGTATTACCCGTATAACATATATTTATTATATTTTATATGGATGTACACTAGTAATGATTATATATTTATTACAGCAATCTTAATTATGTGTTATATGGATACTTCCAGTACATTCTTTAAAAAACAATTGTACTGAAGGTAAATAGATTTACTGTATTTTTAGGTATCAATAGCAAAGATGGAAATAAGTTTATTACATTAGTACTGATTATAAATTTATTACATCAATCTATTATATAATTCAAGATTTTTGTAATAAATATATAATCTGGACTAGTCTAATGAATATATAGTAGATGGATGTAATATATATATAATCATCACTAATGTAAAAAAAGACATTTTCATCAATGCAATTGAATCGATACGTAGAATTCCAACAATATTATCTGTTTACAATACATTTTGCTTAAAATAAAACACATTCGACGTATCCGCCGGAATGCGAAAGATACGCGTCTCTGCCCTTAACGAGTTGCTCTAATTAATGATGTCGAATATAAGCAACAAAAATAATCATCCCCTCCACAGCAAAGAGTAAGACCATTAAAATTCATGGTTAGAATCTCAATGTATGTATGAAAAAACTAGTTTGTTTGTGTATTTATTACATCAATGTACTATTTATTCATTACATTAGTCCTGATTATATATTTATTACAGCAATTTTAATTATACAATCAGGATTAGTGTAATGAATATATAATAGATTGATGTAATAAATACACAATCAGCACTAATCTAATAAAAAATGCATTTTCATTCGTGCCGTTGCATTGATACATAAAAATCCAACAGTATTATCTGTTTACAATACACTTGCTTAAAATAAAACCCATTCGACGTATCCACCGGAATGCGAAAGATACGCGTCTCTGCCCATAACGAGTTGCTCTAATTAATGATGTCGAATATAAGCAACAAAAATAATCATCCCCTCCACAGCAGAGAGTAAGACCATTAAAATTCATGGTTAGAATCTCAATGTATGTATGAAAAAACTAGTCCTGTTTGTGTATTTATTACATCAATGTACTATTTATTCATTACATTAGTCCTGATTATATATTTATTACAGCAATTTTAATTATACAATCAGGATTAGTGTAATGAATATATAATAGATTGATGTAATAAATACACAATCAGCACTAATCTAATAAAAAATGCATTTTCATTCGTGCCGTTGCATTGATACATAAAAATCCAACAGTATTATCTGTTTACAATACACTTGCTTAAAATAAAACCCATTCGACGTATCCGCCGGAATGCGAAAGATACGCGTCTCTGCCCATAACGAGTTGCTCTAATTATTGATGTCGAATATAAGCAACAAAAATAATCATCCCCTCCACAGCAGAGAGTAAGACCATTAAAATTCATGGTTAGAATCTCAATGTATGTATAAGAAAAACGCATATTAAACTAGCAAATGACTTGGAAGGAATTAACGTCGAAAAATAACTTTCTTAAGTAGAATCGGCCGCATAATTTCTTCATTTCCTTCCTCGGATAATGCTAATAATGAAGCTTTAGCGATGGCAAGAGAGGAAAAAATAAAAAAAAAAGACGCCAAAAAAATTGAAAAAAATTATTTCTTTGCTTATCATTTAATTCTGTACTAAACCAAATCGAAACGGTATTTAGCTGAGGGGGGATTTCTTAATGACTTTTTTACTCTTTTTTTTTTTTTTTTTTTTTTTGCTGTCATTTTCCATCTTTCTTCATGTTTTCAGAAACTTATTTATATTATTTATTTTTTTATATAAATATAATTTCCTTTAAAAATAGGTATATATATATCGAATGACTCAACCGATAGCCCCAAGGAAATGATTCATTTCGCTACAGCAGAAATCGTTTGGTTCCCACAAGATTTAAAACGACTTTTTTTCCTCCCCTCTAAGAACGAAATTGCGTGGGTTGGTATTTATACTTAATTTCCTGCAAACACACTTTTTTGAACCGACCGAATTCAGATAGAGAGAGTAAAATAGATAAAATTCTTTGTTCAGGTAGGTGAAGCCATTTAGGAAATGATGTTGTTGTTAACAAAGTAACCATTAAATCTCGTCGTAAAATCACAGGTCCGTGAACGATTTCTTTGTGCTATCGACATCGGCAGAGAGTAACAATTACGTTCTAACTAAAGCAGGGAAAAGGCTTTAGCTAGTAAAAAAGTTCATCCCATTTAATGCCTTTTGCATCTAAATTTTTACTATTTGCTCTACATCTACGTAAAATTATTTCAAAATTCTTAGGGTACATTATTACAGTCAACATTGTGATTTTTCTTATAGTTCGCGTTTTAAGGCTTTGAAATGGTTTGGCGTCCAGAGTATTTCATAAAGAATTGTGAAAAGTCAATCGCTGTAGAACTGGAAGTTAAATGGGTCGGAAATTTTAAATAATTTAAAGTGCAAATAGATTTTAATGATTAAGGAAAAAGAGTTTATTTTATAATGATTTCCATGTATTTATGAAAAATAAATTTGAAGACCACCTGCAGATGAAATTATTGAATGGAAACATCACTACTCTGACTTTTCAGTTGAAAATTTTATTAGAAATAAAATAAAAAAATGCCTAGAAAATAAAAATACCTAGAAATCACCTCCTCCTCTGAGGTATACCGAGTTTGAAAGTTTTGATATAATTCATGAAAACAAACTAAACTAGCTCATTTTATATTTATTTAAAAAAAAATTATTTTTTCGTGTGTGATGTATGCAAAAAAAAAAAAAAAAAAAAAATCTAATCGTTTACAAATTCGAATAAGAAATTTTAATGCATCACCATGTTTCATGAAAAAAAAAGCTCATTTTTGGAATTATGTTCGTCTGTCTGTCTGTGAACTTAATAACTCAAATATTTTGAGATAGACGAAATTTTGTTATGTGTTCTTTACATCATATTTGTGGATTTCTGTCAGATTTTGTACGAAATTCATTCGCAGGAAGGCTGCCTGTCTAGCTGTCCGAATATATATGAACATAACTAGAAATGTAAAAAGCTTGATAGATAAAATTTGGAAAACAAGTGTAACATAATGATATATAGTAAATATAAATCCTCATATTTTGAATTTCCTAAAAAAAATTGAACGTCTGATGGTACGTACTTTCGCATGCATATAAATTCAATAATTTAAAAACGCAACGGTTTACATAAATAAAATATAGCATTAATTTATTTTTTTTTTACTAAAATTGTGATTTTGTACCAAAGTTTGGTATTGTATATTCGGTTTTCTTCACTACAACTAACTCTCATAAGAGAAAAACTGAAAATAAAAATATGAGTATTTATGACCCAAAACTCAATTTTATATGTGGAAAGGGGGACACCATTTTTAGTAGACAGTATGTTAAAAGTGTTAGGGGGGACCATCCACACTGGTTTTGCATTAATGTAAAGTTAGATAAAAAAAATATACTTATAAACAATCTATTATAATTAAGCTTCTAAATTAAGCAAAAGTTCGTGAATCGGTTTTTCAAATGTGACATACATTCTCCATTGTACCAAATAATTTCGTTAGAAAAATTTTATTTCTTACCTTGAATTTGCCTAATTGAAACCTTTTATGTAATGCAATTTGACTCATATAGGAATGATACCAAATTGAATCGCAGAATTCTAGAAACTATTACTTATTTCAGGACTGAAATTCAGAATCTGGTACATAAATATGAAAAAGAACTACTTCTATCAAGCATTATATGAAGTAATTTAAAAGATATCTGAGACTCTTATCAGAGATTTTAATCCGGTCTTGTGCATATAATCATAAAAAAAGTGTTACATTTCTATCTTGAACGTTTATTTCGTCCTAACATTTTGTAATCAAGCAAAAAGACTTTGTGCTCATTGTGTATTTATGTACCTCCCATCTGCAATATCCGCAAATGTAGTAAAAAAAAAAGTGAATTTCTCTTCTTTTTATGTGGCCGCTATATCCAGAACGTAAAGAGGATTGTGGGAGAAAATTCACCAACAACAATGCGAAAGGTAGAAAGAAGCAAAGGAGGGAGACAGAAAAAGCATATCAAAGAAAAGAAAAGCATGAAAAAGTCCACGCAGTTCCCTCTTCCCAAGTCTCTTTTTTTTCTGGATGTGACTACTTTTTTCTGCCGAAGAAAGCCAGGACATTAAGCTTCCCCAGTGTCCACGGGGTGCTTCGGCTACTATGTTTGACAAATGGGCGGAGGGAGACCCACACGAAAATGCATCGCGTGCTTACGAACTAGACGGTCATGCGTCTTTACCAACTGTCTGTCTATCCCGGGTACACGTCCGCTCAACCCCTTAATCCATCTTGGCTTTTCGTTCGTTCCGTCGACCCCCCTCCCTTTTCATTTAGTTGCTTTTTCTGGATGTTCCAGGGCCCTTCTTCTGCTGAAGATGGTGGGAAGTTGATCTCCTGCCATCCGAGTGCCACCAAGAAACTTGGTGTCACATGTCTTAACGGAAGTGATCTGTCTCGGAGCTTCTGGGAGTCTGCGCTGAGGGTTTGAACGGTAGATAGATGCAGGGTAATGTGGTTAGTTAAAAGAGACAGGGCAAATATTTTCTTTTTAACTCTTGAAGTGGCAGTGTCACAGATGTGAGTCTCCAATCGAATCATGGAGTCAAAATGATTCTTACTTTGAAAATGAGTGCAACATTTTAAGAGTATTGATATGTCGTATGAAAATATCAACTTAAATAGAATACCCCCCTCCCCCCTCCAAAGAAAAAAACATAGTTTCGTAAATTATCATTTTATCGAAGAATGAATCATTACTATATATTTTGCAGAAGTTCATGCTAACAATCTTGATACCTTATTTTCTAAGTTAATTAACTTGGTTTTTAAAAGTTCCGTTGACCTATCTGATATGACTGGAATTTTTTACGTTCTAGTTTACTGAGTGTAAAGAAAGTTTGGTAATTGTCCAAAACTTTGAACAAATCTCCACGTTTGGACCTCCCTCAGGTCGAACATCACATTTTTGGAATATATCCGTCAGTCTGTGACGAAGATAACTGAAAAACGCTTTGAACTAGAAGAAATTTGGTATACGGTCTTTATACCAAATTTGCAAATTTCAAACTTCCTTTGAAAAGAATTCTATGAAATTTTGAGTAAAATCTATTCAGAGGAAGTTCGCCTGTCCGGCTGTTCGAGTATAAGTGAACGCGATAAATACGAAACGGAGGGAAATAGACAGATAATATTCGGTACACAGTTTTAACATTTACAAATTTTGATTGACCTGACACATTTTGAGCCAAGCGTTTGATTGCCTATCCGTCTGTGCATTCAAAAACATGTAAACGCGATGATTCAAAAACTCAATGGCTTAAATATATCAAATTTGATATGGGATTTTGTGACTACTGCAAGTTTGTGCCAAATCTTTGTCCCAATCGTTTGAGAAAAACATATCTAAAACATGAATTTAATTTTTCTATACTATTTGCCGCATGAGAGGGATTAAACGCCAAAAAACTCGAAAGGATAACGTGATAGATTTGGAAAAAATCCTAAATTCAGGCCAAAAGTTAATATTTCGTAACTATTGTACACTAGTGCCATGTAAGGCGTTCTCTGGAATCATAAGCTTATTAGAGTTTGGGAGAAAGTTTTGGAAGACCTCTGCCGCTGATAATTTTACCCTTTCTAGGGCCGTGGGGAGTATGCTTCCAACCAAATTTATCAATCTTTGTTTGAAATTATGTAGGTTGGCATAAGTTCTGACATATTTTTTTAGTAAGTCAGAAACTTAGATGCTTCAGTTCTTTATCTCAGACAAAATGAGGCGTCTTGATTTGTTACTTAATTATTAATGAACCAAATGAATTAATGAATCAAATTAAATTTATCTAATAAGCTAAATGAATCTCTTTTCTTATTCCAATTTCAAGCCTAAAAATATTTTAACATAATATGACTAGAAAAAAATGGCCCTTTAAAGGGTTAATTTGATTCATGGATAAAGTAATCTGAACCCATAGTTAGGAAAAAACATATGCTGTACTAGAAAAGATAAAGCTTAAAATGATTATTTCGAAGGAGGAGTTTCGTTTCTCTTCTTCAGGCTTGATGGATACCATGCATCTCTACAGATGTCTTTCTATTCCAGAGATAAGAATTTTTTTGATACAGTGAAATATTGATGATTTTGTCATGCTGTTTTTACATCCGTGGAACTGGTGACAAAACTGAAATAATTTTTAGCTACAATAAATAGCATTTCAGACGTATGATTGTACATAACTAAAGCTGAAAACATCACTTGAACATAGTAATGATTGAAACTTCATTGTCTTTATGGATATGGTAGTAAATCTGTCATCTGACCCAATGTAGGACCACTCTCATCTATGGACGTTCGATCAGGAGCTTCCCGTAAACTATTGGGAAAATGAACATACATCAAAACCGCACATGAAAATGAAAAACGCTCCGAACTCAAGGCGGGCGGGCCTGTCTTAAAGGGGCTTAAGAGTGCGACTTATCTTGCAACATGAAGAGTTAGGGACTCGAGACCGAATGCTTCTAAGCAGCCACCATGTGTGCTAACAAAATTCATTTCATATTCAATTGTTTTCCTTTCAAAGATAATATTCAGTTCCGATAGTAAAATCTCGATTTTAGAAAAGAGATACTTGAACAGATGAGTCTAGGGACAGATAATTTCAGTGCCAAAATGCGATTCCATGAAAAATCTGCTGTATATGATAAACCTGCAGCAGAAAACTAAATGTCCTTTTGCTAGTTGACAAAAAAAAAAAAAAAGGGATGCCCACACTTTTGTCATCTGATCACAGTTCAAAACGGCTTCGTCCATCCTAAAGTTGTCCACATGCTGCTCCAAAATGGAATTCAATGTAATTAAATTAAATTAAATTCAACTTAACACTTCAATGTCTAGTTTCAAAACTTGAACACTTGATGGCGTCTAGAGTCAGCCACCTATGGTTCAAAAATATGAAATCTGCCCTAAAAATCTCGTATATCTCCGAATATCAGAATTTCCATATAAATAAAATATAGTTCAGAGAAATGCAAATTATTCTAACCCTTATCTATTCAACAAACATTTTATTTGTTTTCAAATTCTGAGGCATAAATATTGATTATTATCTCTCTAGGGTAGTTTTTATTTGTCAAGTGTTTGTCCAGATGACTCAAAGCAACACACCACTTCTTATCGCTGCGTCCTATCAATTATTAGATAACACCTTCCTTTATCATTTTCCAAAAATATTTCAGTCCTTCAAAGTTTTTTTGTCTGTAAAGAGACGCTTATGAAGGTCTAGTGTCTGCAACCAAATAAGTGCGTTAGCCAAACACTTCACCTCGGATATCTTTTGATATTTCAGCCCACTTCATTGCAATATCGCATCACCTTTTTCACCTTCTGGTCATCGCTCAAGGGAGGAAAATTTCACTCACGTTTAGGCCGTATAAATTTTGTAATAAATCAAATTTTATCGCACGTAGTTTGTTTGGGAGACAGATTTTTTTTCTTCTTAACAATGAATAAAAAAAATTAAAAAATGGGACATTTTTTTAAAATTTCTTTTTTTTTTACTTTCGACATCTACATGTTGCTTAGGTGTATCTGATCAAAGGCTGTTTCACTTATGTGTTATGCAATCCAACATTTACAAATAGCAATAGTAAAAGTATCCTAAAATATGCACCATTCATTGATGGATTTGAGGCTCTACTTTTCATAAAATGATTAATGTAATTTCGCATTATACTACATTTTTGACAAGTTAATGTTTAATCCTTTTCGAAATGAGAATGGGAAGCTTCTGGCATCGTGGTTGGTTCTCCCCACCCTGGAGGGTACACTAAAAGGTGGGGGGGGGGTCTTGCTGCACCCATCGATGGCAGGACGTACTTCCTTAAGGAAGGGTTGTCCGTGGCCGGTGGTTGGCCCTTAGGACTCAACCATAGTTCCCGTAAGTGTTGCTCTGTAGCGGCGGTCCGATCATTCAGTTTTTTTTATCCGTGTGTCTTCGAGAGGGTCGGAGAGTAAGTGATATGACATCTTAATTAAACTTGTAAAAGCATATTGATTTTTATTTATCTATTATCACTTTAAACTTCCTCTCATCCTTGTTTCTACAAAAAAAATTATCAAAACAGTTAATAGAGGGTGTCCAAATTTAACACAAGTTTTGAATTTGCCACCTTTCGTGTAGCACAGTATTAAGGAAAGCATTTGGCAGTTGATGGTTTAGGGATAGTAAAAATGGAGCGTTACTTGATAGAACAACGTGTTAATGCAAGATTTGAATTAAATAAAAAAACGCATTTTTGTCCCCTTTAAATTGTTATGTTTTTATTGAAGCGTAAAGTACACAAAATTGAGGTTATGTGTGGAATAGCACATAGGGCAAATGGCATACACGGCCATTTGCTGGTACATACGTACTTTTTTGTTGAAATTTCCATGACTATTTTGCGTAAATGTGGTTGAATTTCGTTGATGAAGCTTTGAATTTTAATATTATCTTAATATATTGTTACGAATCTGTGATGCGGCTTCCCAGCATAGTCGGTTCCATAGGAGGTCCCGGAGCTTGGCGACCATTTGGCGACTTGGCGACGATTTTGGTGACTTTGGCGCCAAAATAGATTATACCCGAAACATCGAGAATTTTCCCGAGCCGTCCAGTAGGAACGGAGATACGTCTCGAACGTTCCTGATTGGTTGAGAGGCTTCTAGCCCCGCCTCCTGAGACCTATAAAAGGAAGCAGCCGCAGCTGCCGGGCAGTCGTGAACCAGTGGAGTCGACGGTGAAGAACTGGTCTTCCAGGAATAAGCGGAGCAGCGATGGAGTCAAGCTACTGCTGAACTAAGCTGTGCGCTACTGTCTGCAGTAGAGTCTGTTGTATGCTGCACGTCTTGACTGAAGATAATCGTCTTCTGTGCTGTATATAGTTGTCGTCTTTGTGCTGTCCTGTGTGTCTTCGTGTAAATAAACGTCGTTTTTTTATTTTGTACTGCCGCCTGCTGATTGAGTGTTCTCCACACCATATAACTCCCACTACCCAAACGAACCACCGGGAAATTTCGTAACAATATTGTCATTTACATTTTTTTAATAAACTTCTTTGTTAGGCAACTAGAAAAAAAACAACCCCCTCTTTTAATAGACTTGCATGTGACTCGCACACAACCTAGAAGCTCTAGGTCGCTGCCTAAGTTGTCTTGTCAGAAAACCGCTACTGATAACATTATCCTTCCCATTTGCGGTTTGATGGCGTTGTTTTTGTTTTTGAAATTATCTTTTTTAGCAGATATAAAAACGTAATCATGACATTTTAAAATTAAAATTATATATATATTCAGTTATATTAGTTTGATAGCCATGTTTTATTTCCTTTTGATTTCTATAAATTAAAAGAAATCAGTTATTAAAACTTATTAATTATAGTCCAGCATGCAACTAAATATGTGGCAAATGTGAATTCTCACTAATAAGTGCCATCTGTAGTACGAAGCCCCGAATTGTAGACCGTTTAGTAAGAACTGAATCGCGAAGAAATCAACATGTGTTCCCTCCCCCCCCCCTTCCCTAAAAATTCCTTTATTAATTCTATTATTAAACAATTGTTTTACTTCTTGCATCGTTTTCTTAATAATATAGGCAAAAATTATAAAATTATCAGAAAGTAATTTTTTTTAAAATTTTATCTAGCTATCTTTATTTTGAACTACCAGGGTATTTAATTTCAATTTCTGATCAAAAATGAATGGCCGCTTCATCTTATCTATTTTGGTATTATAATAATTAATAAAATGAATTGCATTACTTTAAATCTAAATGAAGAAAACATTCGAGAAAATGGGCAATGAATAAGAAGAAACCAAATATCTATTGCAAGATATCCGCTTCCTGACTATCCGGCTTCCGTATTATCCGGTCTAGTTTTCCTTTATCGTAATTAAATGAGAAAGGTAAGGCGTCGCATTGGCAACATTGCCAAGACATTGAAAGCGGGCGTCTGCTACGATCTTCCTACGCGTCACGTGCAAAATACAAATTGTGACAAGTCAAGAGTAGCGTTCTGCTCGTTGTTCATTGTTTCATTAGTGTGAAACGGACCTCAATTGTTACCGCTGTTCCTGATTATAACTGCACAATACGAAAAGTTTTCGTTCTTGAAGTATGCCTAATGTTTTTTTTTTTAAATATACCATAATGAAGATTACTGAATTTGTTAAAATATGAAGTTTATTTCCTTTAACTTACTTTTTCTCTAACAAATTCTTGAAACGTGCAGTGCAGTATACAAACATATATGAACGAACAGTACAGAGACTTCTATTTTAAATCGACACGTTACTGGAAACTGCGTTTATAATTCACAGCGCCGCGTTCACATTCTACGTGGCTTGAGATAAATGGAGGGCTTAGTACTCAATAAGAAGTGAGGAAATATGTACTATAGTAGTCGGTTTTGGTGTAAAAACTTTATTTTCTGATATTGGTGGGCAAAGAAATGAGTTCATAAAACTCCGGCCTATCCGGCCTGCCCTTCTGCCACATTAGGCCGGATACTCGGGAGTGTACTGTAGTTTTCATTTTTTTCTTCGAATAAAACAGTCGAAAATAGCTTAACGAATTCATCTTAACTTTCAGCATAAATAAATAAAACAAAATAATGTTATTCCAGTCTGTTATAGACTCGGTATGTAATTATATACTTTGTTTTTAATTTCCACAAAAGAAAAAAAAAATAAGGAGCTAACGTGAGCGGAGAATATTAATAGTCGCTGAGCGTATCTGTTTTCCACAAACTCTGTGAAAAGAAAATGCGATAAAGAGGGGGAAAAAAAAGAGACTATTCAATTCATTCTTTTCCCCAGAGTAGTAATCACATAGCATAATGCATGCGATGCGGAACTGAAATGCCAAAAACAACAAAAACAGCAGCAAGTCTGCTTTACCCGGAGAAATCCCGGTTGACGTAGCCGAAATATAAAGCACTGAGCCTCCTAAAAACAAAAACAAAAACAAAATATTTCCACAACCACATTCCATATAACGACCGGTGCATTGTAAGGTCAAGGTCGTCCAAAAGCGAGTCGGGTTGGATTGTTTAGAACTGCTGGCGGATGCGTCTTTTGGCAGCTGTGGAGGTTTTGGGGTCACTTTTCCATCTTTTTATTTTTATTTTTATTAAATGTTTTTATTAATGTATGTCGCTCGAGTTGACGAATAAAATGAGTTGTTGTTGTTTTTAGTGCTAGCTATTTATTGCTTGCTCTAACTGTGATTATGACCTAGTAAAAGTCATCGTTTTATTTACTTTTAGTTGAAGTTCAGATTGGTGTGTTTATTCATTTGAATCAGCACTTTTAGAACAAGTTGGATCGTTTATTTTGTTGTTAGAGCTTAATGATGATGTTCGTAATGATTCATTACGTTGTTTTTGCTTTTTGATGTACTGGGTTTGGACGCACTTTATAATCGAAAAGCAACAGCCATTTTTTTGCATCGCAGTTGATTATAACAAACTGTATTTTGAATATATTTAATTCGCTATGGTATATTAAACCAACTCCAATTCGTTATTCGATGGACGAATAAAACAAATAAATTGTTTTCAAAAATTCTGATGAAATGATACTAATTAAGGAATAAATTATTTTGAAATACATATATTTATATTTTAGGAAAAGAAATTGCAATGCGATTTAAATTGTTTTTAATTCGAACTTGTCGGTAATTCAGAAACAAATATTACTCTGATGCCTTTAATTTTCTATTGTTATAATGAGAATATTTATTAATGTTCGAATATCTTTTTAAGTTTCAATTCATTTTGACGAATTCGAAATTTAAAAATTATAAACATTCAATACTGATTTTTAAAATTAAGCACGCCCGTAACGTATTTACTTAGTGATCATAAATAACTTTTTAAAGGTTTTTAATTCATTCACCATCGCTTATATCCAGTGCTGTTTAATATATTTAAACGATAAACGAATAAAAAATTTCTCAGTGTTTTAATAAAAACCTTTCGAATTGAAGTATTCGGAATTTTTGAAGTTATATTGCACAATTGTTGCCCTTCAAGCGCTGCGCACTGTTTGTTTATTAAAATTACTTACTACTTGAAATTATTAAAATCTTTTAATAAAAATTTTATTATTTCTATTTATTAAGATTACTTATCTAATAGTAATCTACTTATTATCACTAATAAGGAATTGTTTATTAAAACAACTGAATATACAGGGTGTTTATAAAGTCCTGGACCCATTTTGATGTTTAATAACTCATAAAATAATAAAGATAGATTTAAATTAATAACATAAATGGTTAAATAGACTCAAAAAGTTTCATGACCCTTGTCAATGAACTTCCACGTGTGCCCACTTCGTCGCACGGAGAATATCAAGTCGATAGTCAATTTCACGCCAGGTAGCGACAAGCATGTCGGCATCCACAGAGCCATTTGCGCACATTATGGCGATTAACAATGCCAGAAACATGAAAGGATGCTTCATCGGAGAACATTATGCTCTTCAGAAAATCAGCAGCATCTTCTATCCTTCTTAGCATATCTGTTGCAAAGGCCATCCTCCTAGGCCTATCGTTCGGTTCCAAAACTTGAACAATTTGAACTTTGTATGCATGCAGTCTTAATTTTTTCTTAATAACCTTGTACACCTTCGAAATTGGCATATCAATTCTGTTGCCGCTGATCTCACAGATATTCTAGGATTGTGTAAAAATGTCTCTCTGACACGCTCAACATCAAAATCACTTGTGCAAGGACGTCTGGAACGTTTCTTATCTTCGATACTTCCAATTTCTAGAAAATTCTTTTTCCACCGCAAGATGCTGTTTTTGGATGGAGGATCTTTTTGGTAAATTCTTCTGAAATTTCTCTGTGCTTGCACTATCGATTTCATTTCTATGAACCACCATGAAATCTGTGCTTTCTCTTGTGGTGTATGCATTCTCCTTAATATCCGCTCGAATAAAACATCACATACAAAAGTACTACATACAACAAACACATCAAAAGTAAACATAACATTGCAATAGTTGCCAAAAACAAAAGAGAGAAAATGCAATTAATAAGCAGGCAATATTTAGAAAAGTACAGATATTTAGACTGGAAAATGAAATTATCTGAAATTAACCACACGCGCAGACGATATTTACAAAAGTAAAAATATTCAAACCTGAAAAGGAAAATATATGAGTTATTCCATCAATAAATGCCATAAGTTTGTTTATATCTTTATTATTTTATGAGTTATTAAACATCAAAATGAGTCCGGGACTTTATAAACACCCTGTATTAAAGAAATACAGGGTGTTCATTAATTATTGTCGGGGTTTCAGTACCTTATAATTTTCGAATAAAAAATATTACGCAAAAACCGATTACGTATTCGTAAATTACAACTCAAAGAATTTTATTAATGATATTAAAGTGTAAAGCTTGCACAATTTGCACTTTGTAGGCATTCAGCTGAAGGCGATTATGGATTCGTAAATTCGCTGAACAAATTTTGACTCGAATTGAGGATGATGAAAATTACCTTCGGAAATGATTCTTCAATGACGAATCCACTTTTCATGTGTCAGAAAAAGTGAATAAACATAACTGTAGAATATGGGGCTCGGAGAACCCGCACGATTATCAAAAGTCAAAATTTGTTCAGCGAATTTACGAATACATAATCGTCTTCAGCTAAATGCCTACAAATTGCAAATTGTGCACTTTAATATCATTAATAAAATTCTTTGAGTTGTAATTTACGAATACGTAATCGGGTTTTGCGTAATATTTTTTTATTCGAAAGTTATGAGGTGCGGAAACCCCGACAATAATTAATGAACTCCCTGTATTCATTACTATTTGGAGTTTAAAAAATACCATTTTCCCTGGTTGGACGGTCATTCTTTTTTACATCTAGTTTTTCTTAATTATTATTTTTAAATAAATCGAATTTTTATTGTCCTACCATTGGCTTCGAATTAGCCAAATTTCACTGCATTTAAATTTGCCATAATAAGGAATCGATTCTTTATACAATTTTTTGTCTCTTTTAAATCTGAATTATTCAATAATTGATATAATAAAGTGCACCAACTTTCATGTTTAAATTAAAAAGGAACGCTCTTTAAAAGATGAAATTTTCACGTGAAACGATTTTTTAAATTTAATTTCTGACATTCCTTACATTCATTGCATCGGCTTTCTGAACTTCAGTTAGAATTTATAACATCGTGTCGTGTGAGATTAATAATTTTTTTTTTAAAAATATTTTTAGCTGCTTTTGAATTATCTTTCGATGATCAGAGAAAACTTCTGCATCTGGCATTAGTGTTGGCAGTAAAGTGATAGTTAATTCGATTCATGGACTGTAGCTATTAAAGAAAAAACTTTAACTTTTTAAATCACAAATTTAATTAAAATTTTGAAAGGTTCTTTCACAGGCGCACTTTGTGTTCAAGGAGTAAATTATCGGTAGATTCAACAAAGTGTTTTGAATGATTTTTTTCATCATGTATGTCGCACCTCGCATGTTTCATAACAAAATTTCCAGAAGTAAGCCAGAGTACTGCTATTAAAATGTTAACATGTTTGCATACGTCAAAATAACAATAAATCGATAAATTATTTTTTTTGATAATAAATTGGACATTTAGTGTTATTTTAAAGCATCAGCAGTACAATGAATTGTTGACGCATAAAATACAAGTTAATGATTATTACTGAGAATTGTTTTTTCCTTTCTATACAATTTAAATATTATTTAGTTAATTTTAAAATGAGCTATAAATTTATGTCAGATTTATTTATATTTACCTCTGCCACGAATGTATAAGTACTAGTTGTTAAAAACATATGCATTTCATTTTGCCTAAGAGCGTCATGTTGTCTCGTACCTGCGTTAAATTCGAAAAGAGCGGGAAGACGCTCCCCCCCTTCTTTTTCAGAATTGTAGAATGATGCTTTATGCCGGCCAAATCCACACTTTAAAACACTGTCTATTCTCAGATTCGAAAATCCTTTTCACATTTGCGCATGCCCAATAGATTTCTTTAAAATAGGAAGGGGCCGCGGTGGCCTGGTGGTAAGGTCTCGGCTTGGGAGCCGTAGGGTTTCAGGTTCGAGACCCGATTCCACCGAAGAACCGTCGTATAAAGGGGTCTGTTGCACGTTAAATCCGTCATGCCAAACGTCCTCCCTCTGATGTGGTGTGGAGAGGGGGGTGTCAGCTCAGATGGCGTCCTCGTCATCTGACCGTGGTTCAAAATTACGAGGTCCGTCACAAAATAGCCCTAGTGTTGCTTTACAACGGGACGTTAATATAACTAAACTAAACAAAACTTTAAAATAGGAGTAAAATGGCAGAAGTAGGAGCAGCTGTTTAAATTTTATTGAATAACAAAATAAAATCCGTTTATCAGTAGATTTCACAAAACTTTACTAGCCATGTGAACTATCAATACGCAGATTTCGAAGAAAAATAAAACCATACATCTCCAAAATCATAAGTAGATAGAAAACTCTTTTAAAGGGACGAAGGCAAGTCCTCTGCACTCATCCTATTCACTGCGTTTCATCCATCTGCGGGTTAAAATCGTCCAAAATGGATATTCTCTGGGTTCTGAAACAAACAGTACTTCACATCATAGCAGAGGCGAAATGAAAGCTGATCCTTCAAATTCAGATTTGAGTTAACAAACATGATTAAATAAATTCCCCATTCGCCCACAACGAAAATATATGTAACACATTAGGTTACTTGCATTCGAGCTATACCTAACGTATAAGTAACTCAAATTGGATTGGCTGTATTTAAACTTAACAGACTGTGTGGTTGGTTTGAGCTAACTCAGATTAGATTAGATAGCTAAATAACTGGAAATGATAGCACAATTCGAGAGCAGCCGTTTCCACCCCATTTATTTTAATGCAATTTGCGTCGATTTATGTGTTGGCCGTGAGAATGATTGCTACAACGAAGCTTGCAAAATTTCGCGATTTGGATAAAGCAGGTTTTATTTCTGAATTTATTTGAATTGAATTCAGCGTGTGAAAGACGATATATTTTTTAATATAAAAACGCTTATCCTTTTTTGGTCTGTCTGATTTGTTTTATTGAATGAGAAATGCTGAATGTAAAGATTCTTTTTTTTTGAACTGCATAAACCTTTTCAATATTTTTTAGCAATAATTTTTGTTAGTAAGTGTTATCGGCCAATAGTGTAGTATAAATATATGCATCGACCTCTTGACTTAACTCTTTTCGTGCCGAACGATGATATATCGTGCTTTCGCAACATTTGCGAAAAATGCCAACGGCGATATATAAGCGTATGCATATCGTTATGTAGGTGAGAGTACTTTACTTTTCAAAAAATATTTAAATACAACTGACATTAATTTATTCATCGTAATATGATTCTTTTTGAATTTTTAAAACATTTTTATTTTGTTTTTTACGAGCATCTTCCCAAATTCTAGCAAATTCGTCAAATTGTGCCGGCATTCCTCGCAAAGGTATCATACTTTCGTTCCACATTAAAAGGGTTAAAGCATGTCATGCTCATTTGTTTTGAAGTCTCAAGTTTCATATGAACCAGGAACAAAAAAAAAAAATTACTTTTTCCCATTCGTCATGCGGATTATAATTAATTGTACCACTTTTATTCAGCAATGAAGTTAAATATCCAAAATTATATTACATTTTACTTATCTTATATCCTTAAAGTAGTGATTCTTGCATATATATAAATTTATTTTGTGTATCTCGGAAACTGCTCTGACGATTTGGATCAACTTTTATACTTAAAGTTTTGCTTTTTGAGTTATATATATATATATATATATATATATATATATATATATATATATATATATATATATATATATATATATCTTCCCGGAAAAACAACAACAACAAAAAAAAAAAACGTGATTTTACACATTTTTCTTTTACTTTAACTAACTATTAGAATAAGTATATTCAACTTTTGCTTCGAATTGTGGGTTGTGCAGTAGAGTGGTCAGAACAATATGAATGACGCGTGTGTTGCAGATCCTCGGTTCGAGTTCGAAAAATTCTGATTATTCTAATATGGCAATCTGCGTCATACTTTTCCTGCAATTCTAACTCTAGCTAGTCTTCCAAAACTTCGAGAAGCACTTTATCCAACAGATTTGACAAAACGCAAATGCATCATCATATGAGATCTATCTGATGGAACAGAAAAGTGGTCACAGAAATTCTTATTATTCCAATATGGCAGCCTTCTGAAATTTCATTCCAAATAGTTCAAATTCGATGAGTGCATGAAAACTGATAGACTGCAAAGTAGCACTGTATCCAAGAATTATTCTACCAAAAATGAAAATTCTGACTATTTTAATACGGCAATCTGAATCGTACTTTTTCTGCAATTCTAATTCCGGAGCTAGTTCTCCAAAACTCCAGGAGACTTCAAAGCAGCTCTTTATCCAAGAATTTTGACCATACTCAAATGCATTACCAAATGCGATAGATCTTATTAAGCAGTATAGTAGATATCGAAATCCTTATTATTCGAATATTGTAGTCTTCTGAAATGACTCTCTAAAATATTTAAACTGGATTATTGCAACTTTGCAAATGAGTTGATGAAAACTTTGGTAGGCTGTTAAGTAGCACTGTCTTCAATAATCATTCAACTAAAACGAAGATTCTGACTATTCTAATATGGCAATCTGAATCGTACTTTTTCTGCAATTCTAATTCAAGAGTTAGTTCTCCAAAACTTCGCAAAGCTCCAATGCAGTACTTCATCCAAGTGTCCTGACAGATCCAGCTAACACTCTCGCATCCGCCACAGTCGCCGGATCCGGCTAATCGCCTATCAGATCTTCACGGATATCAATCCTCGTACGGCCCACTTCCTCGACGCACTCGTATATGATGCGATTCCCAAAATCTCCCTTGCAGCAAGCAACTTATTCCAAGAGGTAATGAGCTTTCCTGAATGCCGCTGAACTGGCCCGGGGAAGCTTGTCTCACAAAACTAATGATGCCCACGTTTGGTGTCATCTGCCCGATATTTCTCGCCCAGAAACTACCATTTCCTTTTCATTCAAAACTTTACCCCCCTTCCAACCACTAAAATCCGATGATTACCATTCGGGAGAGGTGCACAGATGCTCCAATGCTTTGAAGCATCGGTGCTGGCTTGATAGCCATAAATTACCGAGAGGAAATTTACTAATGAGTAAAGGGGGATGGCTGGGATTTCGGGTGACCCCCTGCTGAATATTAGCGTAAGGAGTTTTAAATGCCGCTGTTCCTACAAAGGTATTTGCGGTAGTGGTTGGTGTCTTTTGTTTAAAAGCGATGGATGGAAGTAGCATCGATTTTTATGTTACCCTTTGCTGGCAACCGCACATTTAGCATTTGGGGAGTGGTTTTAATGCGGTTTTTTTTTGTATCCCCCCCCCTTCTGGTCTGTGCATTTTCTTGCTGGAAAGTAGAGATGCTAAATTTCATTTAGAAGAGGCAATGGTATGGATCAAATTTGCTGGCAAGGGGGATGGGCGGGATGCCTAGAAATTCAATTTGCATTTCGATCGGTACTCTACCCGAGTAATTTTAATGATGGATTCCCATTGTTAACTTTTTGTTTTTGGATCTTGTGGAAATTATTGAATGAGCAGTCTTTATAGCGGTCTCAAAGAAGCGGGGGGTGGGGGAAACCATGACTAATGATGTTAATGAAATGAAGATTCGCAACTCGTTACTCGATGTTAATTATTAATAGCTGTTCTTTTTAATGACCATGACTTAATTGTGAAAGTAATAAACTTGGATGAAAACAGCTTAACTAGATTTTTATATATTTCGTGAAAAATATTTTAGTTTTTGTGCAAAACATATGCAGAAAACCTTATGATGACATGATTATAATAAGGAAGTTGTACTTATATAAATGATGACTAACATATCCTAGTCTAAACAATATTTATTTACTTGTGACAAGGTATTAGACAGAATTCATAATCATTTAATCTGTTCTAGATTACATGCAATGTACTCTTTTAACTGAATACAACTCATGGATATATTCCTGATTAAACTACAATCCAAAATGGGCCTGTTTTCAGTAACATCACCGGAGAATACAATATTCTGCACATCTTTCTACCTGGGGGTGGCACTAGAACCCTCTGTTTGGAAATCCCTTAAGAAATTTTCTGGTAACTACACCAAGACAGAGTCCTTCACTTGTCGTAAGTTAAAGCGTAAACTAAAATCTTCCTTCTTCGAAACTTTTTGTCAAGAAAAGTTGAAGACGGAGGGGGGGGGGGGCAACCCTAAAAAATCAAGGTGAAGAAAGTTGCGTCCCCTCACACCCAGTCAAGGGTCAGCAGTCGAACCCTCTTTGTAAATCCTCCTTCTATTCTTCGTGTAGTCGCAATAGCGCATTTGTCGAGCAACCATTTCCACCCTTTTTGAGCTGGAGGGGCCGTTTATGAATTCGTCCGAGATTTTTACGTTTCTAACAACATATTCCCAACCAATTAAAATCCAAACAAAATTACTCTAGTTATCTTGTTATATATAATGCAATGATATCTTAAAATCTAAATAAAATTATAATTAATTAATTTTCCAAATTTTTATCTCCATTTAGCCCATATTAACTTTATTCAAAAATGTTTTCTTATTTCCTGATCCAATTCCACCTTTTTTTTTTATCTAATTAATGCACCACAAGTTCTGTGAAAATGCTTAAATCTGTACTTTCACACGCTCCAAGTGAAAGGATAGAAATTTGTCGATCTAAACAAATTCTTTTAAAAGATACCTATAATTCCCTTACCTAAATCGACACGTGTGAAGAAATCCCTATCAGAATCTCATGGTATATAATCATTGGGAAAATATTTCTGTCGCTCTTTTTTCTTTTGTATTATTGTGTTGTGATGTTGATTGACGTACCTCGTCGCTTCTTGCTTGTACATAAATTATACCTCCCGGGATGGAATAAAATGATGTTTAAAATTCAAAAGTGTTCACTCTCTCCGGCCACGAAACTGAAATTTTCCCCCCAAAGTCTTGTCATGAGAACATTGCAATAGGGAGTCTTCCAATCGGAATCTTCCTAAAAGCCCTCATAAAACTCTAATTTCTTTTTTGAATATTGCTTCTTTATTATTGTTCTACTTTAGAATTCAGTTAAGTTGGAAATCTGATGTTGTTAAATCGAGGAATGAGTACATTCCCGAATTTCGAGTATTATTGTCTCATATCGAACATAAGAACAAATTATAAAAATGCAAGAGAGAAAAATAATAATTTCCCGTATTTTGATTCATTGTTTATATCTACCTTATACTGTGGCATCGTTTACTTATTTTAACTCTGACATCGAATTCAAAACCAGGGTATTTTTAGTTCGGTGCAAAAAGTCAAAAGCCAGAATGCCTTAGTTAATCAGGAACGCTAAATAACTGTAGAACAAACTCCAGTTTCTTTCTGTAATAAAATTAAAGTGGCCACGCTCGACGAATCGTAAATTTTGGGAAGGAAAGCTCATTTTTTCCCTTCTTAATTAACTTTCTTAATTAACCCAGTTTAAAATGAAATCTAGCTATTTTTTATTACGAGATACTTACACATTTAAAAAACAGTGTCGATACAGGATATTTAATTAACATAACCCGATCAGAATGAACTTAAATTTTATTAAATAACGATATCAGGCAATTGCATAGGACTTATAGGACACTGAACCCTGAAGATTTTTTGTAGCATTTTGAAAGTTATTTAATTTTGTGCATTTATTTAATTACAATTGCTGTGCAATCGAAGTTATTAAAATGAAATATTGCTTAAATTAATTTTGGAACATTAACATAAATAATTAATTAATGTTTGCAAGTTTTCTGTATTGTTATTTTATAATTCTTAAAAAATGTGGTGTTTTCTATTTAAAAAAAATGGTCCGATCCTATTATAAACCATTCTTTCAATGGTATTAGGAAAGTACAGCGAATTTATTTTATTCTGTGTCATATTATTTTTAAATTTCTGTTGTGCATCTTTTATAAGCGATCTATTAAAACCCACGTTTTAAGAAGTGACCTGTAATTAAGTGTTTATCTGTTTAACTTTGCCAAAATTTGATAATTAAAACTATTTATATGCGAATTAATTAAAATCGATAAAAATATTTTGACTTTGAGGCTGAAGGCGAAAAAGGGGACTCAGTTTCGCATTAAGGGTCTTTAGAAGGCCCAATCCGGTCCTGCGTCTCAATGATCTGAGGATGTGGTGTGCAGATAATATTAATGTTACTCTCATATATTTTTGTAAGACTTTGTATCCGATTTTTAGATTGATTGTTAACTAGATACGATTAGAATATTGTTACATCATAGTTGGTAGAAAAAGACAACAGAATGCATCTTCCAATGAATTAAAAGGGGAAGAAATCATTTTGTTTTGCCACAGCAATTCCCATTTTTAAAGATATATTTGAGATTCTGTAAATTCGAATGATTTTCCCTTCTTTAAAATAATGCATGTTTTTTATATAATTGAATCAAACACAAATTTTCGAAAACAAAGTATAAATGTGAAATATATATGGAATATTTTATAATAAGAGAAATAATATTGTATAATATAATGGGCAGTGTTATACAGTATTAGGAAAGCGTATATTTTCCAGTCTTTTAATATTTGGAAAGAATTTTGTAAAACATTATTTTACAATATTGTGCAATGTTATGCGCTACTTTGTTCGTGGTATGAGTTTTAAAAATATATTTAAAATTTTCACCTAATGTTTTAAATCAGAATGTTAAATCCACGAATTTTTCAGCATACTGTCAGGAATTATAGCTGCATTTATTCAACACAAATGCCAAAAGTTGCAAGGCTGGATTCGAAAAACGCATCTTTCTTTATTTAAAAATTCAGACATCCTGCGCTGAAAAGAAGAACCATTAGACAGCCGCTGTCGATTCAGGAAACTAAACCAACAACGGTTTACGCTAATTAAAAAGCTGTTTCTAGTTCGGTCTTCTTTCTCGTCACAATTTCTCCAAGTAGTTCAAAGAAGGCAGGAGGGTTTCCTCTTGTGTTTGTTGCTGAAGATTATTCTATAAAACCCGGTGAAACTCTCTTCGATCAAAAGAAGCCGGTCTTGTGAGAACAAACGATTTCTTTTAGCCCCGTTGGAAGAAATCCCCCTCGCGAGAAAAATGCGCTTTCCTTTGATCTTTCCCTTGTGTGACGTCACAAATGAGATGCGGGCGGAAGGTAAAGCAAGCAAAAGTATCGTCTGCTGGACTAGATGTTGCCATTAGGAAAGAGATAAAAGATTTAATCCGATCTGACAAAGAAGACCGGGAATTGTAAATTCCTAGCGGAAACAATCAAGGTGAAGAAATGTCCAAATGAGAAAGAAGAGAAAGAAATAAGCAAATGAGGATATGCTTCACAACTGACTCTTATATCTCAGGGTTGTTAAATTCCGAAGGAATTCCATAATGTTCGAAATAAACACGCACGCACACGCACACACACACACACGCGCGCACGCACACACACTCACACACAAAGAATGGCGAAATTTTTATCAGCAGGACTTCCTTAATATTTATACGTTTTATGTTTAGCTTAGTTGTTAAGTGAACTAAATCGAATATGTATTTGCAACTTTTCATTTTTAACCAACTGGCTTCACACTTGGAAGCAGGTTTACATTTTGGCTGTAAGGATCGTATACTAAATTTCACTCATCTAACTTGTTACTGTTTCGGCTTATCTGCTACGAATAGACAGATAGACAGAGAGTGAATTTTTTGTGGAATATGATTTAATATTTGATGCGGATTTATGATTCCTATCAACTGATGGGACTGCTTTTTGAGACTGTCAAGATTCCTCGATATTCAGGAATTTTCACGATAGTTCCATTAGGACTTGATTTCTGGCGTTTGTTCAAGAACATTCGAGGCACTGCCAAGCAAGTTATAAAAACACGAAAGAAGGAATCGGTAGTCAGTAAAAGCAATAAAAAAATGAACTGAAGGGAGTTAGTAAAGTGTCTCTTTGAAGTTTTATTCTCTAACAAATTCTCTCCAAGCTTTTTAACTATTGCGGTTGTTTAATAACGTTTAGCTGTTTGTTTGCTGTAAATAACAGCAAGTGCCGTTCTTGGATATCTACGGCACTACTATGTATTCGTGTTTTCGAGAATAAGGCGTCATCTTTATTGAACCCCTGGGAGCTTCCATTGAACAATCCACAAAAGGATGTGGCATGTTTTAGCAATAATATCGAAATACAATAATATCTGGTGATCATATTAACTATAAATACTTTGCTATTATTTTTTATCTATACCTTATATATCAGAATTGAGAAAAACAATGTATATAAAATATAATAATGTAACAATGTATATAAAATGAATTCAATAGTAACTCAATTTCAATAATTTATTTAATTATTCAAAGATAAAATAAATATTGTTACGGAATTTCCGGGGTTCGTTTGGATAGTGGGAGTTATATGGTGTGGAGAACACTCAATCAGCAGGGGCTGTAGAAAATGAAACAACGACGTTTATTTACACGAAGACACACAGGACAACACAAAGACTACAACTATATACAGCACACAATTATCTTCAGCCGAGACGTGCAGACAACAGCACACAGCTGACTCTAATGCAGACCGTAGCGCACAACTTAATTCAGCACTCACTTGACTCCGTCGCTGCTCCGCTAATCTCTGGAAGGCCAGTTCTTTATCGTCGATTCCGACTACTCTCCCTAGCAGCTGCGGCTGCTTCCTTTTATAGTTCTCAGGAGGTGGGGCTAGACGCCTCTCAACCTATCAGGAACGTTCGAGGCATATCTCCGTTCCTACTGGACGGATAGGGAAAATTCTCGATGTTTCGGGTATAATCTATTTTGACGCCAAAGTCGTCAAATTCGTCAAGCTCCGGGACCCTCCGACGCGACACCGGACTCCGCCCAATACGGATGACTGTAAAATATTCTTTCCGATGGTGGAACCAACTATGCAGGGAAGCAGCATTACAGATTCGGAACAATATACATAAATGAAGTTGGTGCCTAGGAATAAAAAGTTTATTCAATGATATAAAATGGTGTAACATGTATCGTACCATAGAATATATCATAACTAGTCGCCTTTGGGGCTCGCCCAGATTATTAACTTTTGAAAATTTTAAATTCTTATATGCCCCCTTTTTTTTGCGCATTTTTAAAAAATTTTTACCTTATTATTCATAAAACTGAATAACATGAATTCAATGAATTTGTGTACTATAAATTTCTGAGCGTGCAAAGTAAAGAAATTACTACAAAATGAAAGCTGGAGTGAAAATTTTGCTTCGGAGTCATTTTTTAAATCTTACCTTTTACATTGGCAAAAACATCCGATGATAGATGTAACATCCGATGTTTTATAGATGAGTTTGTATTTCATTATAATATCAAAATCACCTTCGCAGATTGTGCGTCGAATTTTAAATTTTTATTAAAAATGTTTAAAAATGACGGACATTTTGTTATCAAAGATGTTGTTATTTAGTATTAAGATGATGCAAAAGTCGTTTTTTGTGATAATAGCTCAGAAAATATGGACACTAATACTCGCATTTGTAAAATATTAGCTAGGTGACAGTTATGCCTAATGAGTGTTGGATTAAACCTTCTGTTTGATTTCTATTTCTGCCATTCCTATTTCTTTTAATCTGTCATTCGACTGAAAATTTTGGTGACACGGTGAGCATTCCTCCTAGTATTTCTAATATTTAGAAGTACCATTAATTAGTCAATACAGCTGTGAATTATTATTAAATATTAAATGCAGCTATAAAAATATATTTATAAAGCAATTGGAAAAGGCGGCGATTTGTTTATATTTAGTTGTTGCCATTCGACATTAAGTAATATATACGAGTTGTGTTCAAATTATGTTATCGAATTACATACAAAGAGATTTTTATTTATCCTCCGCTACTTTGTTTTTTTTTCTTCTAGATTTTATTCAAATCATTAATTAAACAAGGTTTTTCAAATTTCACTGGATGAATCTTAAAGTTTTCGTATTTATAATTTCTTTTCATATTAGAGGAGAAAATTCTGTGAAAAATATTTAGTGATTACTTCTCGAAATGCACCATTTTTGCGTTTCATATCGATAATTAACCATTAATTTTTTCCCCTATTTCTTGGTTATTCTTTTGATCTGTCATCTCTTTAGTTTTTAAAAATTGCAACTGCGTCTTTTTTTCTCATAACACAAAAGCGTCCATTAATTATCTAACTCCTAAAATTATCCATTCTTCGCACTTTTGCGTTTTATTTGTTCATTTTTTTTCAAGATTAGAGAGATCTTGAGATAAGGAGAGATAAGACCATTTCTCGAATCTTGTGACATTAAAATTTGCTAATGAATGAGGGAATGTAACTCCTTTATAAATGAAATTAATCACACAACTCAGCCCCAGCTGAAATGATTCATCTTCTCTAGTTAGATGATTTTCCTAATTGTTGCTTTATTTTACCCAGGAAACTGAAAGAATGATTTATAAAGATCCCTTTTTTAGGCGCAAAAATGGAAATTTTTTAGCAAAATTTTTCTTAGAATAAGAGGTACAGAGAGACCCTTAAAAGCGTAAGATTTAAGGACATGATAACGAAGCTTTGATATCTTTTAACTGTATGTACAAATTATTAATCATCTCTTCTTCGCGGAATACGCAAGAATTAAAGAGTTTTTAAACAAGGATGAGTACGGAAAAAGCACCTCATTTGTTCAGTAATTTTGTAAAAAGCTTTTTATCTTGTGCATTTGCAAACGTACCAAATTCTTTTTGAGGAATGAAATAAATGAGACAAAAAAAATACAATTTTCATTAAAACATACTTTATTTAAAGATGATGAAATTTTCTAGTTAAGGGAAACATTTCATCCTCTTTCTTGCATTCTTTTTTTCTTTTCTTTTCTTTTTTCTGTCCGTCGTTCATAATTCTCAGGGAATGTTTTCAGTGACAAAATAATATAAAAGCATAAAATGCAATTATTTTATGCATTTAGCGCAAACTTTAATCACGGTTACAGCAGGCAGAGTTTTTCGTAATTTGTTTTATTTTCGTTTTCGTCTTTTTTCTCTCTCGCGCGCTCCTTCTTCTTTACTGTCTTATCGCTTTGATTGCTTTTTCTGAAAGAAATAAAAATTCACAAAAATAATGAAGTAAATTTAAAAAAATTAAAAAAATATATTATAAAGAGGAATTGAAATGAAGAGAGAGAGAGAGAAAGGAAAAAAGTAAAGACTTTCACTATACACAAAGAACTTTTTGAATTTTCATAAGAATTTGAGTTCATAATTAAAAAAATAATCAATGACATTAAATAAGCAATTAAAGTAGTGAATTTCTTTATACTAAAAGGAATTAGCAACGAAAAAAATACTGAATAAACCTTAAACCTCATAAAGTATAAATCTTCATAAATAGCTTTTTATTGGTTGCTTTTTTTACGTAGCTGAATCTATAAATACTAATTAGAGTAACTGCATATTATTGTGAAAATAAAAAATAAAATTTCATTAATGATAGTGAAATTAATCAAATAGATTAAATAAGCAATTTAAGCAGTGGGATTTTATACACAAAACAAAATATGCGAACGAGGAAATGTATGGAATAAACTTTGTGATTGAATAATTGAGGGTCTTTTATTCAAATTTTCATTGAATATTTTATCGTATTTGTACTACTTTTTGTATAAACTTTTGTTTAATTCCTGGCGAATCTTTCCATATTAATTAAAAAATACGAGTGACATAAAACGGCAATACAAGAATAAATTATAGACTGTTTGTATCAGGAAAAAATGCAATCGTACCATTTTTCATTTTGAATCAATAATTTATAAGCTTCATAAAAATATTAACTAGAGTTAATATTAAAAACGATTTTTTTTTTGAAAAGATATTTTCAATTTTTAATTAGCATCGAATATGTGGTTCAGATTTGCTACGCGCTGAATGAGCCGTTTAGATTTGTTATTTACACAAGAGCTAATTTTATTATGGAAGGATGTGTACAGATAGAACACACTTCTTTTGAAGTAACTATTCTATTTTGAAGTAATATGCATTCTTGTAATCTTTCATACAAAAATACAAATTAGGATTGCGAGCTTCCACATCTTTTTCGTCGATGCACTTTTTCGGAACTTGAGAAATGGCCCCCTTGAGCAAATTCTTCTATGAAGGAAATATCAGATTGAGCGAGATCAGGAGAATAAATTAGTTGTGTTTGTGCTGAATAGACAGGTGATCTGATACCAGAAGAGATCCAGTCTGTATTTCAATGAAGTTTCCATGATTTGACCTTTCTTATCACTGGAATACTTGAATGTCCGCATGCTCTATTTGTTTTTGAATTGGAGGAGCTCTATTTGCATCTATATTTGAGCACCTCAGCTTCATGGGTGAAACAAAGAATCATTTCGTTATCGCCGTGAGTTTTATGACGCATTTGTAGATAGATCTGTCGCATCACTGATCATGAGAATGGTATTCTACATTCTACATGTATACGAGTAGTTTATTTGCACTTAATCTAGAAAAAAATCTACTTTCGCCTTCTGACTTATTGATAGAATTCTTTTTTACTTCACATTTTTGGATAATTTTTCCCTGCTTTTTAGTCCAGCAGTAAAATTTCGTTTTAAGCCAGCGGGAGTGGTCTTTCCAAAACTTTCTCGCATACTCTCTAATGAAGTTATCTCAGAGAATGCCTTGAATGACACTGGCGTACATCATTTTCGAAATATGAACCTTTGGCTTGAATTTAGCATTTTTACTGGACCTATCGCGTCATTCTTGGTAAGGTGTTTATTTTTTTTAGTGATTAATCTCTGTTATGCAGTTAATAGTATCCGAAAATCAAATTTATGTTTGTTTAAACTTATGTTTTTCCCAACCGACTGAAACAAAAAATTTGACACATAATTATCGATTTTACATATTTCTGAAAATAGGGATCAACAGGCAATCAACTCCTTATCAAACTTTTATTAGTGTCGATACTGTAACGTTAAATCTGTGAACCGAATTTTATCTATCTAGCTCTTTTCATTTTGTAGTAATCATGTTAACTTATATTCGAACAGCCGGATAGACAGACTTCCTCTGACGGATTTTGCTGAAAATTTGATTGAAATCTACAAATTTGGTCTAAAGACCGTATACCAAAATTGAACTTGCAGCCACAATTCTCCTACCAAATTCCATATATTTAATCCATTGCGCTTTTGAACTACCGCGTTTACTTATTTTTGAAAATACAGACCAACAGACAATCAACTCACGGTTGGATTTGGCTCAAAATTTAACAGGTGTCTACGCAATAGATGTTAAATCTGTGTACCGAATCTTATCCATTTAACTCTCTTTGATTTATAGATATCGAATTAACTTACATTCGAACAGCAGGACAGAGGAACTTCTTCTGAAGATATTTTACTGAAAATAGAAATCTCCAAATTTGGTGTAAAGAACGTATACCAAAATTGAACTTGCAGCCACAATTCTCCTACCAAATTCCATATATTTAATCCATTGCGCTTTTGAACTACCGCGTTTACTTATTATTGAAAATACAGATCAACAGACAATTAACTCACGGTTGGATTTGGCTCAAAATTTAACAGGTGTCTACGCAATAGATGTTAAATCTGTGTACCGAATCTTATCCATTTAACTCTCTTTGATTTATAGATATCGAATTAACTTACATTCGAACAGCAGGACAGAGGAACTTCTTCTGAAGATATTTTACTGAAAATAGAAATCTCCAAATTTGGTGTAAAGACCGTATACCAAAATTGAACTTGCAGCCACAATTCTCCTACCAAATTCCATATATTTAATCCATTGCGCTTTTGAACTACCGCGTTTACTTATTTTTGAAAATACAGACCAACAGACAATCAACTCACGGTTGGATTTGGCTCAAAATTTAACAGGTGTCTACGCAATAGATGTTAAATCTGTGTACCGAATCTTATCCATTTAACTCTCTTTGATTTATAGATATCGAATTAACTTACATTCGAACAGCAGGACAGAGGAACTTCTTCTGAAGATATTTTACTGAAAATAGAAATCTCCAAATTTGGTGTAAAGACCGTATACCAAATTTCAACTGCCAAGTGAAAGCGTTTTTGAGTTCTGTCGCAGACAGACAGACGGAGATTTTCCAAACATGTGCTTTTCAGTCTCAGGGAAGTCTGAAACGTGGAGATTCGTCAAAATCACGAGTTTGATTTGTTTGGCGATTCTTGGCGAAAGTTTCGATCCTTGGCGAAGTGTGGCGAAATACTTTCTCCATACTTCGTATACGAGAATATAAATTATTTTTTTACTGATATTTATTATCTATTAGATGAACTGGCCAGGAAATTTGATTATTGTACAAATGCGAGCTACCACTGGCAATGAAATTTAGTAAAAATATCGACTAAGCATGAAAAAAATTCTTAAAGCATTTCTCAGTTATCTTTGGAAGGAAATTTCCCAAAAATGTGTTTTTCAAACTCAGAGAAGTTTGAAATGTGCGCATTCTTCAAAACTATGTATTTTAATATTTTGGCGATTTCTATACTTTCTCTATGCTTCGTATACCTAATATATACTTCTAATACCTTGAAGGTATACTTCGTATACCATACTTAATCGTCATCGGAATACACCAAAATACTTCGTATAGGAAAAAAAATTTTTTTACTGATATTTACTACCAATTAGATGAACTGTTTAGGGAAGCTGGGTTATTGAACAAAATGCCTATGAAAGTTGCCATTGACTATGAAACTTTGTAAAAGTACTTCGCATACGAGAGAGTAAAAACTGTTTTTGCTGATATGTATTACCTGTTAGATGAACTACTGAAGTTGGATTATTGTACAAAAGGCCTTTGAAAGTTACCATTGACTATGAAACTTTGTAAAAGTACTTCGTATATGAGAAAGTAAAAAAAATTTTTTACTGATATTTAATACCTATTAGATGAACTGTATAGGGAAGCTGGATTATTGTACAAAATGCCTATGAAAGTTGCCATTGACTATGAAACTTTGTAAAAGTACTTCGCATATGAGAGAGTAAAAACTGTTTTTGCTGATATGTATTACCTGTTAGATGAACTACTGAAGTTGGATTATTGTACAAAAGGCCTTTGAAAGTTACCATTGACTATGAAACTTTGTAAAAGTACTTCGTATACGAGAAAGTAAAAAAAAATTTTACTGATATTTAATACCTATTAGATGAACTGTATAGGGAAGCTGGATTATTGTACAAAATGCCTATGAAAGTTACCATTGACTATGAAACTTTGTAAAAGTACTTCGTATACGAGAAAGTAAAAAAATTTTTTTAATATTTAATACCTATTAGATGAACTGTTTAGGGAAGCTGGGTTATTGTACAAAATGCCTATGAAAGTTACCATTGACTGTGAAACTTTGTAAAAGTACTTCGTATACGAGAAAGTAAAAAAAAATTTTTACTGATATTTAATACCTATTAGATGAACTGTATAGGGAAGCTGGATTATTGTACAAAATGCCTATGAAAGTTACCATTGACTATGAAACTTTGTAAAAGTACTTCGTATACGAGAAAGTAAAAAAAATTTTTTACTGATATTTAATACCTATTAGATGAACTGTATAGGGAAGCTGGATTATTGAACAAAATGCCTATGAAAGTTGCCATTGACTATGAAACTTTGTAAAAGTACTTCGCATACGAGAGAGTAAAAACTGTTTTTGCTGATATGTATTACCTGTTAGATGAACTACTGAAGTTGGATTATTGTACAAAAGGCCTTTGAAAGTTACCATTGACTATGAAACTTTGTAAAAGTACTTCGTATACGAGAAAGTAAAAAAAATTTTTTACTGATATTTAATACCTATTAGATGAACTGTATAGGGAAGCTGGATTATTGTACAAAATGCCTATGAAAGTTGCCATTGACTATGAAACTTTGTAAAAGTACTTCGTATACGAGAAAGTAAAAAAATTTTTTTAATATTTAATACCTATTAGATGAACTGTATAGGGAAGCTGGATTATTGTACAAAATGCCTATGAAAGTTACCATTGACTGTGAAACTTTGTAAAAGTACTTCGTATACGAGAAAGTAAAAAAAAATTTTTACTGATATTTAATACCTATTAGATGAACTGTATAGGGAAGCTGGATTATTGTACAAAATGCCTATGAAAGTTACCATTGACTATGAAACTTTGTAAAAGTACTTCGTATACGAGAAAGTAAAAAAAATTTTTTACTGATATTTAATACCTATTAGATGAACTGTATAGGGAAGCTGGATTATTGAACAAAATGCCTATGAAAGTTGCCATTGACTATGAAACTTTGTAAAAGTACTTCGCATACGAGAAAGTAAAAAAAAATTTTTACTGATATTTAATACCTATTAGATGAACTGTATAGGGAAGCTGGATTATTGTACAAAATGCCTATGAAAGTTACCATTGACTATGAAACTTTGTAAAAGTACTTCGTATACGAGAAAGTAAAAAAATTTTTTTAATATTTAATACCTATTAGATGAACTGTATAGGGAAGCTGGATTATTGTACAAAATGCCTATGAAAGTTACCATTGACTGTGAAACTTTGTAAAAGTACTTCGTATACGAGAAAGTAAAAAAAAATTTTTACTGATATTTAATACCTATTAGATGAACTGTATAGGGAAGCTGGATTATTGTACAAAATGCCTATGAAAGTTACCATTGACTATGAAACTTTGTAAAAGTACTTCGTATACGAGAAAGTAAAAAAATTTTTTTAATATTTAATACCTATTAGATGAACTGTATAGGGAAGCTGGATTATTGTACAAAATGCCTATGAAAGTTACCATTGACTGTGAAACTTTGTAAAAGTACTTCGTATACGAGAAAGTAAAAAAAAATTTTTACTGATATTTAATACCTATTAGATGAACTGTATAGGGAAGCTGGATTATTGTACAAAATGCCTATGAAAGTTACCATTGACTATGAAACTTTGTAAAAGTACTTCGTATACGAGAAAGTAAAAAAAATTTTTTACTGATATTTAATACCTATTAGATGAACTGTATAGGGAAGCTGGATTATTGAACAAAATGCCTATGAAAGTTGCCATTGACTATGAAACTTTGTAAAAGTACTTCGTATACGAGAAAGTAAAAAAAAATTTTTACTGATATTTAATACCTATTAGATGAACTGTATAGGGAAGCTGGATTATTGAACAAAATGCCTATGAAAGTTACCATTGACTGTGAAACTTTGTAAAAGTACTTCGTATACGAGAAAGTAAAAAAAAATTTTTACTGATATTTAATACCTATTAGATGAACTGTATAGGGAAGCTGGATTATTGTACAAAATGCCTATGAAAGTTACCATTGACTATGAAACTTTGTAAAAGTACTTCGTATACGAGAAAGTAAAAAAAATTTTTTACTGATATTTAATACCTATTAGATGAACTGTATAGGGAAGCTGGATTATTGAACAAAATGCCTATGAAAGTTGCCATTGACTATGAAACTTTGTAAAAGTACTTCGTATACGAGAAAGTAAAAAAAAATTTTTACTGATATTTAATACCTATTAGATGAACTGTATAGGGAAGCTGGATTATTGAACAAAATGCCTATGAAAGTTGCCATTGACTATGAAACTTTGTAAAAGTACTTCGCATACGAGAGAGTAAAAACTGTTTTTGCTGATATGTATTACCTGTTAGATGAACTACTGAAGTTGGATTATTGTACAAAAGGCCTTTGAAAGTTACCATTGACTATGAAACTTTGTAAAAGTACTTCGTATACGAGAAAGTAAAAAAAATTTTTTACTGATATTTAATACCTATTAGATGAACTGTATAGGGAAGCTGGATTATTGTACAAAATGCCTATGAAAGTTGCCATTGACTATGAAACTTTGTAAAAGTACTTCGCATACGAGAGAGTAAAAACTGTTTTTGCTGATATGTATTACCTGTTAGATGAACTACTGAAGTTGGATTATTGTACAAAAGGCCTTTGAAAGTTACCATTGACTATGAAACTTTGTAAAAGTACTTCGAATACCTTTTTCGTAAAAACCTTTTTTTGCTGATATGTATTACCTGTTAGATGAACTGGCTGGAGAAGTTAGGTTATTGTACCAGGGAAAGCTATCATACACAATGAAACTTTGTAAAAACATCTATTAAACCTAAATAAAAACTTTCATTTCTTAAGCAGTATAGGCAAAATTCGCACCACGACTCACCAAAAAAACATTTAACACAATCGCAGTTCGGATACACAGTAAATACCATTCCTTTTTGTAAGTAATACATAAAAACACACCGCCTTTTTTTTTATTCCTCGCTGCTGCGTTTTCTGAACATGTAATTTTACCTCGCCGAAGTCGTTAAGAAGCCTTTACGGTACGTAAGAACATTTCTTTTTTTTCTAAACCAAAAACGTGGGGCCCGCCTCTTCGGAGTGGTGTAATGTCCTCCACTGAAATATTTGTTGGTGGAATACTTCGTAGTAAGGGCTATTTAAAATTTCCTTAGAATCTAGTAGAGCGTGTCGAGAGGCCATATCCTGCAACTTTTGCGTGTCTTTGCTTTGTTTATGGAGGTGGAGATGGGTATTTAATTTTGAAGGATGGCGAGCGGTTGGTTCTTCCATTTGGGGTATTAAGCTCGCTGTGGATATTTTACTTTGGCGAAGGTTTGTTTGGCAAGATCTTATCTTTTGCACGCCAAACTGTAGGGTATTATTTATTTATACCTTTAATATCCCCCATCAAGTAGATTTCATTCATAGGAATAGGCACGCTATGGGGGTTGCTAACATCTTTATAGAAATGCTAGTGGGGTAGGAACGATTGGGCAAAAGGGAGTTCCGATGAAATGAGTGCGTTCCAATGACGATATTATTGCGTTTATTTTGTATTTTGTTGTCATGCGCTAGGATTCGGCATATGACAACAAAAAGGAAAAATGAATACTAAGCAGCCATATATCTCATGAATTCATTGAGTATTACAATGTATGATTTTTATGCTTGTTTAATGAATTACCGTTTATAATGAATCATACTTGTATATATTAGAGCATGTTTTTTCTTTACAGTGGTATATATACTAAATTGAATTATTCATGCTGGTACAACGGTTTTGCCAGTAACTTTTTGAAGTTTTATTCAGTGGCGTAACGATGATCAAATTTAGGTTAGAAATTAAAAACGTCAAAGTTTCATCTTTGGAGACAATATAAAGCAAATATTTTTGCATTTATTTTATGTTTTTAAGGCAGGTGACTATGTTAAAAAGTCGAATTTTTGCAAAATTATGAAATATTTTTTATTTAATATTCTTAAAGTTTGAACATATATCTTTATAAACCCGTTATAGTTTCTAAGTCTGTTTTGTGGCAAGTTATACTGATTTTTATGCTTGCAATTACATACGTTTTAAAGCTATTTTACATCTTTAGATGCTGTTTTCTGAAATTCTAATTTTTGATTGAATTTTCTTGCAAAAAAACCTCAAATTAGAATCTAATGCCTATTTTTTGTTCAAATTTGGCATAATGATTTCTCCATATGTTCTTCAGCTCCTTAACATATTGTTAAGAATATTGAATAAGTAATCTATTCATTTAGAAATATTCTATAGTTATTTTAGAGCTTCACAATGTCAAAAAGATTGAAATTGTCGTGTTATTTATTAGTCGAACCCCGTTATTTAAAGAATAGATAAAAAATACAGCTTATTTTTTAGTTCAGGAACTAGATAATATAATTCTTAAGCTACCTTTAAAATTTTAAGCAAATCCTTTGATAAACCTCTAAATTAGAAGACCTTTACTTTATACCACTATTTAGCAAAAAAAAACACACATTTGCCACTTAAGTGGTATAGTTTGGTTTCATAGATGTTTTTTAATCTTTTATCGAACGTTTTTCAAAAAATTCACCCCAAATGTAGTCACATCCTTAAACCTAAATGTCGATGAATGAGGCTGGGGAGGGGGAGGGGAGAAAGAAAAAAAAATAATTTATTAAGTTTCGAATGTCAATTACTCTCGCTACATCGGTGAATAGTGATTTTATTTTATATATAAGAATTATTTTAAGTCATTATATAATTGATACCATATATAAAGAGAGGATGCCAAACCTTGGTGCTATGTTGTGCTGTGTTATAGTCGCCAAAGTATTTTTCGCCCCTTCTCGTCGGTTTAGTTCAATCAGCTGCATAGAATTAAGCTATTAAGGTAACTCTCGGTAATTTAGAAAAGGGCAGGATAGTTCCTTGAGGTTAAAAGTAATAAGTCCTGTAGGCATCAGTCTGAGGAGATATGGGAGACATGAAGACCCTACATGTGTGTTTCATTTACATTTCTAAGGACAGGTGTGAACAAATGAGACTGCAAGCAAGGCTAAAATTATATACTAAGTGTCAGACACCATTTATTTCGTTGATACAATTACTTTATAACTAACCATGATAGATGTATTAATATAATTTTAATTCATTACATATGAATCATCTTAAGGGATATTTCATCATACAGTCAAACCTCGTTTAGTGAGGACATCGCGTAACGAGTTATTCGTATAATAATTCGTTAATGTAATGTAAATGTAAAAATGTGACTCATTTACTGAGCGATGCTTCGCAGAAAGAGTGTCGAGACGACAACATTGGGATCAACCCATCAAGCTGGATTGGGTTGTACCAATTTGTGTTGAGCGCTTGTTTGAAGATAACCCTTAAGTTTCGGCCGGCTATAATTTTCGAAAGTGACTTCGACTAGTTTGAGCAAATGCCAATGGAACCATAATCGACGAGATTATGTCTCTGACCATGATTATGCAGCTAATGGTGGACAGCAAGGACATCAATGAGCTGATGCAAGGACATTGCCAAAACTACCGAAAAGCTTCTGGGGCTGCATTCCGCGTCACAGTAAAACGCTGCGGAGGAAATTTGCTCGGGAGAGGAAGAAATAAAAGAGGCAACAGAGCAACAATCTTCAATGAAATTAGGTAGATGCTGAAAACATTGGAAAATATTGCATCTTCTGTTGAAAAGCGTCCCCCTGATAAGACAGTAGCAATGCGGGCTACAAAATCATTTAACGATTATGCTGTGTCTCATTTTCACCAAATTTTGAAGCGTAGCCAAAGACAAATGCCTTTATACAATTTTCTTGTGAAAAAATCAGGCATTATATATAATAAATGCAATTATTATTTTTGAAAATAGAACGTATTATCCTATTTTGCATGGAGTTCTATGGAAAAAATTGTTTCGCTTTAACGATTCCGTAACGAATTACTCTCTTTTTAAGTGAAGTTCCACTATATTAAGTCTTAATGTCATACAGTTGTTGCGGCAAAGAATACTTTCCCTCTGCCTATGGTCTGGTACACTTGACATCCTGCAAGCCAATGCTGGATGCATTACCATGTATAATGAATCGTCTGAAGATGTAGTAGAACACATTAACTTTTTTCTTATTTCTGTGCAGATACTGAAAACGTTTTTCTTCATGTACAGGCTGGTACAGTTTCCCATAATGCTTTTATTTACGAGTACCATATTCAGCTGTGTCAGACATAATGTTTGATTAACTCCCTAATGATCTAATATGTCTGTTAATGTTGTTTTTGTACTGCTACTTTATTTATGACATTTGTTCGATGGTACACTTTTTATTTCATCTTTTGAGTGCAGAACATATAACTCATAAGATTAGTTTTAGATCAAATAAACAAATTCGATATTGCAACGACACGGAGAAAGATGTATTGTATATAAGAACTTAGTCATATTGATTTTATTTTGAGTCAGATGTCTATATTCTGGTCTAAAGTGAACGAGTGAGCTTGGGGGTTTAGGTAATCTGATTTTGTCTCATTTCTTCTGATTATCTGATAATGGTTCAAAATTACGAAACCGATCCAAAGTATTCTCATGTTACTTCAAAATGGAAAGTGATTATAAATAACTGAAATAAACCATACCAAAATCGGATTTAAATTACCTCTTTGGATACGTTAATTACTAAGTAATCTCATTGCTATGCCATTACTCTATTCACCTATTACGTCCGGAGGTTAAGTGCCTTGACTTCAAGAATTCCATGACATTTCCCTCAAATTGGCAAATCCATGCATTAATCAAAATAACTTTTAACCATTGCTATCTATGTAGATATGTATAAACAAAAAAAATTAATGTGTTTTTCTTTTACTATCGTAGTTTTGAAAATTTATCTGAAATTTTTTTAAACCTTCAGGGATATTCTCTTGTTAGAGAGAAAAAGCTCGTATAGGAATGCATGAATTTTAATCTTAGTCCATAAATGAATTCATATTCAGGTGCAACTTTGTATGCATAAGCTGTGTAAATGACATGATATAGCGATAAAACTTTTTGAGGTTACATCTGCTTAAATTTTAAAATTGAGTTCATTTCAATTTCATTTTTTAGCCTATTTTGCCTATTTGAACAGACACTCTGGATCAGCCAGGATCACCCAGAATGTCAGTGATTTGTCTGTGAAT